>NW_016107400.1:4946260-4956170 GCF_001604975.1 Cebus imitator | reverse complement strand
AGACGGGGTTTCACCATGTTGACCAGGATGGTCTCGATCTCTTGACCTCGTGATCCACCCGCCTCGGCCTCCCAAAGTGCTGGGATTACAGGCTTGAGCCACCGCGCCCGGCGGGATTCTAATGTCTTAAAGTTTCATAGAGACTCAATCATTTGAGTCAATTATTACAGTCTCTACTACCAGTTTGTTCAAAATGCAAATATATCTTCATGAAAATTTTCTCAAGTTGTTCCAGCAGGGACCTGGAATAGAATTTATTAATTCATTCACTCAAAACACATTTTCTGGCCAGGTGCAGTAGCCCGTAATCCCAACATTTTGGGAGGCTGAGGCAGGTGGATTAGTCAGGAGTTCAAGACCAGCCTGGCCAACATGATGAAACCCCATCTCTACTAAAAATACAAAAATTAGCCCAGTGTAGTTGCTGGTGCCTATAGTCCCAGCTACTCTGAGGCTTAAGCAGGAGGATTGCTTGAACCTGGGAGGTGGAGAGTGCAGTCAGCTGAGATCATGCCACTGCACTCCAGCTTGGGCAAAAGAGTGAGACTCTGTCTCAAATAAAACAAAAAAACAAACAACATTTTATTTTATTTTTTGAGGCAGGGACTCACTCTGTCACCCAGGCTGGAGTGCAGTGGCATGATTTCAGCTCACTGCAGCCTCCACCTCTTGGGCTCAGGTGATCCTCCCACCTCAGCCTCCTGAGTATCTAGGACTACAGGTGTGCACCACCACACCTGGCTAAATTTTTATTTTTGTAGAGACAGGGTTTTGCCATGTTGCCCAGGCTGGTCTTGAACTCCTGGGCTCAAGTGATCCTCCTACCTCGGCCTCCTAAAGTTTTAGGATTATAGGCATGAGCCACTATGCCTGGCCTAAAACACATTTTCTAAGGACCAACTATTTGCAGGAGCTACAGTAAGTAATGGTGATAAAAGTGATAAAAGACTAGATCCTATTCACAATAAACTCAGTCCAGTGGGGACCACAGGTAGTCGCAGGTAGAAGGGAAAACACTATAGCAGAAATAAGCATAGGGCACTGGAGTCGTATAGGGGGGCACCTAATCCAGATGAGGAAATCGGGGAAGGCTTCCTGGAAAAGCACATACATGAGCTGTGGCCTAAGACACATGAGGAGAGAGCCAAACAAGAAATGGGGAAGATACAGGGAACTGCATCTTCCAGACACAGAGGTGTCTGCACAGGAACTGCAATGTATTTCTGTATGGCAGAGAGTACAGTGTAAGTTGAGGAGTAACAAGAAATGAAGATGAAGGCCAGGCACAGCGGCTCATACTTGTAATCCCAGCACTTTGGGAGGCCAAGGTGGGCAGACGCTTGAGCCCAGGAGTTCAACACCAGCCTGGGTAACATGGTAACATGGCAAAACCCCATCTCCACAAAAAGTAAAAATTAAGCTGGGCATGGTAGTGCACACGTGTATTCCCAGCTACTTAGGAGGCTGAGGTGGGAGGATCACCTGAGCCCAAGAGGTGGAAGCTATAGTGAGCCATGATCATGTCACTGTACTCCAGCCTGGGCAACAGAGCAAGACCCTGTCTCAGAAAAAAAGAAAAAAGAAATGAAGATGAAAAGGTAAAGAGGGACTATATAGCACGATATCATATGTCATCATTTCGAAATACGCTGAAAGCAATGAGAAGGCACTTAAGATTATTAAGCAAAGGAAGGGCATGTTATCTAGAAGCAATATGGGATGATTTGGAGAGACTGGAGAGTATAAACAAGGGGGTCATATGGGAAGACCATATTCTATTCCATGTAAGAGATGAGCTACAGGAATGTCAGTGGAACCGAAGAGGGGTGAATTCAAGGCACATTAGGGAGATAAAACTGCTAATAATTAGCAGTGTGTTGGACCTAGATGTCAAAGAAGAGAGAAAAGGCAAAGACAATTTCTCAGTCTCTGACTTGGGCAACAAGTAGATGGCAGAGCCATTTCCTGAGATGGCAAATAATGGTAAAAGAGCAGATTTGACAGCAAGATCCTTGATTTGGACATGCAGAATTTGAGATGCCTGTGATGGAGGCAGAGTGGGTGGTTGAGGGAGGAGAAGAAGTCGCAGAAATAGGAGGAAGATTTGAAGGAGGAATCGAAGCTCAGCCTCTTTTATATGTGGCAGCAGCATTTACTGTATTTTTTTGAGACAGGGTCTCACTCCACCACCTAGGCTGGAGTAGAGTGGCACAGTCATAACTCACTGCAGCCTTGAATTTGTGGGCTCAGGTATGATCCTTCTGCCTCAGCCGCAGGAGTAGCTCAGACCACAGGCATGTGCCACCAAAAATTTAAAAATTTTTTTTTGTAAAGATGGGGTCTTACTAAGTTGCCCAGCCTAGTCTCAAACTCCTGGTCCTAAGCAATCCTCCCACATCAGCCTTCCAAGTAAAGTTTTTAATGAGTTAAAAAACAGTAAGTTTACTACAAAATTTAATGTATGAAATTCCTTCAAAAAACAAGCCGTTAACATTCAGACAATTTATCAGAAAGGTACAATGACCTTGCCTAGAAATGAATATTAAACTCAGTGCAGATCAAAAATGTTTCACTGCTTGAAAGGGTAAATGGTAAAATTTCATGTAATTTTGGGACTAGAACCAGCGTTTACTTACATGATAATAGTGAGATGAAGAGCCAAACAGTAATAGTATTGCTGTCCCAGGAGTAACATTACAATGGAAGCTGTTACTTCTAGGTAGAAAGAAATTAAGATAATCTTACAGTAATCAAACTCCTTCAGACAGGACTGATCAGTAAGTACAAGGCACTGAAATGGAAACAGAATGGCGTTGTGTTAAGATGGAACTCCATGCATTATTAAGCTTACTTACTCTTGCTTATGACAAAATAAAGGTTCTTATTGCAAAATAAATTGCTAGCCCGGTGCAGTGGCTCCTGCCTGCAATCCTAGCATGTTGAGAGGCCGAGGTAGGAGGATTACTTGAGCCCAGGAGTTCATGACCAGCCTGGGCAACATGGCGAAACTCCATCTCTACAAATAATACAAAAATTAGCTGGGCGTGGTGATATACACGTGTAATACCAGCTACTAGGGAGGCTGAGGTGGGAGGATTGCTTCAGCCCAGGAGGTTGAGGCTGTCATGAGCTATGATCACACCCACTGCACCCCAACCTGAGTGACAGAGGAAGACCCTGACTCAAAAAATAGGTAAAAAATAATTAAATTTGTTTCTGAATTATAGTATCAGTTGAAACACACAACTATCCTGCTTAGAAATGCCATTATTATCCATATATATCAAAAATTGATTCTGAATAGTAACATTCTTTTTTTTTTTTTTTTTTTTTTTTTTGAAGCAGGATCTTACTCTGTTGTTCCGACTGGAGTGCAGTGCTGTGATCTTGGCTTACTGCAACCCTTGCCTCCCGGGTTCAAGCAATTCTCATGCCTTGGCATCCTGAGTACCTGGGATTACAGGCATGCACCACTGCGCCTGGCTAACGTTTATATCTTTAGTAGAGACAGCATTTCGCTATGTTGGCCAGACTGGTCTCAAACGCCTAGGCTCAAGTGATCTGCCTGCCTCAGCCTCCCAAAATGTTAACATTATAGGCATGAGCCACCGCATCTTCCTGAAATGTACTCTTTAGCCTAAAATCAAGCATCAGAGGTAAACAAGAGTTTAGCATTCCTAGTTACTGTGTCCTGCCTAACTTATTTATTTTATCATTTTAATAGATTCATTTTAAGAGCTGAGGCTTAGATTTTTTGCATTTCTTGCTACCAATGAAAAAGTTCACTGTTCTAGACTTAAAGTTTATGCTAAGTATACATATGTGCATTAACAAAGATCAGAAGATACTCTTTGTTTTCAATAAAAAAGCATACATTGTTTATCCCTGAAAAGTTTTCACCAACCAAATGTATTTGCATTATAATTAGAAGAGAATTTTGAATGATGTAAATAGACTACAGATGCACTTTAATAAGGGTTTTTCCCCGCCGACTGATTTTTTTGGCTTACTTTTCTACTTTCAAGGAACAAGAGTTCATTTTTGGGGTACTAAAAAACAATGAATCAGTGATTCATGTGGTCCACGGCATTTCTTAGAGTTCTGTAAGAGAAAGTATATAAAACACCCCAGGAAGTCCAATTTTATTCTTAAATATTATTATAATACTCTAAAGTAACACATTTCCACATACTGAAATGCAGCTGCTGCTTCTCCATCTCTAGTACATAAACATACAAAATACAAGAAGTTAATAATGTAAGAAATATGTGGTAGAGTGGAATGTGCAAGATTTTTTCTTAGAGACAAGGTCCTACTATGTTGCCCAGCCTGGTCTCAAATTCCTGGGCTCAAGCAATCATCACAGGTAGTTGACTACAGGCATCACCACCATGCCTGGCTAAAAAGTGAAAGATTTTGAAATCAGATGTTCCTAGGTTTAAATTCCAGCTTTGCCACTTTTCCCAGCTATGTCTTCACAGACAAGTTACTTTAAGAGGCATTTTCCCCACCAACACAAATTTTTTTTTCTCTCTCTCTCTCACTCTCAGTCTCGCTCTCTCACTCTCCCCCATTTGTCTTCTCTTACCTAGCACCATACTCAACATATAAGGCCCTTAATAATTGGTAGCTATTTTTCTTGTGTCCAATATATAAAAAGATATAAGCCAATGATTAGTAGTATAACAAAAATCATGAAAGAAAAGAGAAAGACTGCCTTTTTTAAAAAACTAAAATAAAGCCTTCTACAAATGAAAGATTTTGGCTCCCCATATAACCGTGTGTTCCAACATAAGTGTTGGCAAACCTATGCCAAAGGAGCCTACATCAAAACAGAGGGATGAAGGCAGTGCCATGCTCACAGTGAAAGTCTAATAGACAACTGCTACATTGAGTCAATTGTACATAATAAGAGCTAATTTTTAGAGGGTTTATTTTGTGCCAGGAACCATTTTAAGTACTTTGGATGTTTTAATTCATTTAACCCTCATAATAATTTCCTTAGGTAGGCACTTTTTTTTTTTTTTTTTAGGACAGGGTCTCACTCTGTCACTCAGGCTAGAGTGTAGTGGCACAATCACCACTCCTGCAGCTTCAACCTCCTGGGCTCAAGTGATTCTCCCACTTCGGCCTCCCAAGTAGCTGGGACTCCAGGTATGTGCCACTATGCCTGGCTAATTTTTTAATATTTTATTTAAAAAAACCGGGTCTCACTATGTTGCCCAGGGTGGTCTTGAACTCCTGGGCTCAAGCGACTCTCCCACCTTGGCCTCCCAGAGTACTGGGAGCCATGGCGCCCAGCCCAGTAGGTACTATTTTGATCCTCATTTTACAGATGAGGAAACTGAGGCACAGAGCAGTTGAGTAACTTACCCAGGTTGCACAGCTAGTAAGTGGAGAGCCAGGCTCCTCCTGGGCAGACTGCAGATCCATGCTCTTAACCCAGTTGCTCCTCTGCCTCTCTGGGGAGTGTAATGTGGAAGAGTGACAGACCTATACAACAGTTATTAGGGAGACAGACCATTTGTTCATCGTTTTCTCCTTTATTTATTCAACTCCTTAGAAAGAAAACCAGCCTGAGGCCGGGCACAGTGGCTCATGCCTGTAATCCCAGCACTTTTGGAGGCCAAGGCGGGTGGATCACTTGAGGTCAGGAGTTGGAGACCAGCCTGGCCAACATGGTGAAAACCCATCTCTGCTAAAAATACAAAAATTAGCCAGGCATGGTAGCACATGCCTGTAATCCCAGCTGTCGGAAGGTTGAGGTAGGAGAATTGCTTGAATCCAAGAGGCAGAGGTTGCAGTGAGCTGAGATCATGCTACATGCTAAGTGTATATCAGATTACACCTAGTGTAAAAAAAAAATGCTAAGTGAAGGAAGCTAGTGTTAAAACATGCTAAGTGTACATCAACTTACACCTAGTGTAAAAACAAATGCTAAGTGAAGGAAGCTTAGTCACAAAAGACCACATATTATGAGATTCAATTATATGAAAGTCTTGAACAAGCAAATCCATAGAGACAGAAGGTAGATTGATGATAGGTACCCAGGGGATGAGGGGAAAATGCAATGGTATTGTGCTTTCAAGAATTTCAAACCTTCAAGCATTGACTAGTTCTTTTCAGGATGATAAAAAGTGTTCTAAACGTGATTATAGTGCTGGTTGCTCAACTCCATGAATATATTCAAATACACTGAATTGTATGTTTTAAATGAGTCATTGTATGGTACGTAAATCATTTCAACAAAACTGTTTTTAAAAATCTATCTTTCCTGGATGTCCTTGAGCTGAGAAAGAAAAAGATCTACTCTTTCGTTTTACACAAGAGTTTTTGTTTGTTAGTTTTGAGACAAACAGGGTCTCACTCTGTTGCCTGTGCTGAAGTGCAGAGGCATGATTTTGGCTCACTGCAGCCTTGACCTCCCCAGGCTGTGATCCCTCCTACCTCAGCCTCCCGAATAGCTGGGACTACAGGAACACACCACCACATCTGGCTAACTTTTGTATATTTTGTAGAGACAGGGTTTCATCATGTTGCCCAGGCTAGTCTTGAACACCAGGGCTTAAGCAATCCGCCTGCCTTGGCCTACCAAAGAGCCAGGATTACAGGCGTGAGCCACCACGCCCAGCCTCACATAAGAATTTAACATTTTCTTTTAACCTAGTGAAGAGGAGAAACTATAGGCAAGTACTATATGTAATTTAGAGTAAGAAGGCATGTATAGGCCAGAACCTGATAGCAAATAACAAGTAGAGACAGGAACTCAAGCAGCTTCCCATTCTGGGTGGTTAAACAGAGGAGCAAACAGCCTCACAAACTTCAAATTTTTTTGAAAGGAGAGCATCATTTTTTCATGCACACACCATACCTGGAACTAAATTGATAAACCAGATGTGAAATTCCATTTGATATACTCTGCTAAATAAATGATGTAAGCACAGTACATTTTAGAGACAGAATCTTAAAGTACACAGCTCTAAAGATACCACCTCCCTTTTCTCATCTGTAAGAATAAGAATATCTTCCTCCAAGATTGTTATAAGGATCACGTCAAGTAATGTACATGATGTGCTTGGCAATAGTCCATGGCACATGGTAAACACTCAAAACTGTGGGTTACCGTTATTATAGCATATATGGTAATTATAAAGACCTTGAGATAATAGCAGACAGGCAAATTCTATCCTATATACTTTGCTTAAGAAATTTTGGTGAGCTGGACACTGTGGCTCATGCCTGCAATCCCAATACTTTGGGAAGCTGAGGTGGGAGAACTGCTTGAGCCTGGGAGTTCAAGACCAGCCTGGGCAACATGGCTGGTCTTGAAAAACCGTCTCTACAAAAAATAAAAAAAAAATCTTGGCTGGGCACGGTGGTGCATGCCTGTGGTCCCAGCTACTCAGGAGGCTGAAGTAGGAGGAAAGCTTGAGCCCAGGAGATCAAGGCTGCAGTGAGTCATGATTGTGCCACTGCACTCCAGCCTGAGTCACAGAGTACAACACTGTCTCTAAAAAATAAAGAAATAAATAAAAATAAAGAAATTGTGGCTCACTGGGTTTGAACTGTCCAGCAAAAGAAAAAAAGAAAAAAGAAAAAAATAAAAGAAAAGAAATTGTGGCAACACTTAAAACATTTTGGAACCATTTCTATCCCAAATGGCTTAACGATTTTTGAAAACTAGTAAACAGTAAAAACTAGTCTATCTAGAATAACTTGTTCCCTGAAGAGTATTGCCAAGATGTTTTGCTTATCATTTGTGAAAACAGGAAAAAACTACATTACAGGTGAGGTGAAGTCATATTTTTAAAGGATATATTTAGGTTAAGGGGAACAACATATCAGCTCTCCAAATGGTATAATAAACTGCAGACTGCATTGGAACCAAATATTTTTTTTAGTGCGAAATTTTTAAAAAAAGAAGAAATAAGCAACAGACTAGTATTTTTTGAAAAGGACGTGATCTCTACAATAATAGTTATGACCATGGAATTCTAATAGTGCTCTGAAATTCCAGGACTCAGGCTTTTAGCCAAGTGTTCTTAAATTTGACTAACTCTTCTTCCATGTGATGGTCGAAGAAATCTTAAACATCCAAATAAAGGAAGACGACACACTCACAGGAAGCTGTTTTCTTCCATAGTTCTGCGGAGGCTTAAAGGAGAAAGCTGAAAGGAACAAAATTCCAAAGCAAAAATGTTTAAAATATCACATTGTTCAGTTCTCATTGGGGTTTCTTTCTTTTTTTTTTTCCTTTGTCTCTCTTTTTTTTTTTTTTTTTTGAGATGGAGTCTCAAACAAAAAAACTGTGTGCCACATCCCCAAGCTATTGATAAAATCAGGTTTCTAATATCACCCAGCTAAGAGTTAAATCTCTAATCCCTGTAGGAAAAATTATCACAAAAATTATAAATCATAGAGAACATAATTATAATAATCATAAAGAACATAAAGAATTATTTCATACCTGTGGGCAAATAAAGCCTGTCCCATACATAATGCTCCTTATGGAAGAAGAAAGAACATCTCTGGGAATGAGATTATCTGCAAAGATCATCATGAAGTTGCTGAAGAAGGTTAAATGAAAGACTTGAAAGAAATTAATGATCAGAAAAAGTATTTCTGGGACAAGATCGGTCTCACAGATAAGATGACAGGGGTCCAGGCAAGATCCTGTTCAGATTCCAAGAGGAGGTTCTCTTCGGGGCTTCTGTTAGGTTCGAAACGTCTATACATTCCAGCATAAAGGCTGGCAGCAGCAAGGAAAGCAATGACAATGGCAATGGCCTGGAAAAGGGGCAAAATTTCCATGTTATTGGAGATCATGCCACAGAAAAGGATACTGGTAGAGCCTGCAAGTGATGCCACTTGGTCAATTTTAATAAGCGGAAGCCAACTTTCAGTCTAGTGAAAATCTCTGCGAACAGTTTACATTGGGCTTGTTGGACACAGGTGAGCATGCTATCAAAAGCATATAATGATACCATCAGGTGAATTCCACCAAGCCAGTCACCTTCTTGATAATATTTCCAAGGGAACCATGGAAGCAGGAAGGCTACTGCATAGAAAGGTACACAGTATAAGACAGAAATATGATGACCTGAACAGCATTTGGCCTTAGAGTTGTTGTGAAAATATCCAGTCAGGTCATTAAGAACATTCCAGATCATTAAAATTAGGAAGAAAAAAACACACAGGATTATTTCAGTGTAGTAGGATAAACTACTGCACTCAGTATAAGACAAAAATGACCTGATTTTTTTTGACTTATATGAAGTAACCAAAGCTGATCAGTAGAAAAGCTCATTGTTTTCAGAACTAGCTGAAAAATTTAGTAACAGTGAATACTACTCAAAAGCCAATGTGCATTCACTTTGTGTTCAGGCACTGTGTAAGTGTTTACATGCATTATTTTATCAAATCCTTAAATACCCTAACCAGGCACAGTGGCTCATATCTGTAATCCCAACACTTTGGGAGGCCAATCCAGAATTGCTTGAGCCCAGGAGTTCAAGACCAGGCTGGGCAACATAGCGAGACCCTATCTCTAAAACAAAAAAAACTTTTTTTTAATTAGCTGGGCATGGTGATGTGCACCTGTAGTCCCAGCTACTTGGAGGCTGAGGCGAGAGGACTGCTTGAATCTAGGAGGTTGAGGCTGCAGTGAACCATGATCGTACCACTGCACTGCAGTCTGGGTGACAGAGCAAGACTTCCATCACAAACAAACAAACAAACATACAAACAAAAAACAATCCTCCAAGGCAAGTACTATATTACTCTGACTTTACAAATGAGAAAACTGCCGGGCGCGGTGGCTCACGCCTGTAATCCCAGCACTTTGGGAGGCCGAGGCGGGTGGATCACGAGGTTAAGAGATCGAGACCATCCTGGTCAACACGGTGAAACC
>NW_016107400.1:4941813-4945505 GCF_001604975.1 Cebus imitator | reverse complement strand
TTTTTAGTAGAGACGGGGTTTCACCACTGTTGACCAGGATGGTCTCGATCTCTTGACCTCGTGATCCACCCGCCTCAGCCTCCCAAAGTGCTGGGATTACAGGCTTGAGCCACCGCGCCCGGCTATGTGGGCCTTTTCAAAACAGAATATTTTAGGACTGGGCACGGTGGCTCATGCCTGTAATCCCAACACTTTGGGAGGCTGAGGCAGGAGGATTGCTTGAGCTCAGGAATTCAAGACCACCCTAGAAAACACAGTGAGACCCCCATTTCTACAAAAAATAAAAAATAAAAATTCGCCAAGAGAATTGCTGGAGCCCAGGGAGGTCAAGGCCGCAGTGAGCATTGATTGTACCACTGCATACCAGCCTAGGCAACAGAGCAAGACCAAGTGTCAGGGAAAAAAAAAAGAGAGAGAGAGAGGATATCTTAGTAATAATATGGATTTTTCCACATAATTTTCCAGACAACCTAAGCTTACTCTTTAAATTCTAATGCCTTTACATTTTAAATAGCAATTTTTTAAAAATCTCTCTTTCTGGTTGGGTGCCGTGGCTCACACCTGTAATCTCAGCACTTTGGGAAGCCGAGGCGGGTAGATCACCTAAAGTCAGAAGTTGGAGACCAGCCTGGCCAACATGGCAAAACCCCATCTCTACTGAAAATACAACAATTCATTGGGCGTGGTAGTGTGGGCCTATAATCCCAGCTATTTGGGAGGCTGAGGCAGGAGAATAACTTGAACTGGGGAGGTGGAATATTGCCGAGATATTGCCACTGCACTCCAGCCTAGGTGACAGAGCAAAACTCTGTCTCAAAAAATAAAATAAAAAATAAAAACGTATTTTTCCCTCAAAGGAAGGAGATCTGTCCTATGTGAAAGGACAGTAAAAATTTCATCTCACCTGGGCTTGATAAAAGGGCACTTCTGAAATCTTTTATAGATGTAGAAAAAGTTTCACATAGTAGAAACTGAAGACAGAATTCAGCATTTCAGTCCCTAATGTCATCACAGAGTATGCCCAAGCAATGGATTAGATATTTAAAAGTGTCATTTTCCATGCAGAGGAACCCTTCTTCCCTTTTTTTAAAAACAAAAAAAGGTTAAAATTCACTGTTTGCAGTAGTGGAAAGGGGGCAAAACACTGCTGGCTGGTACTTAATTTTAGTTAAATAAGAGTCTAAACCTACTAGCTGTGAGTATGTCACCTGATTTAACACCTTCCTTCCTCACTCAATATTTTTTGAGATGCTTGCCGGGAAACCAAGTTTGCATAGAGTATGACTCCATTTATATTTTTAATATATCTTTGAACTTATAAAGTGGGATTTTAGCCTGGCCAACAGGGCAAAACCTCATCTCCACAAAAATACAAAAATTAACCAGGCATGGTGGCGCACACCTGTAGTCCCAGCTACTCAGGAGACTGAGGCAGAAGAATCACTTGAATGCGGGAAGCAGAGGTTGCAGTGAACTGAGATGGCACCACTGTATTCTAGCCTAGGCGGCAGAGCAAGACTCCACCTCAAAAAAATATGTGAAATAAAGTGGTATTTATCCAAAAGCTTGGACATGGTCAACTAGTGTCAAGGAGATATGTTTATGCCATTATCATCCTCCCTACTTGGGAGGGTGCAACAGAAACAGAACAACAAGGTAACAGCCTTTTGCTCAAGTCAAAAAGAAAATAAGCCCCTCATCTTAGTATAAAGTTGTTTATTCAGTAGTACAGACTTGCATTTGAAGACTTATCCTTGATCTTCTGTAGCTTTGACCACAAGGACATAACTACAATGGGTACAGAAATAACAAATTCTGATCCTTGCTAAGATCCTTGTACAGGCCTCTCTTAAAGCTAGCCTATTGTCTTACCCTTTGATTTTTATAAGTGGAAACAGGAAATGGCTAACCAAGCAAGAGGAAGGCATAGATTCATCTTCCTTTTGATCTTGACTATAGTTTAAAGAGGATACCATGATTTTTCTGTTCTATTCCTGGCTTACTGGAATATTTAGCCAGTTCTCCTCATCTTACTGAGTCAGAAAACAGACACAAATTCAGATAACTCAAAGGATGTTACTTGCTTGAGTAATCCTTGGGCCTCTGTTTCAACTTTGGAGATACAGAAACAGAATTAAGCAAGCAGTTCTGTCTACATTGCCAAATTTCTCAGGGAAAAAGAGGACAAGTCAGAAGGAAGAAGTGGGCATTTGGGTCAAATGACCAAATTATTCAAGGTCCCTACACTTCACTTTGCACCAAGTAGACCCAAGAATGATTATAATTCAGTTGGGTGTGGTGGTGCATACCTGTAGTCCTAGCTACTTGGGAGGCTGAGGTAGGTGGATTGGTTGAGCTACTTGGGAGGCTGAGGTAGGTGGATTGGTTGAGCCAAGCACTTTGAGGTTGCAATGAGCTATGATCTCGCCAGTGTACTTCAGCCTGGACAACAGAGCAAGACACTCTCTCAAATTAAAAAAAAAAAGACTCTAATTCTATGAGTGGTAGGGTCCTAAAATTATTCAAAAATGGGTTATCAAACCCATATACATACCAAGCATTGTCTGCAGAATAAAGAATATTTTGCCCACGTGTATTTGTATTCTTTTTTTTTTTTTGAGACAGAATTTCACTCTTGTTGCCCAGGCTGGAGTGCAATGACACAATCTTGGCTCACCGCAACTTCCGCCTCCCGGGTTCAAGTGATTCTTCTGCCTCAGCCTCCCGAGTAGCTGGGATTACAGGCACATACCATCATACCAGGCTAATTTTGTATTTTTAGTAGAGACAGTGTTTTTCCATGTTGATCAGGCTGGTCTTAAACTCCCGACCTCAGGTGATCCACCCGCCTTGACCTCCCGAAGTGCTGGGATTACAGGCATGAGCCACCATGCCCAGCCTTGCACTTGAATTCTTAAAATGTTTGTAGGTTCTCCTGTAATGATAAAAAAATACAAATCTGATTGTTTTCATCATGATGCAGTTCTTAAGCACTTCAAAACTTCTATTGTGTGGAGGCCAGCCAACATTTTTCTTTTTTTGAGATGGAGTCTCGCTCTGTTGCCAGGCTGGAGTGCAGTGGCGTCATCTCGGCTCACTGCAATCTCCACCTCCCGGGTTCAAGCAATTCCCCTGCCTCAGCCTCCCGAGTAGCTGGGACTACAGGTGCTTACCACCATGCCTGGCTAATATTTTTGTATTTTAGTAGAGACAGGGTTTCACCATGTTAGCCAGTCTGGTCTTGAACCCCTGGCCTCAAGTGATCCGCCCACCTCAGGCTCCCAAAGTGCTGGGATTACAGGTGTGAGCCACTGCACCCAGCCCAGCCAACATTTTTTACTTTAAAAGGAATTCTTAGTTTTCAAAATGCTGGGAACTATCAGTGAAGACTTCACTCTAAGGAGTTCATCCCTGAGAATGAAGACTGAGGCTAGATGCTTTAAAGTTACTCAAAGAGTCTACAAGGGAGACAGTAGAACTAAAACCCAAGACACAAATTTAGCCTATCAAAACCTAGGCAATCTTGTTTTTCTTAGTTTTATTTCAGGCATGCTAAAACAAGAATCATGCCATACCGGGCCGGGCGCGGTGGCTCAAGCCTGTAATCCCAGCACTTTGGGAGGCCGAGGCGGGTGGATCATGAGGTCAAGAGATCGAGACCATCCTGGTCAACATGGTGAAACCCCGTCTCT
>NW_016107400.1:4917368-4941023 GCF_001604975.1 Cebus imitator | reverse complement strand
AGAGAGAGAGAGAGAAAAGAAAAAAAGAAGAAAGAAAGAGAAAGAAAAGAAAAGAAAGAAAGAAAGAAAAGAAAAGAAAGGAGAAAGAAAGAAAAAGAGAGAAAGAAGAAAGAAAGGGAAGGAAGGGAGGGAGGAAGGAAGGAAGGAAGGAAGGAAGGAAAGAAGGAAGGAAGGAAGGAAAAACAAATACAAAAATTACCTGGATGTGGTGGCAGGCACCTGTAATCCTAGCTACTCAGGAGGCTGAGCAGGAGAATGCTTGATCCTGAGAGGTGGAGGTTGCAATGAGCCAAGATCGTGCCACTACACTCTAGCCTGGGTGACAGAGACACTGTTTAAAAAACAAACAAACAAAAAAACTGAACTTCTCTTTGTTTTTACATATTGCATGGAGGAAGTAAAAATCTTTATTACCTTCTGCAAAAGGAGCCATTAATATTTTGCTTTAAATCACTGCTTACAATTTTTTTAAAGCCCCCATTGCTACCTAAAAACTCTCCTTACATGACTTTATCATAGCAATAAAACACAAAAGAACAAGACCATTTTCTCTTTACAACCAAAGACAAAGGATTTCTGAATCTGATCTTGCTTATCACAAAATATTTTATACAGAAGACAAAAAGCTGGCCAGGCATGGTGACTCAGGCCTGTAATCCCAGCATTTTGGGAGGCCGAGACAGGCAGATTGTTTGAGCCCAGAGTTCAAGACCAACGTGGGCATCATGGTGAAAACCTATCTCAACAGAGAATACAAAAATTAGCCAGGTGTGGTAGCACATGCCTGTACTCCCAGCTACTAGGGAGGCTGAGGTAGGAGGATCACCTGAGCCCTGGGAGGTGAAAGCTTCAGTGAGCTGACTACCACTGTACCCCAACCTGGGTGAGAGTGAGATCTTGTCTCAAAAACAAAAAAAACAGAAAGACTTAAAAAGTAGCAAAATGGTGCAATGGTTACTTAAGCTGGGCAAGTTCATTAAATAATGGTGAATTATTAAATGATTCTTTTTATCTGAGACCAGACTTCAGGATAGAAGTCTGGATATTTACCTGATACTAATCAGGTAATAAACATCTGTATGTAAAATGTAGTTAGCTATTTTAATGACCTCATTCCTAAGTTCCTTTTTCATTGATGTAGCTTTCATTTCTATTATTGCTGTTTTAATAATATGATTAAATAGAAGGCTTACCCCAATAGACATTATACTACTAAATCAGCACTTTAAACTCTTTAGTTCTCTATCTAATTCATGTGAATTTGACTGCTGTTTGCTCTAATTTCTTTGGGCTCTTCTAATTTGAGTGGAATACAATTATATTGTGAGAGAGTGCAGTGAAACTGTGCAGGAAAATGAAGGTAGAATTTTGGGAGGTAATAACGATGTGAAACATAAAGATGTAATAATTACTGTCCAACACAGTGGAGCAGCTTGTCCACAAATGTAGTAATTACTATTTATTGCTCTGAGGAAGATTTAAAAAGATAGGGAAAAGGGGGAAACGTCTTTGAAAAATGAAACATCTTTTACATAAATGTCTAATGTAATTATTTTAATCCTTACTCCATTCCTTCTCTTCCTACAAATGTATTAAACATTCAGTTTAAAAAAAAAAAGTTCTCATTTTGCAATCAACTTGGGTAGTTATTTACTAACCTACTAAACCAAATAATATTAATGTCGCTGAAGAGGTTACTTATGGTTGCTTCTAATCTATGACTAAGTAGACTCTAAAAGAACAATGGAAATCCCTCCAAATTTAGCACTGGAAACTGACACAAGTTTTTCAATGCAATTTTTGTTCAAAATTTTCCAGGGGAAAAGAAGTTTCCTTAAATAGTGTCCTTAAGAAGAAGCCAATAACACACCAAAAGACATAAAACTTGTGGGGTTTTCTGCTTCTTTAAACTATCAGTAACTTTAATTCTCCACCTTTCTTTTTTTTTTTTTTTTTTCTAAAAGAGAATTGTTGGCTGAGCGAAGTGGCTCATACCTGTAATCCTAGCACTTTGGGAGGCCAAGGCAGGCAGATCACTTGAGACCAAGAGTTTGAGACCAACCTGGCCAACATGGCTAAACCCCAACTCTACTAAAAACACAAAAATTAGCCAAATGTGGTGGCACATGCCTGTAATTCCAGCTACTCAGGAGGCTGAGGCACGAGAATCGCTTGAACCCAGGAGGTGGAGGTGACAGTGAGCAGAAATGGTGCCACTGCATTCCAGCCTGGGCCACAGAGTGAGACTCTTAAAAGAAAAAAAAAATGGAGAATTGTTAAAGAATATTTCAATTCATGGGCCGGGCGCGGTGGCTCAAGCCTGTAATCCCAGCACTTTGGGAGGCCGAGGTGGGTGGATCACGAGGTCAAGAGATCGAGACCATCCTGGTCAACACGGTGAAACCCCGTCTCTACTAAAAATACAAAACATTAGCTGGGCATTGTGGCGCGTGCCTGTAATCCCAGCTACTCAGGAGGCTGAGGCAGGAGAATTGCCTGAACCCAGGAGGCGGAGGTTGCGGTGAGCCGAGATCGCGCCATTGCACTCCAGCCTGGGTAACAAGAGGGAAACTCCGTCCCAAAAAAAAAAAAAAAAGAATATTTCAATTCACGTTTGAAGTCAAAATGAGCTTGTTGTTTTCCATGGAGCAAACAGTCAGCACTTTCAACCTTGCGGATCAGTGATAAGAATCATGCAGGAGCATGATTCTAGCCCTTCAGCTTCCACAAATCACCATTGGCAATGCCTAAACCCAACTTGCTCTCTTTCCAAAGGGCTCTATCTGTAGTGATTAAGATAGTTGGTTTTAAGTGATCTTAGTTGAATTCTGAACTAGTATCTCCATCTGAATATGGACTAGGGCAGTAGAAGAGGCTTCACATGGGACCTCAGTTTCTTTCTTTTTTTCTTTTCCTTTTTTTTTTTTTTTGGGAGACAGAGTCTCACTCTATTGCCCAGGCTGGAGTTCAGTGCAACCTCTGCCTCCCAGGTTCAAAAGACTTTCATGCCGTGGCCTCCTATATAGCTGGGATTACAGGTGAGTGCCACCACACCTGGCTAATTTTTGTATTGTTAGTAGAGATGGGCCACCTTATTGGCCAGGCTGGTCTCAAACTCCCAACCTCAGCCTCCCAAAGTGTTGTGATTACAGGCGTGAGCCCCTGCACTGGGCCTTTTTTTTTTTTTCAGACAGGGTCTTGCTCTGTTGTCACCTATCATAGTTCATTGTAACCTGGAACTCCTGGGCTCAAGCAATTCTCCCACCCCAGCTTCCCAAGTAGCTGGGACTACAGGTGCACCAGTAACATTTTGTCTTTTTGAAGAAAGGGTTTTGTGAGTTTACCATTCCTCTTTTATTATTATTATGACTTTCTAACACTGTTGTTACTTCTACATTTTTTGCTTGGCATCCTACTGTAAGAAAGCTTTCTTTTCTCTCTCATTTATTTATATCAGTATGGACTCATGGATTCTTCTTTCATTCAATGGTTTATAATCCATTACTATGATTATTTTGATGCTCATAATTGGTCCTCAAGGGTACCTGCACTTTTACAGTATCCGTCACAAGCACACAGCCTTACATATAAAAAGAGCACAAAATACTTGCTTTCAGGGTCTTTGATTCACATAGCTTTGTGAGCAAGGCAAACATAATCATCTTTCCGGTAAACTGTTTGCGAAAAGGCTTCTCTGCTGGTACTAAGTATGGCAAGAACGCCAGGTTTTCTCACTCGAGGTCCCTTGTGCTTTCCACTCTATTCAGCAGTCACCTTTAAGGACTTCAGGCAACAACTCCACAGTGAGGAAGTTTTCTTGTCCTTGGCAAGACTTCTCCAGAGTAGCCTACAGCCTTTGTGTAAGGTAACCCTGGAGTCTAGTGCCGCTCAATAAGGCATCAGCGTGAGATTACACTGATCTGGGCAAAGATGGGAGGTAGAGAGACATCCTAAATTTTATTACCCACAAGAATTATTTAGGATGTTTTCCCCCTCTTTCAAATTACCCAAGTCTTCATTGTTTTACACAGAAAGACAAAAGTAGCCTTGAGTCTACAATTCATTCCCTACAATTTCCCTTATTTTTAATTGTGCAAGTATCTAAAAAAGTAAGATCACAGAAGGGTTTATAACAAAAAGTCCCCAACCCCAACCCCAACTCAATCCTCCCCTTAGGGAAACTCTTAATTGCTCCCATTTTCAGTTTTGGCAGCTCCTCCGTATTTGTGGAAACGATTTGTTGGATTATCAATGTAAGGTATTATCTGTCGACTCACTGCTAAAATAGATCAGGATTTAACTAACACTCCTCTCCACTTCTAACAATTATTACCTTATGTTCTAGAGATAATCTTTGAATTATATACTTAAACCTCGATTTTGTTGTTGTTGTTGTTGTTTCGTTGCTCAGTTAGCCAGATACTGGCTCTGCTGTCTTCCATCGGCTGCACCTTTGCCTTTACGTCAAGGAGAGAACATTGACCTTCAGGTCTGTCATCCTGCTTAAGAGTTTCGGTGCTTTGTCTGCAAGATGGTGCTAAAAGCTTAACCCACGAGCAGTATTTGCTGGGTTTTGTCGGTGGAGGACAAGACAGCGTGCTCTGCCTCGCTGCTTACCAAGTGATGGGGCTGCAGCCTGTTCCCTCCAGGTGCAATGTCACGTCCCCAGATGCTTAACTTGTGGTCTATGGATACCTTTTAAAACTCGTATGCAACACTGCTTGCAATTTTTTCCTTCCAAGTGGACAGCTTCGGGCATCCGTCCCCGCCCCAAATTCTCAAAGGGGTCTGGCGCCCACCGTTTTAGGGAGCGTCAGTACAATTCCCAGGGCTCAGATGTCAAGGAGACAAAAGCTACCGCTCAATGGGCGTTTTCTTAGCCCTAAACTGCCGATCGACCCCGAGTTTCCCCGCCAGATTCGGAGCAAATCTGAGTCAAGATGCCAGAGGGGGCGAGCGGGCGGTGGACCAAGGGCTTCTGACACCCTTCCGCCTCCCGCCGGCACGAAGGACTTCCCTGGACAACCGCTCGCCTCTCAGAGGTCGGAATTCTAGACCCTCCGGCCCGCGCTGCCTATCCACTGACGCGCCGGCCTCGGGACACCCACCACAGAGGTAGGACGCGGCGCTGCTGGCTCCACAGCCCAGAACCCAGAACGCGCTCCTAGGAGCCGCACCGCACAGATCAGGGGGCGGGCTTTCGGCCGCACCCCTTCACTCTTTCCCCGCCTTCTTTGTTTATTCCGGGCCCGACATTGGCTGCTTGCCCTCGAGACCGGGCGAGCCGCGCGCCTTTGGAGAGACGCGATTGGGCAAAGTCGCTGCCGCTCGGCCAGCGGCCCGCTCCCGATTGGTTGAGGCGCCGCCGGGGGTTTGAATCGCATCCCCGGCCGGGGAGGGTTCTGCCAAAGTGCCACGTTGGGCCCGGCGGCGGCGTGAGGAGCCGGCTAGGGGCGCTCACGTCGGAACGCCCAGCCGTTGGGGCCGTTGGGTGGCGCGAGGCGAGTCAAGGAGCTGGCCGGTCGGCAGCGGCCGCCGGCGGGAGCAGGGCTGAGGCGGCGTGGCGGAGCCTGGGCTGCGGCGCGTCCCGCCCGAGGGCGGCTCTGGCTGAGGGCGGAGGGGCCGGGGGAGAGCCCGGGGCAGCGGCTGAGGCAGGACGGCGGTGGTGGGAGCCGCTGCCCCCGGAGGACCCAGCCGAGATGCTGGCGGAAAACCTGGTGGAGGAGTTTGAGATGAAGGAGGACGAACCGTGGTACGACCACCAGGACCTCCAGCAAGGTGAGGGTGAGGGCGGGGGCGCCCCGCGGGCGGGCGGGCGGGCGGGCGGCGGCCTGGCCCGGGAGGCCCCCGATGCGGAACTGTTAAAAAGTTGCTTTCTCTGGCGGCGGAGGATGCAGGTGCCGGGAAGGGCTCAGGCGCACCTGGCGGTGGGGCCGGCGGTGCCCGCGGGTCCCGCCCGCAGGAAGCCTCGGCGCGGGGCCCACGGCCCTGCAAATGCGCAGTTCAATATCAGCCCCGGGGCGCGTGGGGGCCAGCGGCGCGCCAGGCACCGTTTTAAGCGCTTTTCGTGGATTAACTGGTTTAATCTTCACTGCATTCCTCCAAGACAGACCCAGATGAGCCAGGTGCCCCGCAGTAAGTGGCCGAACCCGGGAAGCGGCCCCCCTCGCAGCCTGTCGAGCCCAGCGCCTTGCCTGGCCAGCGCGGAGGGCCGGCCGCTGCAGGTGGCGGTGGTTTTGTGGCTAGCGGGAGCTGTGCACTCCGCACGTAACGGAACTCTAGGAGACAGTAACTTTTTTAAAAATTATTTTTTAATGTTTGAGGGTACATAATAGGTGTATGTATTTATGGAGTACATGAAATGTTTGGATACAGGCACGCATTGTGAAATAAGCACGTGATGGGGAACCGGGGAGTCCATCCCCTCCAGCATTTGTCCATTGAGATACAAACACACCAATTACACTGAAAGAAAGTAACTTTTGTTACCCCATTTTCCAGATGGGAAAGGAGAGGTTAAAACGGTTAAGTGGCTTGCCTAAAGCTAAGTGTGGGAGGGAGTGTTTTTTGAACCCACACGCTCGGAATTGTAGTCACTGCTCAAACCCCATCTCTTCTTTACCATCCTAGTTTACAGCTTTTTTCAGTTGGGCGTTAAGCTGTTAGGCATAGTTCACCAGATGCCAATTGAAACGACAGAAGAGCCCTTCTACCTCTGTCACTTCAGTTTGCACGCCAGCTTTCACTTAGATACAGGCCTGCCGGTGGTGTCTCCAGAGAACAATCGTAGAGCAGCCCACACTTTGGGACCAGTAGGCCCCCTTTTTTTCATACTAATAGGAGCTAGCAATTGGGAAACACTTTTTGTGTGCCTAACACTGATAAGCCCATAACACAGTTGCTCATTTAATTCTGGTAGCACAATAGAGGTAGTAATGTTGGGGAGTGCTAGGGTTCCCCTTAAGACTCCAGAACAAACATTCTTAACCGCTGTGCTGAATACTGAATAATCCTCAGGAATTTTTCCAGGCATCTTCAGTTTCTGTAATTTTGTGTAAATGCTTTCAGCTCTAATCTTGCAGTGAAAATTAACATCTCATTTAGTTGAATATTAAGCGATCATGATGCTTGTTCATGCTAACCACAGAACGTGGCAGAACAATCTAGACTTGACTAACTCAGAAAAGGATAATAAGCACCTCTTTTGGAGGAAGATAATTTCTTAAATTAACATGCAATCACTTTAACCGAAGTAATTCACCTTATTACGCTTATAGAGCCCAAGCTACTTAGTGGTTGCAGTGCAGTGTTCGGCACCATCTTCTTTATGTCCAAAAGACAAATTTGTCATACATTTTAACGAGTTTTCAGATTTCCCCATAAGGATTGATGGCCTAGTTTGATAGTTTCTCCAGGATTTATGAGGCAACCATTGTGCCATTGCAATATTTCCCTGTAATTTAAGCAATTTGTATCATCACAACTAAATATTTTTCTTTCCTGTATTTAAGAAGCATAAATCTTTAAGGGAATAGACGGGGTAGGTTCCTTTTTCAGGTATTTCCAGCATCTAGCATAATACTTGGTACATACTGGAAGCTCGATTTTAATATTTGTTGAACTAAACTGAAGCACTCACAAAATTGTTTTCCATGGCTGTCTTCCATCAGGTGCCTTAGTCCACGCTGCATTCTCCCGCTGTGGGAGGTTGTTAGGAACAACCACCTGTAACACTTCAATCTGTTGAGAAGCAAGTGCAACGTGTCAGGGTTACAGGTGGAATTCTCTTTAACCTCTGATCAAAATAAAGTCATTAGCTTTTCAAGTTTAACCTTAAAAACACAGGTCTGGGCTGGGTAGAGTGGCTCAAATCTGTAATCTCAGCACTTTGGGAGGCAGAGGCAGGCGGATCACCTGAGGTTGGGAGTTCAAGACCAGCCTGGCCAACATGGTGAAACTCTGTCTCTACTAAAAATACAAAATTAGCTGGGCGTGGTGGCGGGCGCCTGCAGTCCTAGCTACTCTGGAGGCTGAGGCAGGAGAATCGTTTGAACCTGGGAGGCAGAGGTTGCAGTGAGCCGAGATGGCACCATTGCACTCCAGCCTGGACAAGAAGAATGAAATTATATCTCAAAAAAAGCAACACACAGGTCTGAACCTCTTTACTGTCAGTTGCATTTCTGTGTTTTTCAAAGGGCTGTTACGTTATCACAGTGGACTTTGACATAATCCTCTGTCGTAACTATATGGGGTATGAATAGAGGATGTGAAATTCCAACAATTATAACTTGTGAATATGGCCTGTCAAAAAATAAAGGCTATAATGTGAATAAAAGGGTATCCTTTCCCCAGTTTTACTAAATTATATGTTAACTCCTAAGCTTTTAACAGATTTTAAAACATTCATTTCTTAAAAATGTATTATCTGCTCTATACCAGGAATTCACCTAGGCAGTGGGGCCATAGCGCCTCCCCACACGAGAGGATAGGCAGGACTCCTACTCCCATAGAGTGAATGTTCCAGTAAATCTGTTCACTGGAGAAGCCTGGAGGTGCCACCTCATGGGATGTGCTCACTACAGTGCCTGGCACATTGTAGGTCCTCAGTAGACACTTGCTGCTGAATTAAGTTTGGGAGCAGGTCTGCCCTGTTAAACAGAAGTATTCAGCAGATCTAGTGGGATTTTACGTGCAGGCATCTGTCTGCAGTTTTTTAACCTCCTCATTATTACTGAGCAAGGCTTAGTTGGAGAGAACTGCTGAAAATAACTTTTTTTTTTTTTTTTGAGACGGAGTCTCGTTCTGTCCCCGGGCTGGAGTGCAGTGGTGTGCTCTCGGCTCACTGCAACCTCCGCCTCCCAGCTTCAAGCGATTATCCTGCCTCAGCCTCCCGAGTAGCTGGGATTACAGGGGCATACCACCACACGCAGCTAATTTTTGCATTTTTAGTAGAGATGTAGTTTCACCATGTTGCTCAAGATGGTCTTGATCTGCTGATCTTGTGAACCACCCACCTCCGCCTCCAAAGTGCTGGGATTTCAGGTGTGAGCCTCGGGCCAGCCAGAAAGACTTTTTATGATCCTGTTCTCAAAACCTTACAACTACAAAATGTTTTCCTTTAGCAGTAGAAGCCATGATCTTAATAGATCGAGTCTTTATATCAAAGTTTCCTAGGGTATTCTTTTTTAAATTGAAATTGCTGGAACATTCTAACCTCAGTAAACTCTGGTCTGCTATTCATACCTTGTTAGAAACATGTAAAGCTTTTGTGTAGGCAGGAGGAGAAAACGCTTTGCTGTTACAGAACACTTTGATGAAGAGACTGTCTTTTGTCAGAGGCTGAGTTGGCACGGTAGGAATACTGACAATAATCTCTGTGGGTAAGATCTTTTCTGGGACAGCAGGAGCCTTCAGTGCAGGTAATGATGGTGCTTGCTTTGAAACATGCCCCTGAGAACAAGGTGGAAAGACTTCAGAGATTGAATTTTCTTTTAAATCAGCTGCTATTATAATTGTCATTTGGTGAGCTGTACAAACTTAGAAAAAGGAGTCAGGTTTCTGTTATGTGGATCAGTTAATGAACTCTTAGTTTAAAGGAATCCAAAAATTTCAGGATGAGTACATCCTCCTTGTGTACAACTATTTTGCTGAATCACTGTTTGGAGGGTTATTAAAACTGACACCATCATTTTTCTTGATGTTTATATTCAGGTTTTCTGCTTTCCCGATTATAGTAACGTTGGCAACAGGAGTTAAACAGAAGCATCACTAAATGACGCATTTGACTTTGTAATAGGAAAAGCTTTTAGCCTTAATGTTGTTAAATTACTCAGCAGACTACCAGCTATCATGAGAATATGTTGTTTTTGTTTTTTTTTTTAAGAAACTAAAATGGGAAAAATTTAATCACAGTGGGATTTAAAAGTTTCAAAATTCTGGAAGAAAGTTTCTTTAAAAAAAATTACTTGGCTACCAGTGCTCATTTTTTGCCTAAAACATAGAGCTGAATGAATATCTGTTTAAAACTAACAGTTTACACCATTAAAAATGTATTATTTCCTACAAAGACTCATTAGTGAGAGAATATTAAATATATGAAGGTATTGATAGGTTGCAATTCTGAAGCCTGCAATAAATCTATGGTATTTTTAGTAGTTGCCTAAGCCAGGCCAGTTCAATAGGATTTAGAAAAGACCCTCTTAATGAAAATTCTTTTTGTAATCCTATAGAGATGAACAGGTGTACAAGGCTTCGAAACTATATTATTTCCTTTTCTTTTGTGTCTTAATTAAAACTATAAAGGACATTCAATATTCTGTTCCCTCCACTAATTATTTAGAAAACCTTCTTGGGCTTGCTGCCAGCTTTTGGCTTCTTTCAGTTATGGAAGCCAGCTGCTACTCAACAGGAAATGAACTTTTTTTAAAGACCAAAAAAAGTCTGGTGTCTTTAAGCTAACAGATGAAGTAATATCCTCTTATATAGTGTGACTTCACAGGAGCTTTCTTGTAGTTGAGACTTGTTAAAATTCTATCCTTACCAGCCTATGAAATATTTAGGAGATTGAGACTTCAGGTTTCTGAACCAGGTTGGTGCTTTGTTTTACTGAAAATAAGGATTGAGATAAGGACAAGTCTCAAATTCTGGTGCTGTTCTTGACATCTCTTTCTGCAGGAGCAAGGAAGAGGTTCCTGGCTGCTCTTAAGTAGCACAGATAGTTCCATAACTGAATGAAAGAGATTGGTGATAGTCACAAGTGAGTCTTGATTTTGGGAGAGTTTTTGGCTCAGATTTTGTTTTGTTTTCTTCTTATAAGAGACGAGGTCCTGCTATGTTGTCCATGTTGGTCTTGGACTCTTGGGCTCAAACAATCCTCCCGCCTCAGCATCCCAAAGTGCTGAGATTACAGGTGTGAACCACCACACCCAGCCCTTGGCTCAGATTTTGATTGCCAGTTAAGAGCATCTTTGGTGAATGTGATCCTTCCCAGTGAAGAATACTCACCACTTTACACTTTTAAGAAGGAAAGACTTAAGTAATACCTAGGTGATTTTTTTTTTTTTTTTTTTTTGGAGATAAGAGACTCACTCTTTGCCCAGGCTGGAGTGCAGTGGCACAATCTTGGCTCACTGCAACCTCCATCTCTAGGGTTCAAGCGATTCTCCTGCCTCATCCTCCTGAGTAACTGGGACTACAGGCACGTGCTACCATGACCGACTAATTTTTTGTATTTTTAGTAGAGACAGGGTTTCACCGTGTTAGCCAGGATGGTCTCGGTCTCCTGACCTCATGACCCTCCCGCCTCAGCCTCCCAAAGTGCTGGGATTACAGATGTGAGCCACCATGCCCAGCCAGTAATGTTTTTATACTTAATACAGTGTGGTAGCTTCCATGTGGGTCTATGTACGTATATACAATTACACACCCTGTGAGTGCAAAATAATTTTTTGCTGGAACACGTTCAGCCATACATAATTCCTTATTTGGTGAAAACAAGATAATAACTTGCCTGGGGTTGTATGTGCTTTCACTTGCAAAGCAGGCAATAAAAACCCAAATAGTTGAACTCTAGTTTCTCATTGCAATCTGTGAAAACAAGTAGAAGAAATTAAGTACCTCAACTAGGGGAAAATTTGTATTCTCAAAGAAACCTGTGGACCTCTTTTTCAATTGCCTTAAAACTTTGCAGATGAGAATAACAAGAATCATGGTGAGAGTGAGAAACTGTTGACCTAAGAGTTTCTGTCTGATCTGTGACTCACCTTGGAGATCAATCTGGTCAGTTAATAGCTTTGTGGTTCAGGTTGTCTCATCTGAGAAACTGGACTAAATACCTTTAAAGATATAAAGACTAATGTCTCTAGAAAACAAAAAGTAGGTTGGGTGCAGTGGCTCACACCTGTTATCCCAACACTTTGGGAGGCTATGGCAGACAGATCACTTGAGGTCAGGAGTTCGAGACAAGCCTGGCCAACATAGTGAAACCCCATCTCTACTAAAAATACAAAAATTAGCCAGGTATGGTAGTGGGCGTCTATAATCCCAGCTACTTGAGTGGCTGAGGCAGGAGAATCACTTGAATCTGGGAGGCGGAGGTTGCAGTGAGCCAAAATCATGCCACTGCACTCCAGCCTGAGAGACAAGAGTGAGACTCGTCACACACCAAAAAAGTAAAAATGGTTAAGAAAAAGACTAACGTCTCTTTTTTTTTTTTCCTAGTTAGAAAACTTTATTGAATATTGTATTTATCAAAAAGTTAATTTTCCCTGAAGGCATCCTTCATTTCACATGATCTATGTTCCAGTGTTCTTTTGTATTAAAAATATGGTTAAATATGGAATTAGTAAAATGCAACGTATAAAACTTCATGCTGAGCAAAAACAAGTCCAAAAAAACTTTACCATATATCCATAGAATAGTTCGCATAGTATGTTTCCTACATAAATCATGTTTCAATGCAATTTTTAGAACCATTTTAAAATATATTTTGTAATTTGTTAACTGTAGGCATCCCCATTTTTCTTCCATCACATAATGTGTTCCTCTGATTAAGTTGGCAATATCTGCTAGCATCCACAGAACGCAGGAGAAAAAGCAGTTATTTCTCAAGGTTTGAGAAATCTGGTCCACCTTTAGTGTAGTTTCCTGAGATTCCTGCTCCACTGAAGTCAAAACCAGGATTTTCTTTTTGGAATCTCTCCAATGTAAGCTTTCTCTGCATTTGGTCTTGTACCCAAGGATCAACTGCATATTCAGATTCTAGTAGAGAAGTCCAACAATTTGCTGTATCTCTCTTTGTCTTGGTAAGAACAATACGAACCATTTTTCCATCCTTACCCAAAGTCCGTGTTCCCTCATCAGCTATTATAGAATCAAAGAGTTTGCCCTTGAGGATCTTGCGGCCGCCCACCGCCAGCGCCACATGCCGGCTTTGCAGGCCGCACTGGATATCCTGGGCGCGCATGCCTGGCGGCACCTGAACTTCAATAAACACCTCCTCCAGGGTCTGGTACCACTGGCCCCACGGGGTCCTGCATAGAACCACCCCACTCCGCTCCTCAAACGGGGCCGACATACTCCAGTCGCCTCCCGGCCACAGCCGCACCAGATGGAGCCGAGCGCAGGCGCCAGACTAACGTCTCTTAAATGCCTTGAGCTATTTGTAAAAGTTCTGTGTTTTGTAAATACAAGTCATTTCATAGACTTGTTAACAGAAATCTTTTTCTTTTGAAACAGGGCCTCACTGTATTTTTAGTAGAGATGACATTTCGCCATGTTGCCCTGGCTAGTCTGGAACTTCTGAGTTCAAGCAGTCCACTTGCCTCAGCCTCCCAAAGTGCTGGGATTGCTGGCATGACCCACTGTACCTGGCCTCTAAAGTCTTAATGTAATGACAGTAATAGATACTGTTAATATTGAAATCACATGAGAGTATATTTTAGCACCCATCTACCAACAGTATACTGTTTTATTGAAATGGATGTAAAATGTTTTAAATAATCTGGAGTTGGGTGTGATAAGTTTTGCTGCTTTCTCCAGAGTGAAAACTACCCAAGTAGAATCCTAATTATGCACTTTAGTGGGCATTACCAAATAACAACAGCTAATGCTGTTGTTACCATTTACTCTAGGTTAAGTTTTACTATCAGTAGTGGTGGGTAGCCATTAAGCCTTATTTATCATCCTTCAAAAATTAAGTTTAAAAATCATTATATAGTGAGCTTCCTTATTTTTATGATAAATATTTTTTTTCATAATACTTTTATTACATTAACTGAGATTACTTTCCATCATACTTAGAATAAAATTTAAACTGTACCTGCCATGGGCTATAAAATCCTGTATGATCTGATCCCTCATGCTTCTATCGTACTGGCTGCTTGTTAGGTTGGAGAATATGCCAAATTCATGGCAAGTTCTTCATCCTTCAAGCTTCAGCTAAAAGATCTTCCCTGACCTCCCTTTCTAAATTGGGCCCTAGGCTTGGCACAGTGGTTTATGCTTGTAATCCTAACATTTTGGGAGGTTGAGGTGGGAGGATCTGTTGAGGCCAGAGGTTTGAGACCATGCTGGGCAGCATTGTAAGACCCTGTCTCTACAATAAATCAATGCAAAAGTAAGCTGAGTTTGGTGGTACATGCCTGTAGTCTCAGCTACTTAGAAGGGTGAGGCAGGAAGATGACTTGAGCCCAGGAGTCCAAGACTGTGGTGAGCCATGATCACACCATTGCACTCCAGCCTGGCAACAGAGTGAGACCGTGTCTAATAAAGAGACAGAAAAAGAAAGCCTTTTGTTCATTATCACCAAATCCAGGTTTTTCCCCCCCTTTATCTTTTAGACTTCATGTTGGTCAACAGATTTTAGCTTTACTTTCAAAACATGTCAGAATTCTGCCCCTTCTCTCCATCTTTATCTCTGCCATCCTGGTCCAAGCCACCATCATCTCTCACCCAAGTAATTGCAGTATCTTTCTGTCACTCTGCTCCCACCTTTGTCCCATTCACTGTGTTTACATCGTAGACAGAGTGATCCTGTCAAGCCTCCACTGGATTCCTTTGCGTTGGGGGTAAAAGTCAAACTCTTGACTTCTTTAGTTAGGCCCTTATCAAACTGGCCATCTTGGAGCCCCTCTGGTTTGACTCATTCCCCCAGCCCAAAAGATTCTGTCCCACCCTCCTTGGCCTCCTTAATGGCTCAATCATGCTTCCTCCCAGGGGCTTTGCACTTGCCTTGCCTCTGCCTGGAGTGCTCTTTCCCTAGATGGATCTATATAGTTCACTGATTTCGTTCCTTCACATCTTGATTCAAATGTGGCCTTGGTCACATGCTCTTAAATTTCAGCTTCCCACATCCGTACTCCTGTACCTCTTCTCGCTGTCATGTTTTATAATGCTGTTTCTCCCGGTAGAATATAAGTTTTCATGAGGGTGGGGATTTTTTTTTAATGTGAGTTCCTTATGGCTCCTGGGCACCATCCCAGTGCCTGGAATAGTGTCTGCTATTATTGAGTATATGCATGCATGCATGAATAGTGTTTATAGGTTTGTAAGTTTAGTTGCTCATTTGGTATCTGGCTTCCTCCACTAATCTGGAAATATCAGCAAAGCAGGACATCATTCTATTCACTATTCTGTAGCTAAAGCATGCTTAGTATAGTATAGTACCTGGCGACAAAAACATTGATTTGTGAGTCAAT
Organism: Cebus imitator; assembly: GCF_001604975.1. Taxonomy (NCBI): domain Eukaryota; kingdom Metazoa; phylum Chordata; class Mammalia; order Primates; family Cebidae; genus Cebus; species Cebus imitator. The sequence goes on along the minus strand of NW_016107400.1, from coordinate 4,925,826 downwards.
GAATATTAGTAGTACTTTGCGTGTGTATCGCAACTTAATTTGTAAAGTACTCCTTTATTACTTCATTTGATTGTCACAATCTTATCTTGATAAGACAGCCATCTCTCTAAACCAGAATACTAACTATAGGGGCCCCTGAAGTCACCATATTGAAAGTGCTCTGATAAATGATAGAACTGGGCCTGAGACCTTCCTGCCCAGAGTGCAGTGCATTTCCCACTGTATCAAAGGACTGCTCCGTAAGATTTACTGTACAAAGAAGTATTTCAATGACCTATGTTACAACTAGTATCCTTTCTTGTATTGTTAACTAAATTTTCATTTCTGGGAGTAAGTATAATATAAACAAATCCTGTTTTATGGACATTATGCCTAAGAATAGAAAGAGTTGAAAAAAGCAGGTTTAAAATAAAATATGGTTCTGTGCTAAATGGAAGTATGAGCTACCGACATATAGTTACCTCGAAAACCACATTGCTATTTTCTGGTTGCTTATCTTGCAGAAGGACATAAAGAGAAGTAGAAAGAATGACCTGGGGCAGTGCTCTTAATGCTGATGTATTTTTCCGCTTCTTGATATAATAATTTTTAGTCCCCTTAGGAGTCCAGGATATATGGCAATAAACTAACAGGTGTATTCACAGCAGCCAGATTCATGGGAACTTTAAAGATTTTTGAAAGCTTCACCTATACTTTGGCTCAGGGATCCATTTAAAAAAGTAGACTGTCAAGATATGAAAACATTCATTCTACTAGCAAATAGGATTTTAGAAGTAACACTGCAGAATGATCATTCCTGAACTAATGACTAAATCTCCATAAAGTAGATGACCTTTTTTCACTTCTTACACGTAGGAGTACATAAGAGAATACTTGACCTGCTGGAAGACTCAGTTTAACTGAATTTTAAGTAGAACTCAGGTTTTCCTTCTGTGCCACTCCACCTTCGATTGGGATGTGACTTAAACTGCATGTTCTTTTTTGAAGGACTGGGTAATATAAATTGTTGATGTGAGATCATTTGTATTATTCTAAGATTCATTTTTTGTGCTAGATCTCCAACTTGCTGCTGAGCTTGGGAAGACATTACTGGATCGGAACACAGAGTTGGAGGACTCTCTTCAGCAGATGTATACAACCAATCAGGAGCAGTTACAGGAAATTGAGGTAATTCACTCAGCAGGAGAGTTATACTTGTGACACTTTGGTGGTATGTTGCTGTTATGCCAATAACATACTGCTAAAATAACATTTGCAATTAGAAATAGCATATAATTTTTTAAGATAGACTTCTTGAGAATAAGAACCATCAAAGAGGAAGCGAGGTTGATTTCTACCTTTAGTCTTTCCCAACACATAAATCACTGTGATGAAAGTGATTTCTGTCTTCACCATTGATAAAGTGTACTAGAAGTAAATGGTCCAGTGTTTGCCAGTGTGTGGGGCCAGTTGAAGCTATGAATATTATACTTAGTTTTTCAGGTTTTTGTCTTTTAAAAAATGCAATATTTAAGATACACAGAATAGTGTAAGAGAACAATACAGTGAATATCCACGTACCCACCATCTAGCTTAAGAAAGAAGACTACCCACACTGTTGAACTTCCTACCAGAGAGGGAACTTATACTTCCTTGGTGGCATATCCCTCCCACCTACTATGAAACCATATCCTAAATTTGGGTTTAGATTAAAAGTTAAAAAAAAAAAATTATAGTTCCTGATTTCATAATCTGTTTAAATTTTTTGCTCCATTGAAATAGTCATAAAATACATGTTGCTTTTTCTCTGCCATCATCTTAATTTGTTTACTTTTTTGCTGAATATTTTATCATTAAAATACTACATTTTTGGCTGAGTGTAGTGGCTTACACCTGTAATCTCAGCACTTCAGGAGACTGAAGAAGACAGATTGTTAAACTCAGGAATTTGAGGACCAGCCTGGGCAACCTGGTGAAACCCCATCTCTCCAAAAAATACAAAAATTAGGCTGGTGTGGTGGTGTGTGCCTGTAGTCCCAGCTACTGGAGCGACAGAGGTGGGAGAATCACCTGAACCTAGGAAGTCAAGGCTGCAGCGAACCATGATCATGCTACTACACTCCAGTCTGGGTGATGGGAGCGAGACCTTGTCTTAATAAAAAAAAAATAATAACACCCTTTACCTAGCTTAACAAAGTAAAATGAAAGATGCTAGATTAAGGCATTAAAATGGTCTTCCATGCTGCTAATCTTATAAATGGTCCCCTTCAAGTTATATGTAGGCCACTTGAAAGAAGATAATGGTGAATATTAAAGTGTCCCATCAGAACACCTTTCTCCATGTCCCAACCCATGCTCCCCGTAGAAAGGGTCTGAAGGGTCTGTACTTAAATTACAAGTTCCTCCCCCTCAAATTGGTACAGTAGACCCAGGACTCTTGTGTCTGTGCACAGAAAAATGTAAAAAACTCTAGAACATTGAAACAGTTCTTTATAATGAGTACTTCATAAAGCTTTGATTATTTCCTTATCCAGGGAATTCAACAAGTAGAGAATTATACAGTCTTTCCTATAATCCCAGCACTTTGGGACACTAAAGTGGAAGAATCACTCGAGGCTAGGGTTTGAGACCAGCCTGGGCAACAAAGTGAGACCCTGCCTCTAGTCTAAAAACAAAACTATTAAGCCAGCCAAATGTTTGATGTGGTCAAGGAACTCTTTCCTGCTTTGTTTCTTAGATTGTGTTTTCCAACTCATTGGGAGATTTCAAAATAGTCCTAAACAATCATCACTCTTTGCATTTATGTAGAGATACAGTCTTAATTGTATTATCGTAGTCTATGAGGTTTATCTGAGGCCCAGCTATTGCTAACAGTTAATACACTGTATTGTTGTTTCCTGTTAAAGCATTTATAAAACACTATGACTGATACTTATTTTAGCATATCTTTCAAGTGTAGATGAAAGAAGTGTAAATATTTGTTGGGAGAATGATGCCTATTGATTAGTGTAGGAGATTACAAACAGTTAATGATCTGAGTTATCTTTCTCCCTGTGTTTTCTGTGCTATCAAGGATAATTAGACATTTAAGACAGAACATTGTTATTCTGCAAGTATCCAAAGATATCTAAGAGTCTCCAAATCTACAAATAACACTTCGCCATCTAATATTATCCATAAGATATTGTGAGTTGGGGAGAGATAGCATAGGGAGAAGTGCTAGATGTGGGTGATGGGGAGGAAAGCAGCAGATCACACCGCCACGTGTGTGCCTATGCAACAATCTTGCATGTTCTTCACATGTACCCCAAAACCTAAAATGCAATAAAATTAAAAAAAAAAAAAAAGAATAAAAAGATTTTGCAAAGCATCATGGAGGTGAAATAATCCAGTTCAGACCATGATCTTGGAATATTTTGAGAAACATATTCATGAGTCTTTTGTATTCGTAATATGTAGTCTACTGGTTCCTAGATCTGAGCATTGCATAATGCATTATTTTATTCTTTATCCAAAACTGCTTTTTGGCTAAGAATAATCACTATCTTAGATTTCTTCACCACCTTTACAGTTGTCTTCTTTTTTCTTTCCTGAGTTGCTTCCTGAATGTAAGTTTACAGTGTCAGTAGGGGAGATGAGATGGCAGTACTGGCTAAGCCCACTTACTAGCCAGGGGACTCCCACAGACTGTCCTTTCTGTTTGCTTCATCACAACTGTGCCTGGGCAGACGTAGAGATCACAATGTAGATTTCCGAGGTCTCTCTAATAGTCTAAAACAAAGAATGCCCAGTGCTCTTATAAAAGTCACTGGGCAACCAAAGAACCTACTTCCTTGCTAAAAGATGACCCCTACATTGTGTTCCTCTTATTGCAACCTTCAAGAGGCCCTGTAAACTTTATAAGGGCTCCTTCCTGAATTTGAACCTTTTCAACATGTTTTTCCTTACCTTAAACTTTTTATTGAAATCTACATTACAGAAAAGGGCACAAATCCTAGAAGTATAGTTAGGTGAATTTTCATAAAGTAAACATGCCCATGCAAGCTATACCTAGATAAGGAGTTGAGAGCATTATCAGCCCATCCAGTCACCACCCAGTGAACCAGCATCCTAATCCCATCACCCTAGATAAGTTTAGTGTGTTTTTGACCTTCACATGAATGGAATCACTTGTACAGGTTTTAAACTTAACTGTTTAGGATGTTTATTGGGAATTAGATTAGAAAAGTAATACATGGCCAGGCACAGTGGCTCACGCTTACAATCCTAGTACTTTGGGAGGCTGAGGCAGGTGGATCACCTGAGGTCAGGAGTTCGAGACCAGCCTGGCCAACATGGTGGAACCCCATCTCTACTGAAAATAGAAAAAGTAGCTGGGGGTGGTGGTGCCTGACTGTAATCCCAGCTACTTGGGAGGCTGAGGCAGGAGAATCCCTTGGACCCGCAGGGTGGAGGTTGCAGTGAGCCGAGGTTGCGCTACTTTACTCCAGCCTCAGCAAAACAGTGAAACTCCATTTCAAAAAAAAAGTAATACATGATTTTTTTTTAATTCAGAAAAATATGTAGTTGAAAACCAAAAAATCTCCTAACCTACCAACAGAGAAATTTAAAATGAGACAGTACAAAAAATGGTGTGGGAACAAACTTTTCTGAGCACATGAAAAGTAGTGCAGGGAACTGGTGAAAATACTAGGACAAAATCCCTAAGACTCTGACTTATTATGGAAATAGACAACTTGGACACTGCCAAAGGGTATTTTGTAAGTAGAACCACAAATATTCTTTCAAAGACTGTTGGAGAGTTTCAAACAATCCTCCTAAAAATTGATTAGTATTTTTGGTAGGCATTGTTTTTAATATAAAAATAAAGATTAAACAAACTATTCAAAATAATGGTTAAACTGGCTTCAGAGAAGCCTGTAGCCTGTCTTACTTTTTTTCAGTGCTAATTTGAAAAACTGAGATACTTTTTTTTTTTTTTTTAAGAATCCAGAGTAAACTTTTATGTTCTGGATGGAGGGAGGAGAGGAGAGAACTCTTGCTTTGGAGAGTAATGAGGTCAGACACCATTGGATTCACTTACATTTTCCTACAACCATGTAAGCAGCCTCTAGCCATGTGTTTTGGTTACTTCTCGCTTAAAGACCTGTATTATACCCCACAGGAGTTGTGCCTAGCACTCAAAATCGTCTGGCCTTCAAAGCATCCCTTCTTTCAAGAGTTCATGTCCCCTTTGGAAATGAAAAAGTATTTTGTGCTTCTTTTACTGCACGTATCAATATCCTACTGTATATGATATTTAATTGATTTTCTTTATTCTCCTTTACCCTTATTTCCTATTGCAACAGTGAGGCTGTTGCTGTGTTTAGTGATTTTTTTTCACACACAGTAGGTCATTGATACTTTGTTGAAATCAGTATTTTAACAGAGGAGAGACAGCTTACAAAGCTCTTTTAATAATTCCTAAACTGTAGGTTTCCACCTGTAGAGATTTTTAAGGGAGGCAGAAGGGGCTCTAGCGTCTGTTTTAGGAGATTCAGGTTTAAGCCTTCAATTTTATTTGCAAATAGCTAGAGAATTTAGACATGTGAATTACCCCTCAGGTTCTGTTTGCTCCATTGCAGAATGGTGATAATCCTTGTACTACTTTGGTACAGGATTTTTCTGAGGGGATGAGATTATGGAAAGCATATGTTTTGAACAGTATAAATTATTGCATAATTTACCAATGTTTTAAGAATTTTAGTAGTGAAAAAAAGTCTTTAAAAAATGTTTAGGCCGGGCGCGGTGGCTCAAGCCTGTAATCCCAGCACTTTGGGAGGCCGAGGCGGGTGGATCACGAGGTCAAGAGATCCAGACCATCCTGGTCAACATGGTGAAACCCCGTCTCTACTAAAATACAAAAAATTAGCTGGGCATAGTGGCGCGTGCCTGTAATCCCAGCTACTCAGGAGGCTGAGGCAGGAGAATTGCCTGAACCCAGGAGGCGGAGGTTGCGGTGAGCCGAGATCGCGCCATTGCACTCCAGCCTGGGTAACATGAGTGAAACTCCGTCTCAAAAAAAAAAAAAAAAAAAATGTTTATGGCTATATAATAGTTTTACATATGTATGGGGTGCATGTGATATTTTGATACAAGCATACAATGTGTAATGATGAAATCTAGGTAACTGAGATATCCATCACCTCAAACTTTTGTCATTTCTTTGCTGGGAATATTCCATATCTTTTCTAGCCATTTTGAAGTATACCGTAAAATATTGTTAACTATAGTCATGAAAGAACCTTAATTCTGAAAAAATAAATCCTCCAGAATTACTGGAAGAAACAGACATTAAAAACAATCTAATTCCACAATTTTAATAGTGGGATTATAGGTGGTTTCTATTTTCATATTCATGCCTCGCCCCACCAAATTTCTACAGGGGAGTTATATTACTTTCATCAAGGGAAAGAGATTTTTCAAAAGTAACGGAAAATATTTCTTTACTATTGTGGAAGTTGATTTTGATACTAAATTCAGAGGATTTAGGCTATAATCCTTCATTTCAGGATAATCCCAACACTGCTTACAAGCCAGATTTCCACTCCATTTCTGTGTGTTTTTTTTATTTGGGGTTGTTTCTGTCTTTCCCTGCATTCCAGGTTAGGATTCCATAATTGCAAATAGATATTAATGTAATTCTACTAACCTTTGTTTTTTAAAGGTTTGCCTCAGTTGTAAAGGTGGCCTGTTTTTGTGGCTTTTGTGCATAGCCAGAACCTTGTACTCATAGTTGAGGTGACAGTCTGTGCAAATTCCTAGACAGATAAATCCAAGGCATTTTGCCTTTCATACTCTTGCTATAAGTTGACATTTTAGCCTACATTTCTGCTACCCCATGATCCCCTTCCCCCACTGTTAGGCTTCAGATGTCTCCCTTTCCTGTTTACTATGACAGTCAGATTCATTGGAGGCTATGTATCAAAGAGAAAAACAGCATGTCAACAGCATGTTTGTACCTTGAGTTGAGAGGCAGAAAATAAACTAACCCATTTCCTTCTAGATTCAGAAAAAAATGAATAGTAACGTAAGGGGTTCAAGACGAGGCCTTAAAGCTCTGACTCTGTAGACCTAGATGTCTGGCCTTACCATCAGTACTTGCTTAAAGATGGCATCATTTTTCTTTAAGTTGCTGACTGGTTTTGTCAGACTCTTTTGTAGGTCCCCTATAACTGATTCCCAGAGAAGTGAAGGACTTTTCTGATTAATTTTGGTTTTGTATAATAAGATTAAGCTCCTACCATGTGAAAACAAGCTCCTTGCCATTCTTCAGATTGTTGTTAAAGCCAAGTCCCCTAAGACCAAAATATCAAAGTTCTTAAATGGTTTAATTGTGTTATCACAGGTATCACAGGTTTTTATATATCAAACAAGAAGAACTTTCTATAGTTTCTTAAATGGCCGTTTTGCACTTATTTGCATATTGACCTGTTTGCTAGGATGTTGGCTACAACCCTAACTTGAGCATATCTTTAAAAGAGCAACAACTTGGGACCCATCTAGTAGCTGGTAGAAACTGTAACACTCCCCTTCAGATTAGCAGGGGCGATTGGGGCCATGGGAATAAGTATAGAGAAATAATCTATAAATGGAGAAAGGAGGAGAGAATTAGTGGCTAATAGGCTGTTTTTCCAAGAGGAGTATAATCAAAGCTCTTCTCAAAATCTTGCCGTTAAATTCCCCTTGGCATATCACAGTCTGAGTTATGCCAAGCACAGTAAGCTGTTGTGAAGAAAAGTCTAGCAGTTGTCACTTTGCCAGTATTTTTTGTCCCTACTGTGTGTAAGGAATAGACTAGATAGAGCATTCCATTATTAGAAGACAACAATACTGGCCTGGTGAGTGGCTCATGCCTATAATCCCAGCACTTTGGGAGGCCGAGGTAGGTGGATCTCCTGAAGTCAGGCGTTCAAGACCAGCCCAGCCAACAGAGTGAAACCCAGTCTCTACTAAAAATACAAAAATTAGTCAGGCATGGTGGTGCAAGCCTGTAATCCCAGCTGCTCAGGAGGCTGAGGCAGGAGAATCACTTGAACCTGGGAGGCTGAGATCATGCCCCTGCACTCCAGCCTGGGCAGCAGAGCGAGACTCCATCCCAAAAACAAGTTGAATATTGTTATATTGTTTTGAGAGAAATCAATTTAGGGTACCTTAAGAGTGGTGCTGCTTTAGATTTAAGGTGGTCTTTTTTTTTTTTTTTTTTTAGTTGGAGTCTCTGTTGCCCAGTGCAATCTTGGCTCACTGCAACTTCTGCTTCCCAGGTTCAAACAATTCTACTGCCTCTGCCTGTCCAATAGAGTAGCTGGGATTACAGGTGCACACCACCTCACCTGGATAATTTTTGTATTTTTAGTAGAGATGGGGTTTTGCCATCTTCGCTAGGCTGATCTCAAACTCCTGACCTCAGGTTATCTGCCCACCTCGGCCTCCCAGAGTG
>NW_016107400.1:4904802-4917052 GCF_001604975.1 Cebus imitator | reverse complement strand
CGGCCTTCTTTTTTTTTTGTTTTGTTTGATACAGAGTCTCACTCTGTCACCCAGGCTGGAGTGCAGTGGTGTGATCTTGGCTCACTGCAACCTCTGCCTCCCGGGTTCAAGTGATTCTTCTGCCGTAGCCTCCCGAGTAGCTGGGATTACAGACACCTGCCACCACACCTGGCTGATGTTTGAGGTTTTTAAGTAGAGACAGGGTTTCACCCATTTTGGCCAGGCTTGTCTTGAGCTCCTGACCTTGTGATCCATCTGCTTTGGCCTCCCAAAGTGCTGGGATTACAGGTATGAGCCACCATGACCAGCCCTAAGGTGGTTTTAAAAGGCTTCTGAAGAGGTTACATTTGAAACGAGGCCAGAAGGATAACTGGAGTTCGTAATCTTTCTTTGGTGCCATGGATCCCTTTGATTATCTAATGAGATCTTTGATAATCCTCTTAAAATTCATTGAATTACAAAGGAAATCTGTTATGAAATACCTATCAAATATTGAAAAAAAGTAAATTTGTGATATAATAATATAGATATGTATTAACATATTTAATGACAAGATCTAGAAACTACCATGATTTCAAATAGTGATGAAAGTAAGCAGTAAATCAAGATTTCTGCAACTATAGTACAATATGAAAATATCTTGTGATTTCTATTGGTGATGAATACAAACACACCTAAAACTACTGGTGGTTTGTTGCCTCTGCCAAAAGACAAAATTACAACAAATATAGTATAAATATCTTAATTGGCTTTTATTTGAGATTCTAAAGTTGGGCAACACCTCATTCTTAGAGAATGAGGGTTTCAATGAGCTGAGCAGAGGAGGTTGGTTTTATAGACAGAAAAGAGCTGAGGAAAGCAGAAACGGAAAACAAAAAATGGATTGTTTCAAAGTTAATTTATCTGTAAAGGTTAAAGCAGAGGGAACTCCCTTATGCTGGCTAAAACTGGCATGTTTGGGGGTTTGGCTATTATCTCTTCTAATTTCTCGGAAGTCAGATGAACAACTTTGTTTTGGCTTGCTAACATGGAACTTTAGCACAAGTTACTCCATTTTGGTTTGGTTTGGTTTGTTGGGCGTAAGGCAGGGACTCAGTTCAAACCAATGGTCTCCTTTAAATTTTAAACCCTCTATTAATAATTGAAAGAAATGCCAAATTTCAATTAGAAGTTAGCAAAAATGAAGATGTAGCTGTTCAGACCCTCTAAATTCATCCAGGTTCACAGACCCTCTAAAATCTATCCATGGACCCTAGACTAAGAACTGCTGGCTTAGGTGGAGCCAGCCAGGAGAAGTACATTCCCGCAGCATAGGGGATGGTAGAGTAAAGGCGCTAGAGGAGAGAGACTCTTACCTTGCAGTGGGGCAACTCCAAAACTTTAAGTCAAAGATAACTCCCCTAAGTGTGAAATAAAAATTTTTTTTTTTTTTTTGAGACGGAGTTTCACTCTTGTTACCCAGGCTGGAGTGCAACGGCACGATCTCGGCTCACCACAACCTCCGCCTCCTGGGTTCAGGCAATTCTCCTGCCTCAACCTCCTGAGTAGCTGGGATTACAGGCACGCGCCACCATGCCCAGCTAATTTTTTGTATTTTTAGTAGAGACGGGGTTTCACCATGTTGACCAGGATGGTCTGGATCTCTTGACCTCGTGATCCACCCGCCTCGGCCTCCCAAAGTGCTGGGATTACAGGCTTGAGCCACCGCGCCAGGCCACGAAATAAATTTTTTAAAAATCCAATAGCTAATAAATGAAGCTGGAAAAACCACTAAGAGACAATTGGGAAAAAATGCTGAAACATAATAGATGTTAAAGAATTATTGAAGTTTTTTTCCCTTAGGAATTGTGGTTAAAATGAAAAGTCCTAGAAATGTATGAAGATGTATACTTGAGTTGAGATGTCTTGGATTAGCTTTAAAATGATTTGAGGATGAGGAAAACAGGAGCTTAGAGATGAAATAAGATTGGCTCTATGTTGATAATTGTTGAAACTGGTTGATGGGTACATGGGGGTTCATTAAATCATTTCTCTGCTTGTACATATGTTTGAGATTATTCACAATAGAAAGTTTTATTTATTTTTATTTATTTATTTTTGAAATGGAGTTTTGCTCTTGTTGCCCAAACTGGAGTGCAGTGGTGCGATCTCAGCTCACCGCAACCTCCACTTCCTGGGTTCAAGCGAATCTCCTGCCTCAGCCTCCCAAGTGGCTGGGATTACAGGTGTGCGCCACCACACCTGGCTAATGTTGTATTTTTAGTAGAGACAGGGTTTCTCCATGTTGGTCAGGATGGTCTCAAACTCCCAGCCTCAGGTGATCTGCCTGCCTCGGCCTCCCAAAGTGCTGGGATTACAGGTGTGAGCCACTGTACCCAGCCTTTTTTATTTATTTATTTATTAGACAGAATCTCACTCTGTCGTCCAGGCTGGAGTGAAATGGCACGATCTTGTCTCATTGCAACCTTTGCCTCCTGGGTTCAAGCAATTCTCATGCCTCAGCTTCCCAGGTAGCTGGGATTACAGGTGTGTACCAGCATGCCAAGCCAATTTTTTTGTTTGGTTGGTTGGTTTGGTTTTTTTGTTTGTTTTGGGATGGAGTTTTGCTCTAGTTGCCCATGCTGGAGCGCAATGGCACGATCTTGGCTCACCGCAACCTCTGCCTCCTGGGTTCAAGCAATTCTCCTGCTTCAGCCCCCCAAGTAGCTGGGATTACATGCATGTGCCATCATTCCTGGCTAATATTTTTGTATATGTATTTTTAGTAGAGATGGGGTTTCACCATGTTGGCCAGGCTGGTTTTGAACGCCTGATCTCAAGTGATCCGCCTGCCTCTGCCTCCCAAAGTGCTGGGATCATAGGCATGAGCCACCACACCCGGCCCACAATAGAAAATTTTAAAATGCAGTGGATAATGTTAGCCATCTGTAGAAATTCAGTATTTGGGTGGACTGAGAAGTTAGGAAGGATCTCTCAAGTGAGGTTAAGTAATTTCAGGGAATTAATGATTGTAAGAACATACCAAAGTGAAATGTTACGATGAAGAATGCTGATGTGGTACAGTTAAAATGTAAACTAATCTTGGTGGATAACTGCATCTAAGCTGAGCCATAGGCAAGGAGATGGTGAGCATTAAGCTGACGAGTTGTCATTGATCCAGTGAATGCCTGTGTCTCTATATCCAAGAGAAAAAGATACTGGTCAGGGCAAGGGTCTTCCAGGATTTTCTGTGCCCAAGTTCAACATTTCTCTAAGTGTGACCTGTGGACTGCTTGTACTAGTATCACCTGGGTTTGTTGCTAAAAATGCAGAATTCTGTCTCTATTCCAGTCTCAGCCTTTTGAGGGAAAGGGACCCAGGTTCTTACACTTGAATAATAAATCTTTAAGGCAAATCTTAGCACATGTAAAGTTTGAAAACTGTAGCTTTAAATTGTCAGGCCTCCGAGTCCAAGCTTGGACATTATAGCCTTGGTGACCCACACATACACCTCTGGATGGTCTCCAGGAGCCAGAAAGTCTGAAGTAACCGGATGGCCACAAAGAGAAGTGAGACAACTAGTTCCTGCCTCAACTGATTGCCCTCCCCCTGCAGCCTTCAACCATTGTTTCTGCTGAGCCTTGCGAAAATTCTCCCCCTAGACATTAGGTTTCTCAAGACCCCCACCCCTGTAACTATGTAATTTACCCCACCCTCCTCTCTGCTTGCAACTGATAGTCCCCACCCTTATGATACCCCTACCCTTGTGACCATGCATCCCGTGATGCCCTTCTCCTCCCTAAAATAGATTGTCACCTTTAACCATTTTCCCCAACCTTTGTAACCAGTCCCCTTTCCTACGACTCCTTTCTCGGACTTGGCCTGCTTGCACCCAAGCATGAAATAAAACATCGTTGTTGCCCACACAAAGCCTGCTTGGTGGTCTGTTTACGCAAGCAAGGCGCCTAACATAAATAAAGATGACAATAGCTCCTCCTTATTGAGCAATTTTACCATCTGCCAAATCTCATGCTGAGCTCTCTACATATATTAACTTTTATGTAAAGTATACATTTGCATATGTTGGGGAGGAAAAATTTTTTTTACTTAGCCTCCATGAGTGCTTAGTTGGAAAGTCCACCTGTGACAAAAGATTAACAAGAGAAAAACAAGTTTATTAACATGTATATTTGATATATATGTGTGAGAGATACCCAGGGAATGAGTCATTCTCAAAGGTGGTTTTGAATTCCAGCATATGTAGTATCTTCAACAAAGAATGCTAAGTTTTTAGAGAAGTGACCAGACAAAGGAGAAGGACTTTGTCAAGGGGCACAAATCGTGGGAAGGCAAATTAGTGGTGATGAAGGCCCCTTAGCAAAGCTTGTTAGTGTGGATTCCTCTGGTGCTGTCTTCTGGCCCATAAAGGTCTAAAGTCGTCAGTCATTAACCTTTGTTATCCCTGGTAGAGAGGGAGGAGGCAGGAACCTTTGTCTTTATGCCAGTGATGCATGCTTTAGGGTGACATAGTCCAGTCTCTCCCACACACACATTCATCTTTACAGCCTTATGAGGTAGTTGATGAGGAGACCTCACCTTAGAAAAATGTGCTTGCTGTAGGTCACCCAGTTATAAACGGCAAAGCAAGCCCTCAAACCAGGTTCTGACTCCAAAGCCTCTGCTCTTAGCTACTATACCACTGCCTCCTATCAGGCTTCTCTGATCCCATGTATTCCAGGACTCCCATTAATGAATCGGCCTTTCACATGTCCTTTGTGGGGCAGCTATGTCCTATATAGGGAATGTGTATGTTGTCACTGGGGAGGAACTGCTCCTGTTGTATATTAATAAATTAATTATATATTAGCCTTTTTAAAGGAGGTTCTGAGTCCTAAAGAGTACTTGATAATTTATACTTGATATCAAAAAGCTTGAAAAATTTCTGCAGCTATTAATGTTTATATCCCTGTGATTCTAAGCCTTTTTTCTATTCCCGTGGAATCTCATCAGTTCCTAAGAGATTGAACAGATTTCCAACACTGACAAGAACCTACAACCTACTATGACATTGCTAGCCAGAGGGCAGGATTAAGAGTCTCCTCCTTTAGTTCTGAAAAGCTTCATCCATGAGAATTAGTGGTTGATTTCCAAAGGACCAAAAGAAGCTGGTAGGAATTGAGGTGGTGAAGAATACACACAGGCTTTTACAGACCATGCTGTGTGCTCACTGCATTTAATTCTGCCAGTTCTACATGATAGGTACTAACAGATTCACAACCACTTAACAATTCTGAACTCAAAAAGCTCTATAAAGCAAGGGTTTTTTTTTTCCCTTAAATTTGCAGCTGATTCATTTGGTAGCAGATCTTTACCTGAACTGATGTGAGGCTGTTTATAGTCTTAGTTCATACTTACTGATGCAGAAATATTAATGCTTGATAACGGGGTGATGCCCAGACCTCACAGGTGATATTATAAAGTGTCAGGTGTATATTAAGTATCAGCATCATGTTGTCTTTCTAAAATTAAATTTTCCAAAAACACTTTTGGACCCAAGAGTTTTAGATGAGAAAGATGAAGTTAGAGAGGTTAAGTGTTTGTTCAACCCTTTGCTGCTGAGTTATGTAAGTAGATTTGAAAACAAAGCCATTTATGCTTTTTTTTTTTTTTTTTTTTTTTTTTTTTGACATGGAGTTTCACTCTTGTTGCCCAGGCTGGAGTGCAATAGCACGATCTTGGCTCACCGCAACCTCCACCTCCTGGGTGCAAGAGGTTCTTCTGCCTCAGCTTCCTAAGTAGCTGGGATTACAGGCGCCTGCCACCATGCCTGGCTAATTTTGTATTTTTAGTAGAGACGGGGTTTCTCCATGTTGGTCAGGCTGGTCTCAAACTCCCAACCTCAGGTGATCTGCCCATCTTGGCCTCCCAAAGTGCTGGGATTACAGGTGTGAACCACTGCGCCCAACATACTTTTTTTTAACACTTTAAATAGCAGCCTGTTGAGTGCCATTTAGCCCATTTTTCAAAGTATGTTAGCCTTGCAAATACTTGTCGAGTTGTAGAAAAAGTCTCAAAAAGAGTGTGTTGAGGGTGTTTTGTTTTGTTTGAGACAGAGTCTTACTCTGTTGCCCAGGCTGTAGTGCAGTGGCACAATCTTGGTTCGCTGCAGCCTCCACCTCCTGGGTTCAAAAGATTCTCATGCCTCAGCCTCCTGAGTAGCTGGGATTACAGGTATGTACCACAGCAGCCTAATTTTTGTATTTTTAGTAGAGAAGGGGTTTTGCCATGTTGGCCAAGCTGGTCTTGAACTCCTGGCCTTAAGTGATCAGCCCATTTCAGCATCCCAAAGTGCTGGAATTACAGGTGTGAGCCACCATACGTGGCCAAGAAGAGAGTTTTTAAAGTCAAGTTCTGAGTCTTTTACAATTTGTTCATCAGCAATGCTTCAAACCTTTTCTCTCTTTCTGGTTCTGTCCAGGGAAATACTGTGAATATTTTCTTTGGAATATAAATTGTGTTTTAGTGTCTTCAGGTAGAGCTGAGGAGGGGAGGGAATCAAGGTGACTTACACTGCAGCATTAAGGTTGGGATTATTCTTCTTTATCCTTGGCCATTTAGGAAGCAGTCTTAGCAGGACCAGAATAAATCCTCTGATAAATTTTTCATGAATAAGGTGATAGCATTCTCATAAAATTAAAAATAACAGGGGTCTTTGAAGCATATTAAGCTAAAATACTTTTCTTGTGAAAGCAACATACTTTTCATTTTTTTTGTCCAGAATGCCTCACTCAGAGAAATCTTTTTTCCAAGTAAAAATCCTCCATGTTAGACTTTATTTCTGTTAAATGTGATGTTCTTGCTTAAATTTTGATCACGTTACATGCTTTTAAGGGGTTATTATGTCTCACTTTAGATTTTTCAGTTGAATATTTTATGCATGGTATATGCTTTCGAAAATTAGCCTCATGATGCACTGGGGTATTGGTGGGCCTTAGAGGAGCTAAGCATATAAAGGATAGCCTGTGCTCATCTCTTATGAAGACAGGGAGTTTAATTTCTTCTTTTCTTAAAATATGTGGTATTGTGGTATAATAAAAATTAATATTTGGTCTTTGTCCCTGGCATAGAGCTTCTAAAAAACCCTTGGAATTTCCTGATAGAATGAGTTCTGGTCACCAGAAGAACCAACCACATGATTAGAGGGGTTAGATGTATCAGTCCCAGCCCCACAACCTCTGGATAGAGGGAAGGGTTGGAGATTGAGTTCAGCCACCAATGGCCAATAATTGAATCAATCATGCTGATGTGAGAAGGCCTGGAGAAAACTGAAATGGGTCTAAGGGAGCTTCTGGGCTGGGGAACACATGGTGGTGCTGGCAGGGCAGTGGGCCCAGAGACGGAGACTGTATGCCAGCCTCC
The DNA here is from genome assembly GCF_001604975.1 of Cebus imitator. Classification (NCBI taxonomy): domain Eukaryota; kingdom Metazoa; phylum Chordata; class Mammalia; order Primates; family Cebidae; genus Cebus; species Cebus imitator. The sequence continues at coordinate 4,909,654 of NW_016107400.1, read as the reverse complement.
ACCCTGACAATAGTTGGTATAGAGAATTGGTGTTGGAATAGCAGGTAACTTTTTTTTCTTTTGAGATGGAGTTTGCGTTCTTGTTGCCCAGGCTGGAGTGCAATGGCACAATCTTGGGTCATTGCAACCTCTGCCTCCCAGGTTCAAGCAATTCTCCTGCCTCAGCCTCCCAAGTAGCTGGAATTACAGGCATGTGCCACCATGCCCAGCTAATTTTTATATTTTTAGTAGAGATGTGGTTTCACCATATTGGTCAGGCTGGTCAGGTGACCCACCCGCCTCAGCCTCCCAAAGTGCTGGGATTACAGGGTGAGCCACCACGCCCGGCCAAGGAACAGCAGGTATCTTACCTGTTTGTGTCACCTGGCCCTGATCTTCTCTTACAGTATCTGACCAAGCAGGTAGAGCTTCTACGGCAGATGAACGAACAACATGCAAAGGTTTATGAACAATTAGACGTCACAGCAAGGGAACTGGAAGAAACAAATCAGAAGCTAGTTGCTGACAGCAAGGCCTCACAGCAAAAGATTCTGAGGTAAATTTTCTAGAATCTTTCAAGGAAGGCCTGGGGGAAGTTCTTTAGTATAAACTAGAATAGAACATGGCTGCAGTGGGTTTGGGTCAATATGGGATAAGGTTTAATTTAATTCTTTTTGGAGAATGGAGATTAAATAGACATCCTTTCCAATTAAGAAAGCCCTGTGTGAGTGGCTTGTACCTAATCTCTCCTCACTGCTTTTGTCCTTGATTGAATATGACAAGCAGCAGTGGCTTCTGTCTGTTCCTCACAGCCTGACTGAAACGATTGAATGCCTGCAAACCAACATTGATCACCTCCAGAGCCAAGTGGAGGAGCTGAAGTCGTCTGGCCGAGGGATGAGGAGCCAGGGCAAGTGTGACCAGGAAAAAGCTGCACCCAGCTTCGCATGTCTGAAGGAGCTATATGACCTCCGCCAGTAAGAGCCTGCCTTACCCTGGAGTTACAGCAGGGACTGTCTCATGTCAACACATTGTGAATTCCAGTAGATTGAAATTACCATTTAAAGAAACATCACTTAGCTATTAAGCTACCACTGGTTTGAACAAAAGCACTTAAATATACAAATTATACAGTTCTTGGATATTAGTAATTCTCGTTTTGAAAGTCTTAGAGCACTTATTTCAGTGCTTTTAATGTGTTAAATCATAGTTTAAGATGAATTTCTTCTGATAGACTATAGATTTGAGAGTTGTGTTTTACATTAGAGTGAAGAAAAATAGAAATTTTGGTGAAACAAACATTCAAACGAACAGGAGGTTTTTTTGCCTTTATAAATTTGAGTTACAAGTCGGAATCTTTAAGAAGTATTTATGGAACACCTGTTGTATGGCAAGCTGTATGCCAGACCTGAGGGATGGCAAGCAAAATAGAGTTCCTACCCCTGTGATCTTTCAGTCTAACGGAACAGCAGATAAGCAAATAAATACACAAATAATAGTCATACAAGCTGCCTCAGACTGAGCAGGAGAAACCAGGTGGCTCATTTAGTGGGACTCAACCTTGGCTGCTATATATCAGATCACCTCTGGAGTTTTTCAAACTGCAGATACCAACACATTCCCTCAGGCCTAAATCAGAATTTCCAGGTGAGGGTAAAAAGCTGCCTAGGCAATTCCAATGAACCTGGTTAAAAATCACCACAGCAACAGTGATCTGTTGTAGTGATTCAACCGTAATTACATATTTTTAATCATTCGGAGAGCCTTCAGAAACCCTCAGGCCAGGTAGCAGACAAACTAGGTTGGAATCTGTGGATAGGGACCCAGGCACCAGTACTTTTTAAGGTTCCCCATGTGAGGTCATTGTCATACTGCCATTCTTAGGGAATGGATGTTCTCTAGTACTTTTAACATTAAAAAAATATTAGTTGCAAAAATTAAGTTTGCCTTCATGTGCTTATTTATCAGCCTCACACAATTCCATTTTAGCCACTACTCCAGTGTGGCTAAAAATCAGTCACTGTCACAGCTCTTCAAATATATTTAGTTGAAAAAAGTCACCAATCTTCCTTGCTTCATTCTTGGTGGACCTGTGTAATATATTCTTTCAATATTTTTTTCCCTAGACACTTTGTGTATGATCATGTGTTCGCTGAGAAGATCACTTCCTTGCAAAGCCAGCCAAGCCCTGATGAAGAAAAAAATGAGCACTTGAAAAAAACGGTGACAATGTTGCAGGCCCAGCTGAGCCTGGAGCGGCAGAAGCGGGTGACTATGGAGGAGGAATATGGGCTCGTGTTAAAGGAGAACAATGAACTGGAGCAGCAGCTGGGAGCCACAGGTGCCTATCGAGCACGGGCGCTGGAACTGGAGGCCGAGGTGGCAGAGATGCGACAGATGTTGCAGTCAGAGCATCCATTTGTGAATGGGGTTGAGAAGCTGGTGCCAGACTCTCTGTTTGTTCCTTTCAAAGAGCCCAGCCAGAGCCTGCTGGAAGAGATGTTCCTAACAGTGCCGGAACCACATAGAAAGCCTCTCAAGCGCAGCAGCAGTGAGACGATCCTAAGCAGCTTGGCAGGGAGTGACATCGTGAAGGGCCACGAGGAGACCTGCATCAGGAGGGCCAAGGCTGTGAAGCAGAGGGGCATCTCCCTTCTGCACGAAGTGGACACGCAGTACAGCGCCCTGAAGGTGAAGTACGAAGAGCTGCTGAAGAAGTGCCAACAGGAACAGGACTCCCTGTCACACAAGGCTGTGCAGACCTCCCGGGCTCCGGCCAAGGACCTGACTGGAGTGAATGTCCAGTCTGAGCCTGTCACCAGTGGCTGGGAACTGGCCTCTGTCAACCCAGAGCCCCTCAGCTCCCCCACAACACCTCCAGAATACAAAGCATTGTTTAAGGAGATCTTTAGTTGCATCAAGAAAACTAAGCAGGAAATAGATGAACAGAGAACAAAATACCGATCACTCTCCTCTCATTCTTAATTGAACCTCTAGCTCTACTACTAATTTGCCTATTGCCTATCACGTCTCTCTCCCATTCAGACAAGTGTTTGTACACTCCAAAACCTGATGTTGCTCATGATATTTGCCTCATTGCTTTGCTTATTTAGAAAATGCATACAATGAGGAAAGGAGGTGGCTACTGATCAGTTCTCTGATCCACTTCCATTTAAGCTCCCTAGGAAATCCTATGACAAACTGGCCTCTGGCTGGTGCACTGATTAAACTTCAGTTCTTGAAAAGGACCAGTGGAGGGAAGAGCTATACTTCTGTAGAAGTAGGCCTGGAGTTACTGCAGTATGGGGTAAAGGGCCAAGTTGGAACAAAGCTAAGGCAATTCCTATTGCTTCCTTGGGCAAAACGATATAAAGTCAGAGAGCTGTCAAACTCAAATATCTTTTGCAAACACTGTTTGAATACTGTGAATTCATTAAGAAGAATGTTTGAGAGAAAGCAGGGATCTAATCCAAAAGAAATGTCATTAACAAATACTCCCAAGTCCTTGAGTTTTGTTATGTCTGAACTAGTTGAACTGTAACTGACAGGTAATCTTAATATAGCCAAATCGAACTGAATACCAAAATGAGCTGGCAAATTTTGGTTTGATCCAAGTTAGTTTGTTAGCATACGCCCTAGAGGGCCTCTGCCCTGCATTCAAATGTTTTTACTCAAAGCTCTAGCCTTTAGGATAGGTGAATATGTAAATCTTTCATCACTTTTTCAAATTCAAACTAAAGGGGAAAGATCAAACCCCTTCCCCTTCTACCTGTTTTCTGAGCTGGCTGACTTGCCAGCCACAAGCTGCTGTTGCAGAGTTCTTACCATTCCTGTAAATGTCTTGACTTGTTGAAGAAATTCCTGTCTACTACTTTATTAAGCAGTATTTGTGTTCTGACTGTGGAAACATACTTATCCTCTCACTTGTATACTTTTAATTTAAAACTATTTAAGAACTGAGGTTCTGATTATTGTATATATTTTTCTAAAAACCAAATAAAGCTACCTATGAAAATGAGCAGATGGATCTACTGTGTCTTACTTTCAGTATAATCCATTTCACTCTTAATAACCAACTGTTCAATTTTTTTTCTTCCAACAAATATCGCTAGGAAGATTTACAGTGATTTTTTTCCTATTTTAAATAGAGTCCTTGGGTTTGTGTAACTTAGTAGCACAAATTCTGCTCATATTGCTAAATGTTCATTAAAACTACTCTGAACAAACATTTTCAAATTTATATACTCTACTTAATTTTCACTATTTCAGAAATGTCAGACTTGGTTCTGAATTGATAGCATGTGACTAATTGATTCTCAAAACATTTGATCAACCATAGCAAAGAAACTATAATATTCAAACATTAAAATGGGCATTGAATCTAAATTACTTTTGCTTTTGGAGTAAGTTTTTAAAAACAGGTAAAACGTCTTTTTAAAATTTTATTTTGTAAAGCAGCGGTACCCAATTTTTTGGCACCAGGTACTGGCTTTGTGGAACAGTTTCTTCCACAGACCCAAGATAACGGGATGGTTTCAGGATGAAACTGTTCCATCTCAGATCATCAGCCATCAGTTATCATAAAGAGTGCACAACCTAGATTCCTCGCATGTGTAGTTCACAATAGGGTTTGAGCTCCCTGTGAGGATCTAATGCCACTGCTGAGCTGACAGGAGGGGGAGCTCAGGCGGAAATGGGAGTGTTGGGGAGCAGCTGTAAAAACAGCTGAAGCTTCACTCTGACCTGCAGCTCACCTCCTGCTGCGCAGCCCGGTTCCTAATAGGCCATGGACCAGTACTAGACTACAGCCTGGAGACAGGACCCCTTCTCAGTCCATTTCCTCCCTGGAGTGAGCTATTTACCAGTTTCATGT
>NW_016107400.1:4882459-4904524 GCF_001604975.1 Cebus imitator | reverse complement strand
AAAAAAAAAAAAAAAAAAAGAGATGCAGTTTTGTTGCTCTTTTTGCGCAGGCTGGAGTGCAGTGGTGTAATCTCGGCTCACTGCAACCTCCGCCTCCTGAGTTCAAGTCATTCTCCTGCCTCGGCCTCCTGAGTGGCTGGGATTGTAGGCATGCACCACCACTCCTGGCTAATTTTGTATTTTTAGTAGAGATAGGGTTTTTCCATATTGGTCAGGCTGGTCTCCAACTCCTGACCTCAGGTGATCTGCCCGTCTCTGCCTCAAAGTGCTAGGATTACAGGCGTGAGCCATTGCGCCCAGTCCTCATGTATATTCTTCTAAAATATTCTGTGCATAAATTAGCACAATTGCTATGTTTATCACCCTGCATTTTTAAGCAAATGAGCATAGCACTCTTCTGCATCTTACATTTTTATTGAGCCATGTATCTTTAGTTGATGTACATTACTTTTAGTAGCTACATAGTATTCCAGTTTATGAATATATAATAATTTGTTTAAACAGCACCTAGTGAGCAGATTGTTTCTAGTCTTTTGCTACTACCAAAGAGTAATGAACAGCGTTATGTATATCTATGGACAATTGTGAGTCTAGAAGACATATTAGAAGTTAAGTAAAAAGGCATTTGGCCATTACTGTCATCCAGCATTTGCTACTCCTATTAACAATGGATGAGGATGTCTGTTTTTTCATACTTGTGCCAGGAAACTTTTTGACCTTTGCCAAACTAATAGGAGAAAAATGGTGTTTTCCTTGTAGCTTATATTTGCATTTCTATTAAGACTTGAATATTTTTAAATCTGTTAGTCATTTGTAGTCTCCTTGGCCAATTTTTTAAAAAAAGCTCTAGTACTTAAGATGCATGCAGTTGTGTAGTTAGAAGTTTGAAAATGTTTTGTCACAGATTATCTTAATTTTTATCTTGATTTTTTTGTTGTTTATTTTTTTTGAGAAGGTCTTGCTGTTGCCCAGTCTGGAGTGTGATGGCATGAACACGGCTCACTGCAGCCCTGGACTTCTGGGCCCCAGCAATCCTCCCACCTCAGCCTTCCTACTAGAGGTATGTGCCACCATGCCCAGCTAATTTTTTAAGTTTTTGTAGAGATGGTATTTCACCATGTTGCCCAGGCTGGTCTTGAACTCCTGGGCTCAAGAAATCTGCCCTGCCTTTGCCTCCCAAAGGTAACTCCAAAGGCAATTGTGTATGAATTTTTTTGGAGGGGGTGGAGACAGCATCTCACTCTGTTGCCCAGCCTGGAGTGCAATAGTGTGATCTCGACTCACTGCAACCTCCACCTCCTGGGTTCAAGCAATTCTCATGCCTCAGCCCTCCCAAGTTGAGTAGCTGGGACTGCAGGCATGTGCCACCACACCCAGCTAACTTTTTGTATTTTTAGTAGAGATGGGGTTTTCCCATGTCTCAAACTCCTGGCCTCAAGTGACCTGCCTGCCTCGGCCCTCCAAAGTGCTGGGAATACAGGTGCGAGCCACCACACCTGGCCACTTTTATGTATATGAATCTTTAACATGTCTCTCTCTGTGTTTGAGAATTCTTTGATCCATCTGAAGTCTATCCAGCATCACTTGAAATGCCACTCGTATTAGTACTAAATATCTACGTGAATTTTAACCTATTTCTGTGCTAGGATCTGATTTTCATGTACCTAATGCAATTTTAAATTTTTACTTTTTATTGTCTTATTTTGAAGTTTTAAATTGCTGTACCTTGGCTATTTATATTTTCATAACTGCTAAGGGGAAGTTAAACTTCTCTCATTACTCTTTCAGAATTTTCCTGGATTTTTTTTTTTTTTTTTTTGCATTTTTTCCAATATGAAGTTTAAAATTAGCTTGTCTGGTTCTTGAGGGGAAATTAATACTCTATTGAGATCAAGTTAAAGAAATAGATTAATAAGGACAGATTTAATCATACAGAGGCTTCTATCCAAAAACATGGCTGTATGTCTTTCCATTTGTTTAAATGGTCTTTATGTGTCTCGGTGAGTTTTCAAATTTTTACCATTTAGGTCTCACATATTTTTAAAGGTTTATCTCTTGGATGTTGTAAATGAGATTTTTCTTCTGTTATATTTTGTGACTAGTTGCGTATAGAAAAGCTATTGATTTCAGCTGTCTTGTTGAATTCTCATGGAGAGTGTCTTATTTGACTGACATACCTGGAAAAATATTGTTTGGCTACTTAATTTTTATACTTACTCCTGTTTAAATGCTCTGAAATATCCAGAGTGTTAAATATGGTGAGAGCAAACTTGCTCGTCTGAATCCTAAAAAAATATGTCTATTGTTTGATTTAGCATAATGCTGGATTTTTATTAATCAGGAATCCATCTATTCCTGTTTTAAGAATTTATATCAAAAATGAGACACGCACAGTGGTGTGCACCTATAGTCCCCGCTATGTGGCAGGCTGAGGCAATGCACTATTACCACACCTGGGAAATAGAGTGGGACCCTGTCTCTTAAAAAAAAAAAAAAAAAAAACAACTATACATTTTTGTGGTGGTGTTGTTTCATCAAATAAAACTTATTTTCACTTTTTCCCTTCCTTTGTTTTATACTTATCTAAATACTTTTATGTTCTTATTGTATATATTTAGTATATTCAATGTTTTGATATCCTTGATATATACAGTGATTACTACAATCAAGCAAATTAACATACCCATCATAACATACCTCTGTGTGTGTGTGTGTGTGTGTGTGTGTATGTGAGAGATAAGAGTACCTAAAATCAACTCTCTTGGCAAATTACCAGTATAGGATACAATTGTATTCACTATAAGCCCTCATGTTGTCTGTTAGATCTCTTAGCTTTGTCCATCCTACATAACTACAACTTTGACTTACCTCTCCCCATTTCCCCCACCCCTGATAACCACTGTTTTACTGTTGATGATGATTATGATGTTTGTTTTTAAGGTTCAACATACAAGTGAGATCATGCAGTATTTTTCTTCCTGTGTCTGGCTTATTTGACTTGATGTCCTCCTCCAGCTTCATCCCTGTTGTTGCAAATGGCAGGACTTCCCTTTTTGGTGCTGAAGTTCCATGGTATGCATGTATATTATAGCACAATTCTCTTATCCATTCATCTGTTGATGGACACCTTGGCTGTTTCCATATGTTGGCTACTGTGAATACTGCTTGCTGCAATGAATGTGGGAACACAGATATCTTTACAAGGTGGTGATTTCATTTCCTTTAGGTGTATGCCCAGAAGAGGGCTTGCTGTATCATATGGTAGTTCTGTCTTTAAGGGCACGCATACTGTTTTCCACAGTGCAGCACACAGCTGGCATTGGTGGGTCAGTGGTAGAATTCTTGCCTCCCACACAGTGCAGCACCAATCTGCATTCTGATCAACAGTGTACAAGTGTACTGTTTTCTCCACTTCACCACTTGCTGCTGCTCGTCTTTTTGATAAAAACCATCCTAACATGAGGTATCTCAGTATAGTTTTGATTTGCATTTTCCTGAAGATTAGTGATGTTGAGTACCTATATGCCTACTGGCCATTTTTATGTCTTTGAAGACATGTCTACTCAGATGGTTTGCCCATTTTAAAATCAGGTTATTCATTTTAATGCTATTAGTAGAGTTCCCTATATATCTTGGTTATTAACCCTTTATTAGATCCATAGGTTGCCTTAGTCTATAGGTTGTCTTTTCATTTTGTTGTTTGTTTCCTTTGCTGTACAGAAGCTTTTATTTGAGGGTAGTGCTGGTTTTTGAGACAGTTTCACTCTTGTCTACCTCAGGCTGGAGTGCAGTGGCACAATTTGGGTACACCACAACCTCTGCCTCCTGGGTTCGAGCGATTCTCCTACCCCAGCCACCCGAGTAGCTGGGATTACAGGCACGTGCCACCACACTCAGCTAGTTTTTGTATTATTAGTAGAGACGAGGTTTCACCATGTTGCCCAGGCTAGTCTTGAACTCCTAACCTCAGGTGATCTGCCTGCCTTGGCCTCCCAAAGTGCTGGGATTACAGGCGTGAGCCACCACACCTGGCCGAGGTAGTCCTGTCTGTTTATGCTTGTGTTGTCTGTGTTTTTGGTGTCCCAGCCAAAAAATCATTGCCAAGATTAATGTTAAAGACCTTTTCCTCTGTTTTTTCCCTTAAAGATTTATGGTTTCAGGTCTTAAAATAGGTTTTGTTTGGTTTTGAGATGGAGTCTCGCTCTGTCCCCCAAGCTGGATTGCAGTGGTGCGATCTTGGCTCACTGCAGCCTCTGTCTCTCAGGTTCAAGTGATTCTCCTGCCTCAGTCTCCTGAGTAGCTGGGATTACAGGCACGTTCCACTATGCCTAGCTAATTTTTGTATTTTTTTAGTAGAGACGGCGTTTCGCTACGCTGGCCAGGCTGGTCTCAAACTCCTGACCTCAAGTGATCTGCTTGTGTAGGCCTCCCAAAGTGCTGGGATTACAGGTGTGAGCCCCCATGCCCAGCCTAAAAATAGGTTTTTAATCCATTTTGAGTTGATTTTTGTGTAAGGTGTAAGATATACAGTTCAACTTCATTCTTTTGCATGTAGATGTACACATTTTTTATATGTAAAATGTCATCTGCAAACAGGAACAATTTGACTTCTTTTCTAATTTAAATGCCCTCCCCCCTTTTTTTTTTGAGACAGAGTCTTGCTCTACTGCCCAGGCTGGAGTGCAGTGGCATGGTCTGGGCTCACTGCAACCTCTGCCTCCTGGGTTCAAGCAGTTCTCTGCCTCAGCCTCCCAAGTAACTGGGATTACAGGCTTGTACCACCACACCTGGCTAATTTCTGTAGTTTTAGTAGAGTTGGGATTTCACCATGTTGGCCAGGCTGGTCTCAAACTCCTGACCTCAGGTGATCCACCTGCTCAGTCTCCCGAAGTGCTGGGATTACAGGCATGAGCCACCAGCCTTATATTTTTCTTGTGCAATTGCTATAGTTAGGACTTCCAGTGTTTTGTTGAATGGATGTGGTAAGAGTGGGCATTCTTTCTATACTTAATTTGTTGATTTTTTAATCATGAATAGTGGTTCATTTTCAGATTCTTTTTCTGCATCTATTGAGATGATTATATGGTTTTTGTCATTCATTCTGCTAATGTGGTGTATCACATTTATTGATTTGCATATGTTGAACCATTGAACCATCCTTGAATCCCAGGATAAATCCAAATTTGTTTGTTTTGGAGGCAGGATCTCACTCTGTCACTCAGGCTGGAGTGCAGTGGTGGTCATGGCTCAATGCAGTCTCGAACTCCTGGGCTCAAGCAATCTTCCTGCCTCAGCTTTCCAAGTAGCTGGGATTATAGGTATGTAGCACCATACCTGGCTAATAAAAAAAAAAAAAAAAGTTTTTTTGTAGAGATGGGGTTTTGCTATATTGCTCAGGCTAAGATAAATCTCACTTAATCATAGTCAATGAGCCTTTTAAAGTGCTGTTGAATTTGGTTTGCTAGTTCTGGTGAGGTTTTTGCAGCTGCGTAAATCAAGGATATTGGTCTAATTTTCTTTTTTTTCTTTTTTTTTTGAGATGGCATCTCACTCTGTCGCCCAGGTTGGAGTGCAGTAGCACAGTCTCAGCTCACTGCAAACTCTACCTCCCAGGTTCCAGCAATTCTCCTGCCTCAGCCTCCCAAGTAGCTGGTATAACAGGCATATGCCACCACTCCCGGTTAGTTTTTGTATTTTTAGTAGAGATGGGGTTTCACCATGGGGTTGGCCAGGATGGTCTCGAACTCCTGAGCTTAGGTGATCCACCTGTCTCGGCCTCCCAAAGTGCTGGGATTGTAAGTGTGAGCCCCCACGCCCGGCCTGATCCTTTGTATTTCTATGGTATCAGTTGTAATCAGCCTTTTTTTCCATTTTTATTGTTTGTTTTTTTCTTTTCTGAGACAGGTTTCTCACTTTGTCATCCAAGCTGGAGTGCATTGGCGGGATCTCAGCTCACTGCAGCCTTCCCTTCCCAAGCTCAAGTACTTGATTCTCCTGCCTCAGCCTCCCAAGTAGCTGGAATTACAGGCACCTGCCACCATGCCAGGCTAATTTTTGTATTTTTCAGTAGAGATGAGGTCTTACCATGTTGACCAGGCTGATCTCAATCTCCTGACCTCAGGAGATACACCTGCCTTGGCCTCCCAAAGTGCTGGGATTATATTTTTCCATTTCTAAATATGTGAGGGTCTTCTCTCTTTTTTCTTAGCTAGAAGTTTGTCAGTTTTTTCTTTTCAAGAAACCAACTTGAGTTTTGTTGATCTTTTCATTTTTTTTCAGCTCTGGTCTTTGTTTCCTTTTATTTATTTTTGAGACAGAGTCTCTCTCTGGTCTTTATTATTTCCATGTATGTATGTATGTATGCATGCATTTTTGAGATGGAGTCTTACTCTGTCACCCAGGCTGGAGTGCAGTAGCATAGTCTCGGCTCACTGCAACCTCTACTTCGTGTGTTCAAGCAATTCTCCTGCCTCAGCCTCCTGAGTAGCTGGGACTACAGGAGCATGTCACCATGCCTAAGTTTTTTGCATTTTTGGTAGAGACAGGGTTTTGCTATGTTGGCCAGGCTGGTCTTGAACTCCTACCTCAGGTCATGTGCCCACCTCAACTTCCCAAGGTGCTGCAGGCTTGAGCCACCTCACCTGGCCTATTTCCTTTTATTAACTGGTCCTAGTTCTTTTTTTTTTTTTTTTTCCCCGAGTTCCTTGCAGTGTCACATTGGATTGTTTATCTAGGTCTTTTCTTTTTGATGTGGGTGGTGATTGCTATAAACTTCTGTCTCAGAGCTACTTTTGTTGTATTTCATGTTTTGTGTCCATTTTTGTCTCAAGATATTTAAAAACTTTTTCCTTAATTTTTTCTTTGGCCCATTTGTTGGTTTAGGAACATGTTTAACTTCCACACATTTGTAAATTTTCTGAAATTCCTCCTGTTACTGATTTCTAGTTTCAAGGTACTTAAGACTGAGCCCTAATACACGATCTATCCTGGAGAATGTTCCATGTATGCTCGAGAAGAATGTGTATTCTGCTGTTGGATGAAATCTCCTGTTTATGTCTGTTAGGTCCATTTCGTTTAATGTGTAGTTAAAGTCTGATGCTTTCTTATTGATTTTTTTTTTTTTTTTGAAGTATATAATACAGGGCTGTTTTGACACATTCAAACAAATTTTTTTTTGCCTTGATCTGTCCATTACTGAAAGTGGGATATTGAAATCACTTACTATTATTGTATTACAGTCTTTCCCTTCAGATCTATTCATACTTGCTTTCTATATTTAGGTGCTCAGATGTTGGGTGAACATTTACAATTGGTAAGTGACCCCTTTATCATTACACAGTGACCTTCTTTGTCTCATTTTATAGTTTTGACTTAAAGTTTATCTGATGTAAGTATAGCTCTCTTGTTCTCTTTTGGTTTCCCTTTGTATGAATATTATTTTCCATTCCTTCACTTTCAGTCTGTGTCCTTGCAGGTTATATGAGACACATTTTGGCAGCATATAGTTAGATCTCTCTCTCTTTTTTTTTTTTTTTAATCTAGCCACTCTCTTGTCTTTGGATTATGTAAGAGCTAAACCATTTACATTCACAGTAAATGTATTTGAGTTTTGTTTGTTTGTTTTTTTCTTCAGATAGAGTCTTGCCCTGTCGCCCAGGCTGGAGTGCAGTGGCACAATCTCAGCTCACTGCAACCTCTCCCCTTTCCAGATTCAAACGATTCTGCTGCCTCAGCCTCCCGAGTAGCTGGGATTACAGGCACTTGCCACCACACCCAGGTAATTGTTGTATTTTTAGTAGACATGGGGTTTCACCATGTTGGCCAGGCTGGTCTCAAACTCCTGACTTCATGATCCGCCTACCTGGTCCTCCCAAAGTGCTGGGATTACAGGCATGAGCCACTGTGTCTGGCCAGATTGTAGAATTTAGTCCATTTACATTTGCAGTAGTAACTCCTTACCTATCTGTTATTGGTAGCTAAGGAGTTACTACTGCTGTTTTGTTGCTTTCTGGTTGTTTTGTAGATCCTTTCTCTCTTATGGTCTTCCTTTGTGGTTATTCTTTCTAGAGGTAAGCTTTGATTCCTTTTTATCTTTTGTGTATTTGCTACAGGTTTTTGCTTTGTGGTTATCATGAGGCTTATGTAAAACGGTGATTACAGACTATTTTAAGCAGAAAACTTTGATTGCTTTTAAAACTACATTTTTAATTCTACCCCCCCATTTTGGTTTTGATGTCACAATTTACAGATTTTATATTGTGTATCCCTTAACAAATTAGCTATTAATAGTTTTGTCTGTTAACCATTATACTAAAGTGATATACACACCACCACTACCATATTAGAGTATTCCTGAATTTGACAGTGTACTTTTACCAGTTTTATACTTTCATATGTTTTCATGTTACTAATTAACATCCTTTTCTACCAGCTTGAAGAACTCCCTTGCACATTTTTTGTAAACACATAGCTGGTGGTGATGAACTAACTGCTTCAGCTTTTGTCTATCTGGGAAAGTCTTTTTCTCCATTTCTGAAGTTTTGCTGAATAAAGTATTTGTGGTTGGCAATTTGTTTTCCTTTAGCACTCTGAATATATCATCCCACTCTCTCCTGGCCTGTAAGGTTTCTGCTGAGAAGTGCTAGCCTTATTGGAACTCCCTTATATGAGATCTGCTTGTTTTCTCTAGCTGCTTTTAGGGTCTTCCCTTTGTCTTTTGATTTTTGACAATCTGCTTATATCATGGTATAGTCTTGTTCATACTGAATTTGATTGGAGACCTTTGGCGTTCCTGCACCTGGATATTTATATCTTTCTCCAAATTTGGAAAGTTTTCTGCTACTATTTTGTAACCCCTCATTTCTTTCTTCACCTTAGTAATAAACTTAGTTATAGTAAATTTCTATAAGTCAAATATTTGCTCTTTTGATGCTGGCCCATAAATCCCATACTATTTCTGCATACTTTTCATTCTTTTTGTTCCTCTGGCTTTATTTTCAAATAATCTGTCTTTGAGTTCATAGATTCTCTGCTTGATCAATTCTTTTGATGCTCACTATTCCAATTTTCATTTCATTCATTCTATTTTTCAGCTTCAGAATGGTTTGTAAAACATAACTTCAGTCTATTAGATATCTTGATTGGTGGTTTTTTGATTTTATTGAGTTAAATCTATGTATTTTCTTGAAGTTTGCTGAGCTTCCTTAAAACCGTTTTGGATTGTCAGCCAATTCATAAATCTCCATTTCCTTAGGGTAGATTTCTGGTGCTTTATTTTATTCCTTTGGTGATAGCATGTCTCCCTGATCTTAATCTTTGTGTCATATGTTGATGTTTGTACATTTGATGAAGTGTAAGGACTGATTCTAATCTTTGCAATTTGGCTTTGCCTGGAACAACCCTTCACCAGTGAGCCCGGAGATTCTGGGCAAGTTGTCTGGTGCGGTCTGTGGGCAGGCTTGCTGCTGGAGTCCTTAGGCAGGCTGACCTAGTACCTAGGTCAGCAGATGGATGAGCTTGGTGCTTGCATGCATAGGATTAATCCTGGAACGTAGGTCCGGTGGAGTGGGCCAGTTGATTGGGTCTGCAGGATCTATAACCAGAGCCTGGGTCACAAGGGCAGGCTTGGAGCCTGCTGACCTGAAGCCTAGGTCCACAGCCTAAGGCCTGAACATGCAGGGGTGGGCCCAGTTCCTGGGTTCACTGGGACTGTTCTGGAGCCTGTCTGCCAGGGCCTGCCTGGCATTGAGGTTTACTGAGGTGTGTGCCTGGACCCTGGGTCCACTGAGTCTGGTGCTGAGGCACATAGCTTGAATCCACAGGTATTGTACTGGAGCCTGGGATTGTAGGTGCTAGCCTAGGGTCATATAGACCAGCCTGGAGCTAGGGTATGTAGAGACTGGCCTGGAGGCTAGGTCTCTGAGGGCTGGCCTAGGGCCTGGGTCTATGAGGGCCAACCCAGTGCTCGGGTTTACTCAGATGGGGCTGGACTGGGTTGGGGAGGGGGGAGTCTACTAGAATGTGAGCTCACGGGTGCAGGCCTGGCATGATTTTGGGGTTCAATGTTTACTTTCCTCTCCTTCCTCCAAGTGGAGGAGGTTATCTCTCTCTACCCTGTGCCACCTGGGGTTGGGGAGCGGGGTAAGCTGGGTAATGTAAAATTGTCCTTCCTGTCCTCTTGGTCTTATTTCTGTGGTACACTGAGGTACTGTAATCTCTCGTGGTTCCTTAGCTCTTGTGAAGGTATTTTTGTGTGTAGATATTATTTCAATTGATGATTCTGCAGGGGGATGAGTGCTGGAAAGTCCTGCCATCTTGCTGACATTCCAAGTTCCCTCAGTTTTTTTAAAACAATAGTTCCCCACTATATTCCTTAAGTTTTTTTTTCTTGATATTTGAGTTTGGTGTTTTAATAAATTCTTTTTATCAATGTAAGTATTTAAGGCTCTGACTTCTCCACTGGGCCAATCAAGTTCTGCAAGGGGACAGGACTGACATGCTCTGTGCCGTCCCACAAGAGCATTTCCCCTTTCAAAGCGAGAAGGAAGGTTAGGATGTAATAGCTGCAACATATTCCGAATTGCTTTTGGTAACTTTACGTTTCAGGTTCATGTATGTTAACAATTAGAATCAAGAGCAAAATATACAATCAACCTGTTAAGCTATGTTACCAAATACATATTTGGCAAAGTACATCCTTGATCAATGCCTTAGTGATTCTTTTCTAGAGATGGAGTTTCACTCTTGTTGCCCAGGCTGGAGTGCAATGGCGCGATCTCGGCTCACTGCAACCTCTGCCTCCCAGGTTCAAGCGATTCTCCTGCCTCAGCCTCCCAAGTAGCTGGGATTACAGGCATGTGCCACCACACCCAGCTAATTTTTTGTATTTTTTTTTTTTTTTACAGAGATGAGGTGTCTCCATTTTGGTCAGCCTGGTCTCTAACTCCTGACCTCAGGTGATCTGCCCGCCTCAGCCTCTCCAAAAGTGCTGGGATTACAGGCATGAGCCACCGCGCCTGGCCACCTTACTGATTCTATAGCTAAAATATTGATGTTTTATTTTGGGGGGAATAGGAAAATAGCATAGATTGTCATTTAAACCTTCAGATAATTAGTGGCTGTGTTGTACAAAAAAGATGGCAAAAGCCTTCTTTATGTACCAAAATTCACATCTTACCCAACCTAGCTTACTCATTTTTTCTATCAATCTGTAGGGCTGTGCTATCCAATACTGTCGCCAATAGCCACATGTGGCATCTGAGCACTTTACGTTGTGGCTAGTCCAAACTGGCGGGGGTGGGGGGAACCCCGCAAGAGCTGAGGCAAGGGCCTGAAGCCTCAGCATATTCTCATATAAACATAGAATTAGAAACAAATTAGAGATAGTTATTCCTACATATAATAAATCACATAGCTATTCATATGTAATCATAACTATACACATCTACATAATCTTTAATCTTACTAATAAGTCTCAGGTCAAGAAGTATGGGACTGAAGTGGCATTGGAAAAAGAGGTGACCCTAAGGCAAGACGCTGTAAGTCCTCTGTCACACCCACATAACGGCTGCTGGAGGACGCCTTCGGCGTTGTGAAAGCGCTTGCTGTTTAGCCAGCTAGGGAGGGAGACGTCCAAGATGGCCAAGACATCTCCTACCTTGAGGGAGTGAGGAGAAAACTCCGCTCTTCCGATAAGCCTGATGACTGTCGGGGAGGCCCACAGACATCCGGAGCCTTAATTGTCTCTCTGTGGTGCTATGCTTCAGCAGTCACATTCCATGTCTACATGCAAGTTCTGCTTCTGCACCTGGTTCCTCTTTTTCTTAGAAGGTAAGAATTAGTAACATAAATCTTAGTGACCTTATTATTTCTTGACAAGTATGAAAAAAGTACTGACGCCTTAGGTTTTCTCCTCGCCTCAGCTTCTTCAAAGTCTTGAGCCCCTGTCTCCAAGATGCGTTATTTACCTGACCCTATCACTGACCATCATTACCTCATCCTACCTGCTTTTCCCCCTGCTTTGTACTAAAATAAAAGAGCATCCAGGCACTCGGGGCCACTGCTGGATTCCACACTTTGGTTGGCAGTGGACCCCTGGGCCCAAACTCTGTTTTCTCTTGGTGTCTTTTTTCCAGTTTCTCGTCTCTGCACCAGCAGAGAGGGACTCACAGGACCCTGTAAGGCTGGACCCTATACAAATTGAGAGTGTTGAGGAAAGTGTAAAATGCCAGATTTTGAAGACTTGGTACAAAAAAAGGTAAATATTAATATTTTTGTTAAATGTTGACGTTTTAGATATTTGGGGCTAATATGCTAAAATATGACCTTTTTAAACTATTTTAACGTGGCTGCTAGAAACTTTCAAAATTGCATGACTTGCCCATTCCTAGTGGACAGTGCTGCTCTCTCTCTCCACTGGCTCCATTCCCTCTAGATCCATGTAATGCTTGAGTCCAAGATTGCCCTCCTGTAACCATTTGAAGATAGCACCATGATGCTAGTTTAGTGTTAGCATTTATTTTTAAAAATACACAAAATAGAAATTTTTACATCAAAGTGTGATTACCTCACTTACACATTGTTCCATACTTACCTGGTTTTGTTTGCATCTTTCTGCAAACATTAAGAGGAGATGGATTTGATTCTAATTTTTTTTGCTATGGTTCGTGTAAACAGTTGAGACTGCTACATAAAGTAGGTTGTTGTCAAAGGTAAAGTGGCCACAGAATCCCAACAGTAGAGCAATTCAATTTGGTCTAATGAAATTGGTGGCGGTCTTAGCAGATAGATAATCCAAGACTAAATATCGTCTTCTAGGCATTTTAAAAATTAAAAACTTTTGAGGTTTTCTTCATGTTGTAAACATAACTTAGACCTTGTTGGCATTAAGTTTACCAAAAAAAAAATCTTAAACCATAATTTTTATCATCCTGCCCATGTCAGTATACACTCTCTTTATTATGAGAATGAAACCAAATAATAAGCAAAATACATCAGGAATTTCAAATTGTACTGCAAAGAAGGTCCCAGATGGTCTCTTCTGGGAGTGACCTAACTGAGCCTGCCACTGGCTGAGGAGGATCCCTTCTGTCCACTGCACCATGAGATGGTCAGTTCCTCTTGCTCTGTCATCTGAAGCAAGTTGAGGCTTTACTTCTGGTTCCGCCCTCCGTCCTTGGGCTTGGATTTGCTGTGTTAGTGGTTTGCTACTACTGTCAAGACTGTACTGTCCCTTTAAGGTACCACATGCCACCATAGCTTACACAGCAGTCCTATGAGTAGAGAAACAGAGTAAGTGCAGATTTTTGCAGGAAAGGGAGTTAACTACAGTCTGTCCACAGTATCGACACTTGATTAATGATTAGTGAATACAATACAAATGGGAAATCAAAAACTGCCTAAGCACACCACCATGGTTACTACCAGCCTCTCAGGGGTATTTTAAGAGTGAGGGCCTACAAGATACAAATACTGACATGCCCAGAACAGGGTGCTTAAAAAACAGATCAAAACATAGACATTGTCATCAGTTTTCTATGTCTTAGTGTTGCTGCAAATATGATATTTGTACTACAGTCAGTCCAGAAAAGCATTACAGGTTGTACATTAGGTGCTTTCCTACAGTAAACATGATATTCCTTTTTAAATTTAAAAATGGATTCTACTGAAAGTCATATATATATATGGCTATGGCAACAATCAGGATAGTCATCCAAAATTCAAGGGGGAGTGGAGTGAGGATTTTCAGCTAGGCCCTGTCATGTTAGAAGATGCCAACCCACTGCCAAGCTCGTCCAACCCACCTTATTTTGTTCTATTTTCTTTTAGCAGCCTGAACCCATGGTTTTTAGTTTTTGTCTCTAGTGATAAACAGAAGAGAGGGATGAGAAAGGGGCCTTACTGGCCCAACCAGAAAGGGGAACTAAGCACTCATGGCTATATTCTTTCCCCTGTGACTATACTGTTTGATCATTAACAGTTACTGAAGACAAGACTGTCTGGGGAGGGGTCCCAGGGAAGCCTGATTTCATATACACAAAGACACTTGAGTCCTTTCTACAGGCTGTCAGCCCCTTGCGGAGGCTTTGATATTGTTTGTTATGCACAAAACAAATGTACCTTCAGTACTTTATCCACCTCCTGTTTACTGAGATCTTCTCCACACTCTTGAGTCAACCGAGACTGGATCATGTTTCGGCGTACTCGGTAATTTTTGGAAAAAATTTCAAGCAAAACCTGTCGATGCTTTAGTAGCAAAAACATGTTATTATAGGAAACAGTGATCTAAAAAGAGAAACATCCCCGAACAAGACACCCAAGCCATGCACGTAACTTTGTGTTGCAGTCTCTGATAAAAACCCTTACCCAGCACTTCTGGTTAAAGATGAGCCAAGTCATCTGTAGAGAACCAGCATGCCAGTGTACAGAAATAAAGGCAGTAATGCTGTGTGTGGAAACTTGAATATAAATAAAAATAAAAGTATATGCCAGCATGAGAGGATGAGTGGCTTGAACAGATTTCTGCATGGGAAAATGCAGGCGTGTATCTGACTTAGCAGGCAGGGGAAGCCACAATGTAAGCTGCACAGAGATGAGAACAGTGTGTCAAAACTGGTGTGAAAATGCACAAACATGCCATGCATCCATGAAACAGGATGTCGTAAAATACGTTACACCCCAAAACAATTAAATACAAAAGACTGAATTCACTATGTCTAATATCTGTCATAAGAATTCTGAAAAAAACAAATTAACAATTTTGTAAGAACTCAATTGTCTAGTATAATAATGACCCACACCAGGGCACATCTGAAATTGTACTGATATACAGAATAATGAAAACTTCCTCAGTTTGGGATAAAGGAAAGACTACAGACTAAAAGACCAAGTCTGAAAACTTAAACAATGGACAACTCTCTTAAAGATGCTTCATGTATTACTGTTTGTCTGGGCCTAGAATTTTAAGAGGCAAATAATTTACCTCTTAAAATTCTAGGCCCAGACAAATAGTAACACATGAGGGTTAAAAGCAAGCCAGTTTAAGACATGAAAGAATGCAGACAACATCTCTCTCTCTAGAAGCTAAAGCAAGGAAGAAGCAGAGATTCTAGAATTCAGCAACAGACATGGGGAAGAGCCAGTCTCACTGGAGAAGCTTCCAGGGAACTAGCTTAATTAAGCAAAGTTATCACCCTTGGTACGCACGTGTTCAGATCACACAAGTGAAAACAGGAAGTAGTGAATGAGGAAATGCAATCATTGTATATTACTGATGTTTGGCCTTAAAATGAACAGATTTGCAATTCATTCCATGACAATGCCATATATAAACAATGATGGCCAATTAAACTAAAAAATAAGTGTAAAGACCAGCCTGGCCAACAATGGTGAGACCCCATCTCTACTAAACATACAAAAATTAGCTGGGTGCGGCGGCACAAGCCTGTAACCCCAGCTACTTGGGTGGCTGACCTATAACAATCGCTTGAACCCAGGAGGTGTGAGCTGAGACGGCACCTCTGCACTCCAGGCTGGCTGACAGAGCAAGTGCCAGATGCTGCCTCAAAAAAAAAAAAAATTGGCATAACTTATCTTTACATCTCTACATTCTCCTAAAATAGTTGAGAGCTAAATCTCATCGACAGTGGGAGGCCCATTGCTAACAAGCTGACTTTTTAAAAGATGGGGCAGCTCTTTTAGTGGTATCTTTTGGTGATTTAAATGCCTATGATCCCAACACTTGGGGAGACCAAGGAAGGAGAACTGCTTGAAGCCAGGAGTTCAAGACTAGCCTGGCCAACATAGTGAGACCCTGTTTCCATTAAAAAAAAGTAGTAATAAAAGTGGTCACCTCTAGGGGTGGCAGTCAGGTCAGGCGGTGCAAGAGCTTTCCTATTAACACTTTTTACTTTTTTGTTAGCAGTTGTCAGGGAAAAAACTTGATTTTTTAAAAATCTGCATTTACTTTTTTCCTTTTGGTTATCAAAGTACTTCAGATGCCCTCTGTTCTGGCCAAAAGCACCCAAGCTTGCTCAGGAAAAGGCCCCGGCCCTTTAGATCCTCACCCTGCCAGCTGGCTCCCCTTAAGAGGCAGCTGGGGACAAGAGAGCTCAGCAGGACTTCTGCTCGCCCCTTTCTGACACCTTAGGAGCAGGACCTAGACAAGGTCAGACCAACTGGCATTTTTTTGTTTTTGTTGAGATGGAGTCTTGCTGTCACCAGGTTGGAGTGCAGTGGCACAATCTCGTCTCACTGCAATCTCCACCTCCCGGGTTCAAGCAGTTCTCCTGTCTCAGCCTCCTGAGTAGCTGGGACTACAGGCGCACACCACCATGCCCAGCTAATTGTTTTTGTTTTGTATTTTTAGTAGAGAAGGGATTTCACCATGTTGGCCAGGCTGGTCTCAAAACTCCTGACCTCAGGTGATCTACCTGCCTCTGCCTCCCAAAGTATTGGGATTACAGGTATGAGCCGCTGTGCCCAGCCTGTATTTTTTAAAAGATTATTCTGTTGGAGTTGGACCATAGACTGGCATCTGGGAACCACTGGTTTAGGTTCAAATTATTGGCACGTACAGCTTATTTTGTCAGAGTACAGACTTGCAGCAGAACATCTAAAACCGAGTGTGCCAGAAAATCTGAAATGTGTGGCTGCACTTCAGGTCCTCACGTCCCCCAAGGCCTCCAACCATGCAGGAAACCCCTCCTACTCTTGGAGAAGATGGCAGTGAAGATCACCTCACCTGATCGCTCATATCTCCAGACTCCCAGAGGGCAAACACTTTCTGCTCATCCGGGGAAGCAGCAGTCTGTGGGGGAAACTGACCAAGACCCAGGTGTGAGTTGCTTGTCTGTCCTACTCCATGGATCCACTTGCTTGCCTCACCCCTCCCTGTCTGTACCAACCCAGTTTGAGGAACATGGGTCTACTCCAGCAACCCAGAACAACTTCACTCATCTCAGGCAGGCACCCTCCCTGGCCTGGCCCAACTCATGAAGAAAGGTGAGCGTGTGGAGACCCAGACCCATGTGCTGAGTGGGCAGGTGCCGCAAATTCTGCCAGTACTTCCCACATAAGGCCTCACCCAGGGGACTGCCTGCCAGCAGGGCCAATCCCCTGAGACAGCACAGCATGGGCTCCACAGGGCCTCCTGTCCTAGTTTCTTTTCCTCGTATATGGGGATGGGCCTTGGCCTCAGATCATTACCCAAGGCTGCAAGCACTCCTGACCTTGGCAATGCAAACATCAACACTGTCTTAGAGACCGCCACAGCCCCACCTCACCCCGTTTTGTTGCCAGGTCTGGGCTGAGCCTTGTGGGAAAGTAGTACCAAAAACGCATCCCTGAAGCTGCACCTGGTGTTCTCCATCCTCAGCGCAGTGAAACAGGCCCCGGCGCGCACTCCGCGGCTCCCTGTCAAGGCCCCTCCCAGTGACAGAAAAGCCGGGGCAGGAGGCTTGCTACACCACACTCAAGGCCTGGCACTGCAAGTGCTGAGACCACAGCGCTGTGCTAGTCAGCTTGCTTCCAATGCACAGGGAGGCCCCCGGGACCCAGGCCCAAACCGCGGCACTGGCGCAGCTGGGGGGAGGCACTCAGCTCATCGTAGCAGAAAGCATTCAAAACTCAGGGCCACTACGCTGAGGTCCGGCTCTGCTACCTCCTAGGTAGAGACCTTTAAATGCTCATTTCACTCCTTGGAGCCTCAGTTTCTTTATCTGCAGATTGCAAACATCAAATGACCTTGGAAGTCAAATCATTACAAACAATGGCAAAGCTAGTAGGAAAAGATCACATGCTCTTGGTCGGGGGCGGGGGAGGCGGGGTGAGAAACCAGGCAGGGGACCTGCCTTCACTTGGCCCTGCCACAGGCTGGGCCTTCAGACACCATATTTAGCCCCTACCGCAGTTCTATGACAAAACAAAACCCACCGCGATCCCACTTTCTGAGGATAGAACCTGAGAGAGGCTGACTTGCCTATGTCACATCTAGGTCCACATGAGAGCAGCTGCTCACCAATAACAGCCTCCCATGTCCCCACGTGGCCTCCCAACAGCTGGTTCCCCCTATTCTTCCCCTCTTCCCCCACAGGCAGGGCTCAGGGCCTTCACCAGCTGAGCAGACATCTCCCCACGGCTCCTTTTTGCACAGGTGCCCTCCCGAGGGGCTGAGGGCAGCCTCCTTTATCCACCAGGCCTGGCGGCGCGGGCTCTACTTACAGGCACCAGTATCTGCTTGCAACCAGCGGCCAGCACCGTGTCCTGCAGCATGCGGTCCGAGATGCCGCTGAAGAGCGTGTGGCCAGGGGGCAGGCTGGCCAAGTGCAGGTTGAAGAGGCGCTTGAGTTCGCTCAGCGTGAGCACAAACTGTCTCTGAAAGGTGGCCTCCACAAAGGCCCTCAGTTCCCGGGCCACGGGGGTGCTAGCACAGCCTGGGGGCGGATGCCCGTTGAAGCTGTCCGTGCCCGCAGCCCGCCCGGGAGGCAGCCCGTTGGCCAGTCTGCTGTGGAGGCCGCCGCTGGGGGAAGTGTCCATGGGCTGCTCCTCCTCGTCGTCGTCGTCCTCGCCCTCCTCGCTCACTGGCTCCTCCTTGATTCGCACACCGGGCGGGACCGCCGGCGCCCTCAGCTGCTCCTTCCGCCGCTGCAGCTCCCGTTCCAGCAACGCGTGGTTCTGCTGGGCCTTCGTTTTGGCTACTTGGATCCTCTGGTCCCCAGAGACCAGCCCGGCAGGCCCTGCAGGGAGGAAGGCGGCAATGCTCAGGAGGGCACAGGGAGCCAAAGCCAAAGGCTCAGCAGGGGACAGTGGGGCTGAAGCAAGCAGACCCATCAGTGGAACAGTGCGAACTGTCTCCATGTCCCCAAGTGCCAGGGATGGATGCGGAGATGGGTGCCACCAAGTTCCCCCCAGCAGCTCCTCCCGGCTGCTTCTGTTGACCCAATGGGTCTGGCACCCAGACCCAGCCCTGGAATCTGCAAGCCCCCATCCCTGAGGCTTTGCTGCTGTGCAAGGGACCAGCTGCGGTCTGTGGGTGGCAGGAAAGGAAGGAGGGTCAGGGGTGAGCGGTGGGAGCCCTCTACCCTTTCTAGGTCCCGGCCTGACAAGCTCTAGAACAGCAGCCCCTCCGGAGCCACCCAGCCCAAAGCCCCTCACACACCTGATTGTGCATCCGGCTTCTTTGGCATGGTTTCCTTTACAAGATTATAGACTTTTTCCAGTCTGAAAAGAAGAGTAACCCCATTAACTTTAAACCATGTTCCTACCATCTGCTTCACAAGAGAAACACCCAACCCCTAGGGCCCAGGACGTGCTGGTTACTGATGACAGCGCAGGCTTGGAGCTTAGCCAGCTCCCCTGGGTCCCTCTTCTGGCAGCGCACACCACTCTGACCTGTCAGTCTCCTGGCAACGCTCCTCTCCCGTCCCCTCAGCCCCCAGGTCCCTGCGCTCGCTCCTGAGTGATCCTGTCTCCATCACATCCCTCTTCCCCGAGCCCTTCGAGCACCACCTCCCTGATGACCGGGTACTGGCTGCGCGTCCTGCACTGAAAGGAGGGCAGGATCAGCCAGCAACAATTACGAGTGTGGGGAGAGCTTGCTGCCCGCGGACCCCCCACCTGCCCTTCATGCCCAGATCCAGCCCAAATGCACTTCCCTAGATGTGGGGTTTCCAGAGACTGCCCAGATTGGCCCTGACAGTTCTCCCCACCCCTGGACTCGGGGTTGCTGGAAAACGCCTGGAACCACACCGATGGTGCTCCCCTAGGACGCAGGGTTGCTGGAAACCGCCTGGATCTGCCCTGATGCTGCTCCCCTAAGACACGGGGTTGCCGGGACCACTGGGCTGCCCCTCCCTGGCCGCAGGCGCTTACTTGGCCTGGATACCCGTCCACAGCATGTGCTGCCGCTGGACCACATCCGGGTGCTTCTTGATGAACTCCCCGTCATAAGGCAGAATGAACTCCCAGCCTTTGTTGATCCTCACCACGGCCATGTGCTCCAGGAAGTCCTTCACGTCCTCAGCGCAGAGCTGGAGGGGAGGGGGCCTGAGGTGAGGCACAGCCAGGCCCCTCCCCTCCAGCAGCAGCCTGGGCCTCAGACCACAAAGACACTTACTTTGGTCACTGTTGCCACCTCCTTCCTAACCACCCAGCGGCTCTGCGTGAACTTCCACATCTGAGGGAGAAGAAGCAGCGCATTCCAGCGGCAGCCACAGATTGCTCCCACAACTGTCCCCAAAACTCACCTGGTGGGCCTGGGAGCCAGAGCCTGGGACAGACCTGGGCTCCTGGCCTGGGTTCTTCCCAGCAGTGTGGCCTCAGACAGTCCCTTCAGCTCTATGCCTCCCTCCTTTTCTCCTCCATAAGGGAGCTCCAGGTTCCTCTCAGAAACCATGCATCGCCACTCCCCTCTCCCACACCCCCATGGGTCCAGAGAACCCAAGGTACTTACAACGAAGTCTCGGCCCCTGCAGAGCACCTCAGCAGGCACGCCGCTGTGAGGGCTGGATGAGTCCTTGGGGTACAGGATGTCACTGCCAAAGCAGGTGAGGGTGGTGGGTCAGTCCCTGTCCTGAGCCCCCTTTACCGCTGCCCCTCCAGGCTGAGCCCCAGCCCGTGCCTCTTTCCAACGTGGGCTGAGTACTGGTCTGAGCCCCGAGAGCTCCCCTCAGGAGCCACATCTGTGAACACAGACATGGGAAAGAAGCACCCCCCTACCCCACACACCCCCACAAGAGTTCTTCCTCTCATTACCCCTCAACCCACCATGCACACTAGTCTCATCTTAAGCCCCTGCACGTTCAGGGAGGTCACGGGCTCAGAGACAGACAAGACGAGGAACAGCCCGGGACCTCAAGGAGCCCAAGACTCTGGAAGACAACTGGTCCCTGTGCGGGACACCAAGAGAAAAGGAGATGAAGCCATCCGCAAGCTCTTGGCCACCTGCTGAAGGGTAGGTATGAACCGAGGCCAGAGGCAGGGGAGGCATGTTATCCCTGCGAGAGAAGAGGCCCAGCACTCAAGGCTCAGGGAACTTCAGGGTAAAGTCCGGGGTCTGACAGCAGGGCACGAGACTCTCCATGTGTAGCCCTGACCCAGCTCCAGCCGCAGGCCCTGCAGCCCAAGTCAGCCCCGGCCGCGTGTGTTCTGACTGCTGCTCCCTCTGCTGCAGGCCTTCCCTTTGTCCCTGCTCAGGTCCACCGGGCAGCCAACTGTCGCTCATCCTGCAAGGCCACTCTCTCTGGGGACAGGAACTCTGCCAACGTGGCTCATCGCTGCCACCACAGTGAAGGTACCTCTTAAGTGTGTGCTGACATAACAAGCCTGGTCCATGACCTCTGCATTCAGGGAGCTCAACTGTAACAGCCCCGTCCTCAGGGGCAGTGTCTGAATGAGAGTCCCATCCATGGCACAGAACGAGCAGTCTGGCCACAGTGACTAAAAGGCGGCATGGATTTTGTGTTGTCTCCTCACAGGGACACAGAGGACTCTCACCCAGGGGTCCCTGACGTGGCAGTGTGGGCAGCAGCAGAGCGGGGCTCAGAGGCACCGGAACAGACAGAATGCCCACAGTCCCCAAGTTCCTACCTTCCAGTACCCAGGACAGGGCGTAGTAACTAAAAGGAGCAGCACCTCCAGGGAACACATGCCATACTGGGTGCAGACTCCAGGGCTGAGCCACGAGGGTTGGACTCTAACCCGGCTCTGCGGCTACCTTGCTGCAAGACTTTTGGCAAGTCCCATGCCTCTCTGGGCCAGTGTGTGACAGTCCTCAGGTGTGTGACAGTAGGACCCCTCTGGCTTTCATTCTTTCATGATATAAATATACACAGGTGGTCCCATGTAACATGTGATGTACCATTGCAAAAGCCTTCCGTGATGAAAACCATGTAACACAGGAGGACAGCCACAAGGAGCTGACAAAGTGCGCTGGGCATCTGTGGCGCAGTACAAGGGCGCCACCACGTGGCCGTAACACAAATATAATCCACGACTATGAGATAAGCTTTTGGCATTGCATTTTTTTTTTTTTTTTTTTTTTTTTTTTTTGAGACGGAGTTTCGCTCT
>NW_016107400.1:4864770-4882287 GCF_001604975.1 Cebus imitator | reverse complement strand
ACAGGGTTTCACCATGTTGACCAGGATGGTCTCGATCTCTTGACCTCGTGATCCACCCGCCTCGGCCTCCCAAAGTGCTGGGATTACAGGTGTGAGCCACCGCACCCAGCCCTGCATTTTTTTTTTTTAAATGAGCAGCATTTCACATTTTGTCACATTGCTCACCTTAAAAAGTGAGTTATTAATATAGTTTATACTACACCATTTAGAATTAATAGAATTCAAGCAAAATGTAGCCATATTATTTACCAAAGGTCTGCATTGCTAATATCCAGGCATTTTCCTGGGTACTGGGGACATAAAGGGGGAGTCAAAACAGACATCCTCAATCCTTTGAAACTGATAGTCTAGTGGAGGCGGGAGATGGGTCTAGGGGAGGATTCACAGGAGAAGAGAAACTACTGAAAGGCGTCAAGCCACACACTCAAGACCTGTGATCCCCAGCAGAGTATGTAAAAAATTCACCCTTGGGGCTGGCTGGGCACAGTGGCTCACACCTGTAATCCCAGCACTTTGGGAGATCGAGACGGGTGGGTCACCTGAGGTCAGGAGTTCAAGACCAGCCTGGTCAACATGGTGAAACCTCATCTCTACTAAAAATACAAAAATTAGCTGGGTGTGGTGGCGGGCGCCTGTAATCCCAGATACTCAGGAGGCTGAGGCAGGAGGATCGCCTGAACCCGGGAGGCGGAGGGTGCAGTTTTTGCCACTGCCCTCCAGCCTGGGTGACAGAGCGAGATTCAGTCTCAAAAAAAGAAAAAATTTTACCCTTGGACACATCTGAATCAACCCATAGAAAGCCAAAAACAAAGAAGAATTCCCAAAAGCAGCCAGAAGAAAACAAAGGTAAACTGCTTTCAAAGAAATAAGAACAAAACTGCCAAGAGAAGCAATTAAATCAGAATATAACAAAACTACATCAATGCGTGGAAAGGAAAATCACCTCCAATCTAGAATTATAGAACAAAGGTGAAACAGACATTTTCAAATACACACAAACCAAGGAAATGCATTATCAACAGACCCACATTCAAAGAAATACTACAGCATTCTTTAGACAGAAGGAAATGATCCCAATAGAAACTCAGAGATGCAGAAAGGAATGATAACTAAATCATAAACATGTGAGTAAAGCTTATTGACTGACTGAATACAGTAATGTCTTATGGGGTTGAAAATGTAGAGAATTAACATACATCTGGCCAGGTGCAGTGGTTCACGCCTGTAATCCCAGCACTTTGGAAGGCCAAGGCAGATGCATCACCTGAGGTCAGAAGTTGGAGACCAGCCTGGTCAACACAGCACAACCCCTACCTCTACTAAAAATATAAAAATTAGCCGGGCGCGGTGGTGGGCACCTGTAACCCCAGCTACTTGGAAGGCTGAGGCAGGAGAACTGCTTGAGCCCGGAAGGCAGAGGTTGCAGTGAGCCAAGACGGCACCACTGGCACTCCAGCCTGGGCGACAGAGTAAGACCCTGTCTCAAAAGAAATAAAAAAATAAAAAATAAAACACACCAATCATGTGCCCTCTTCGGCAGCACATATACTAAAATTGGAACGATAGAGAAGACTGGTAAATTAAAAATACACACACACCCCAATCCAGCAGCATATAAGTAGAAAGAAGGACAGACATGAAATACTCTAAGATCTCTGAATAGTTTGGAACGGGGTGAAAAGCAGCAATTAATGAGGGTGATCAATATATGAGCCTTCCAAGTTAGCAGGAAAAAAAAAAAACAAAACAGAAATGAATCCAGCAGATGGTAAGAATGATATAAAAATCCAATGTAGGCAGGACAATTATAATTGTGATTATAATTAAGAACACTCTATTGTATATTTTCAAATAGCTAGAAAAGTGAAGTTTGAATGTGCTCAACACAAAGAAATGAGAAATGTTTGAGGTGATATGTTAATTGCCCTAATTTGATCATGACATCATATACACATATTGAGATTTCACACTGCCCCCCATAAATATGTACATTGTCAATTTAAAAAACGTTTAAATGCAATATAGGCAGGACAAACAGCACTGTAGATTTAAACCCAAAGCACCAGTAACTGCATTAGATTTAAAAGGACCAAATGCTGCCATTAAGAGAATACAGCATAGGCCGGGCACAGTGGCTCACGCCTGTAATCCCAACACTTTGGGAGGTTGCGGTGGGTGGATCACTTGAGGTCAGGATTTGAGACCAGCCTGGCCAACATAGTGAAATCCTGTCTCTACTAAAAATACAAAAACTAGCTGGGTGTGGTGGTGCGCACCTGTAATCCCAACTACTCGGGAGGCTGAGGTAGGAGAATCGCTTGAACCTCGGAGGCAGAGGTTGCAGTGAGTCAAGATCGCACCACTGCGCTCCAGCCTGGGCAACAGGAGCAAAACTCTGCCTTAAGAAAAAATAAAAAACCGCAACTCACCTCTTCACCACCCAGTTCCCTTGGACCAACATCGCCACCTTCTGGA
Organism: Cebus imitator; assembly: GCF_001604975.1. Taxonomy (NCBI): domain Eukaryota; kingdom Metazoa; phylum Chordata; class Mammalia; order Primates; family Cebidae; genus Cebus; species Cebus imitator. Next base: position 4,879,812 of record NW_016107400.1, on the reverse strand, counting down.
TGCCCCGCAGAACAGCCACGGAATCGATGGAGGGGCCCAGGAGGCTCATCAAGTTGGCGAAAGGCATGACCTTCACTGAGGAGGAAGCAGGAGACATCAGACAGATAGGGACTGGCCCTTCCTTCCCCTCCACCAAGAGTCTGTATAGCTTCAAGCTCACGTAATACCCCCAGAATGTGGTAACTAACAGTAATGACACCCATCACAGCCCACAGCTGACACTCACAGGCTGCTCACTGCAGGCCCCGCGGGCACTGGGCACCTCATGGAATCCTTCTGAGCATTCTATGAGGAGGTGCCCCTTGAGCAAGCCTGAGGGGTTCGACAGAGGAGGAAGGGTCTATTACTACTCAGACCTAGAAAGGCTCCAAAACTCAGCCATGATCTCTTGGCTAGGAAGTGGCAGAGCCAGGAAGTGAACCCAGGCCACCTGGTTCCAGTTGGCGCCCACAATCATTGTGCTCTGCTGACCTCAACTCCCGCCAAGTGAGCCATGGACAGGGCCCAGGGAAAGTCCAAAATTTAGAAGGGCACGGTGGCTCACGCCTGTCATCACAGCACTTCAGGAGGCTGAGGCAGGCGGATCACTTGAGGCCAGCAGTTTGAGACTAGCCTGGCCAACAGGGCAAAACCCCATCTCCACTAAAAGTACAAAAATTAGCAGGGCGTGGTGGTGCGCCTGTAGTTCCAGCTACTTGGGAGGCTGAGGCATGAGAACTGCTTGAACCCGGAAAGTGGAGGTTGCAATGAGCAGAGATCGTGCCACTGCACCCCAGCCTGAGCAAGACTGTCTCAAAAAAAAAAAAAAAAAAGCCCAAAGTCCTCTGCAAGAAGGCAACCTGCAGTCCCGGGCATGTCAGGGAGCTCCCCTCTCTCTTCTTTGACTCCCAAGAGTTCATGGTGGTATCTTAGAGGAGGAGCCCAGGTTCTGGGGCTCTATGATGAGCTCAAGGCTCAGGTCTGCTGTTCACCAGCCACAGGCACCCTAAAGATTCTGGCCCTCAGAGTCCTTTGAGAAAAGGAGACCAGTCCCTCTAGTGCCGGGTCCGGTGAGGGTACCCAGAAGCAGTACCAGTGAAGACAGTCATGAAAATGACCCTTGTTTGGCCAGCGCAGTGGTGCCTGCTTACAGTCGCAGCCACTCGGGAGGCTGAGCAGGAGGATCACTTACCCCAAGGAGTTATACAGCAAAACCCTATGTCTCTTTAAAAAAAAAAAAAAAAAAAAAAGCCCCTAGTCCACGCTGACATACAGGGCTCTGTACTAAGGCCTTTACAAGCCTCCTCTCTCTGAGTCTTCACTTTGACCCCAGGACCTATCATTAGTCTCTTTTCACAGAAAAACAAAGCCTCAGAAAGGTTAGTCACCTGCCCAAGTGCATGGCAGGCAAGTGGCGAGGATGGCACAGGAACCCCGAGCCCGCCTGCGAGAGCCGGCTGCGCTGCCGTCCTGCATTATCTTTTTAGACGAGGATGCAGCTGCAAAGCCAGGCAGCCTGTGGCCAGCAGGGGCCTCTGGCCTTGCCCCTTGGTCCTCACTGTCCCACAGAGTCCATTCCTCAGGAGCCACTGGGACAGGGGCCCCAGGAGGACAGAGGATGGGCACCCACCGTTCTTCATCAGGATCTTGATCTGATCAGCCAGGGGCAGTGTGCGCAGCTGGGCCATGGACAGGACGTTGCTGGGGGCCACAGGCTTGTCTCTGGGGAAAGCAGAGGGGGCGGGTTAGAGGCAACTAATCCAAAAAGGGAGAGGGCATCCCGCCACCTCTACTCACTTCTCCTCCTCCTGGCTGGGCGGCATCAGCATCAACAGGTATTCACTGCAGGGACAGGGCAGGGGCAGAGGCTCAGGGCGGATCCAGGTTAGACCCTCCTCAGGGCCGATCCAGGCTAGACCCTCCTCAGTCAGCCCACCACTGCCCTTCCCCAGAAGCCCCAAGCCCTTGCAGAAAAGGGGACCAACTCTTTCCAGGCCCACCTTCTTGGCCTTCTCCAGAGGACAATGGGCTCCACCCTGCTGCTAGAGGAGGATCCACACCGAAGGGAACACTCCCACCCGGGGCCCCTGGGCCAGCATCCAGCTTACATGCTGGCCCAGCCCATCCCACCTGGGTGACTTGACGAGCTCTGTGTTCTCCACCCCACTCGAGCCTGGGCATAGCAGGTACTGGCGCTCGTGCTCAGAGCGGCTGTCCTGTTGGAGGAGAGGAGGGTGTGAGAAGAGCCTCAGCCGATGGCCCTGGTCTGGGCCCCCTCCCCAAGGTCTCCCCCTGCCTTCCACTCCATGGGCAGCCACACGACCACGTCCAACCTCCTAAGCATGGCACCTGAGGCCTCTGATGTGGCCTCAGCCACCCATCTTCCTGGCCTTATGACATGCCCAGCCCCAGCCCCCAAGCCTCAGTGCCCTGTCTGTAACACAGGTACATCGCCGGCAATGACAAAATGATGGCTAACATTCACTGAGCACCTAGGATGTGCTGGACTCTGTTCCACTGGGTGTAAATATACTAACTCACCCCATTCTCAAAATAACTCGGCAAGGTAGGTACTATGATTACTACTCTCATTTTATAAATAAGAAAACTGAGGCTCAGAGAGGTTAGGTAACATGCCCAAGGTCACACAGCAGGAAACTGCAATGTTCCGAGGTTTGACCCTGAGTCTAAGGGTTTACCAACACAAACCTCTTCCAGAAAGGTTCCAGAGGCTTCCCACCCCAGGAAACATTGGAAGCCTGGCCCATGGTGTCTTTGGAAGCTTCCCCCACTTAATACATAGTTGCAAGGGTTAGGTTCTAAAGTCAATGCACCAGGGCCAGGTGGCCATGGCTCATGCCTGTAATCCCAGCATTTTGGGAGCCTGAGGCAGGCAGACCACTTGAAGTCAGGAGTTCAAGACCAGACTGGCCAACATGGTGAAACCCCGTCTCTATTAAAAATCCAAAAAAAAGAAAAAAAAAAAAATTAGCTGGTGTAGTGGCAGGTGCCTGTAGTCCTAGCTACCTGGGAGGTTGAGGCAGGAGAAGTGCTTGAACCCAGGATACAAAGAATGCAGTGAGCTGAGATTGAGCCACTAAACTCCAGCCAGGGTGTCAGAATGAGACTGTCTCAAAACAAAACAAAACAAAAAAGTAAATAAAGTCAGTGCACCAGATGAAAAGCAAATATAGTAAAAACTCCTCCTGGGCAGGCGTGCCAGGAGCTTTGGGGCAGACAACAGACGACCAGCTCTCCAGGGCAGCACCAGAGAACACGTCTGGCCTGCGTTCAGGACCTGGGCACAGGAAAAATATGTAACCAGACACCAGTCCCGCTGCCAGCCCAGCAAGATGCCCACACCCGGGGCCAAACCCCACCCGGGGAACCTCAGACTCCAATCTTTTTCTCTTGCTCCCCTGGGGCCCATGCTAAATGGCTCGGCTGCAGTGAAATGGAAACTGCCCACAGGACTAAATCCTCTCTTTGTGGCTAGGACTCATGAATGTGACTTAAGTTCAAGGTGAGACACGGAGGCCACATCCTGACCCTTTGGGCATGGGGTGTTTCCCCCAGGGCTCCATGAGGCCTGCTCATCCTCGCTCACCTTCAGGCCATAGTAATGCAGGTGGACCCAGGCCTCCTCCGCATGCTTCTTCTGCAGGAACTCATAGGACTGCACGCGGCGCTGGCGGGCCTGCTCTGACTCGGGCCGGGAGAACCGTACCTGGGGTGTTAAGGGGAAGAACTCATGCTCTCAGGCCTGTGACCCTTCCTGGGCTGCCATCTCGGCCTCTGCCAGGAGACCAGAGAACTCTGTATCAAGCTTTTCCCTGCCCCTTCCTTTCCTGGCACAGGTCATTTAAATCCCATTCCAGCCGCGTCCCTCCCGGAGCTGTCTGCACACGTTGGGGACCGGCTTATACTTGCTTGTGCCTGCCCAGCCCACAGGTTTGAGGGGGATTACAAAGTCCCAGGCACCTGAGCTGGCAGAGTCCTTACAGCACACAGGCCCAAGGATGCCTTTTCTAACAAGGGCTGCGCGTCCCCCAGAGCAGAAGGGAGTTTCTATGGTCCTACGAAGCTACTGAGAGAAGAGGGTGAGCTCTCTGAGCCACCTCCATGTCAGTTACGCCAGTGTTCCCCAGTCCTCAAGGACATCCGAACACTCACCATTCTTTAGCCATACTTGTGTACGATCATTCTCTATTTGTTTTTTTTTTTTTTTTTGGTACTACTCATTTTAATCTAAATATGCTTAAATAGGGAAAACTTTACAAACCATAAATGGAAAGTTAAGGTTCTTCGAAAAATCCTTAAAATTCAGGAATAACTATTAAAACAAAAACTATTCATCTGTGCCCCATAAAGAGGATAGAATCACAGTTAATTGACTTTGGCTCAGTTAAGATACAGGTTTCATGGCAGAGCTGGCCTGCGGGTACTGGGGGCTCCTGGCCCCAGCTTCCTGCTCCCAAGTGATTCCAGCCGAGCCCCAGGGACCCATCTCCTGCATCCGGCCAGGGCTCTGTCTTATGTGCAGCTGGGAAACTCAGGATGTTCCACTCAGGCACCCAGCAAGAAGGCTCAAAAGCACAGACCCTGTTTGTTCCACCTGCTTCCTGGGAGGACCCGCTACCCCTCGGTCTCGGGGCTGCTGAGTTAATAAACTGGTCCTGCTGCCACCGAGGCAGCACCCTCCTTCCCCAGGGGTCAGGGCTCACCGTGATCTGCTTAACATCGTCTTCCGCCTCATCCTGTGAAGAGTCCCCTGCTACAAGAGAGACAAGCCACTGCCTGCAGTCCTGGGGAGCCTCCACCTCCCTTCTCTCAACCCCACCCGCCAGGGAGGCCTCAGGCCAGAGTGCTGGGAATTCTTGAAGAGGGAGCCGCCTAAGCCGGAGGTTCTCAAGTGGGGACACTTTTGCCCTGTCCCCCAGAGACACTGGGCAATGTGTGGTGATGTTTTTGTTCCTGACGACTGTGGGGTGGGTGCTTCTGGCATCTAAGTAGGTAGAGGCTGGGATGCTGCTAAGCCTCCTATCATCCATCCCGTCCCTCTTCCCAGGACCAAGCCGCCCCACCAAGATTAAGGCAGGCAGGCAGCAGGGCTGGGGATCCCAGGCTTACCCTCGTTGGCTGCCTCCCTCTCCCGGTGCTTGGCGTCCGCCTTATCCAGGTAGGAGAAGCTGGGCCGCAGCTGCAGGATGCCATGTAAAGGTGTCAGGTGGAGCTCACCTGGCGGAGGAAGAAGGGCTTGGACCTGACTCTAGAAACCCACCCAATTTGGTTCAAGGGAGTCACCAAGTCCCCTGAATTCCTAGGCCTGCCGTCAAACTGCCTCCCATTCCCACTCCAGCCCCCAATCCTAGAGCCTTGGGACCGCCAGGCCGGAGGCCATCCCAACTCCACCTGGCCCTACTGGACACAGCAAGCACAAAGCCCAGACTAAGACACGAACCTGGACTCTTCTGCTTGAAGCCGCCACCTTCAGCCGCACCTCCCAGCCTGGTTCCACGCCTCTCTCCCCAGCTGCTTGCTCTGCCACACGAGGCAGCTAGTCCTCATCACATATACCCTGCTCTTTACCTTCCAGGCCTCAGCCAGAGCACCCTTACTGTCCCACCCCACACACCTGGATTTCCGCTCCTTACTATCCTCCACCTCTTGCTGTCAAAATCCCACCCGTTCCACTGGGAAGTCCACTAGTGCCACTGTGGCTGGAGAGGCCCTGCTGAAGCCGGGTGGAGGAGTGTCCACGTGGCTTCTGATCAAGACTATGACTTTTCCTTATGGTCCCAGCTGCGAGGGATGTGGCTTTCAAGAATTACACGCTTGAGACATGGGTTCAAAATAGAAAACGATAGTTACATGGCACTACTTTTGATCCTACCCTGTTTTGTTTCCTGACTGCTCGGATTAATTTTGTTTATTGCATTTAAGACTCTAAATACTTACGCACCTTGTACTTTTTACCAGCTTTGAGACATGACTCATGTACCATACAAGCCACTCATTTAAAGCATACAATTCAATTTATTTTATTTTATTTTTTTGAGATGGAGTCTCACTCTATTGCCCAAGCTGGAGTACAGTGGTACAGTCTTGGCTCACTGTAACCTCGGCCTCCTGAGTTCAAGTGATTCTCCTGCCTTGGCCTCCTGTATAACTGAGATTATAGGTGTGTGCCATCACGCCCAGCTAATTTTGTGTATTCTCAGTAGAGATGAGGTTTTACCATGTTAGCCAGACTGTTCTCGAACATCTGGCCTCAGGTGATTCACCTACTTCAGCTTCCCAAAGTGCTGGGATTACAGGCGTGAGCCACCACTCCAGGCCACAATTCAATGTATTTTAACATATTCACAGGCCAGGCGCGGTGGCTCAAGCCTGTAATCCCAGCACTTTGGGAGGCCGAGGCGGGTGGATCACGAGGTCAAGAGATCGAGACCATCCTGGTCAACATGGTGAAACCCCATCTCTACTAAAACTACAAAAAATTAGCTGGGCATGGTGGCGCGTGCCTGTAATCCCAGCTACTCAGGAGGCTGAGGCAGGAGAATTGCCTGAACCCAGGAGGCGGAGGTTGCGGTGAGCCGAGATCGCGCCATTGCACTCCAGCCTGGGTAACAAGAGCGAGACTCCGTCTCAAAAAAAAAAAAAAAACATATTCACAAGGCTGTGTAGCCAATACAGTCAATTTTAGAACATTCTCATCACCCCAAAAAGAACCAGACAATCCCTCCTCCACTCCCCACTAGTCCCTGGTAGCCACTAATCTACCTTCTCCCTCTGTGGATTTGCCTATTCTGGACATTTCATATACAGCCACACATCACTTAACAATGGGATAGGTTCTGAGAAGCATTGTCTGGCAATTTCATCACTGTGCAAACATCACAGAATGCACTTGTGCAAACCCAGATAGCAGAGCCTATGACATGCCTCAGTTCCATGCTATGTATGGCCTGTTGCTCCCAGGCTACACACTATACAGCATGTTCCTCCCCTGAAAACCGTGGGCAGTTGTAACACAATGGTAAGCATTTGTGTATCAAAATATATTTAGGTGCAGTGGCTCATACCTGTAATCCCAGTACTTTGGGAGGTGGAGGCAGGAGGATGGCTTGAGCCCAGGAGTTTGAGACCAGCCTGGGCAGCATACCAAGACCCCATCTCAACCAAAAATTTTTTTTTAATTAGCCAGGCATGGTGGCATGGCCTATAGTCCCAGCTACTCAGGAGACTGAGGCAGGGGGATTGCTTGAGTCCAGGAGATTCAGGCTGCAGTGAGCTATGATCACCACCCTACTCCAGCCTGGTGACAGAGTGAGACCCAGTCTCCAAAAAAAAACAAAACCCTAAAAACCCTCAACATAAAAATGGTACAGTAAAAGTATAGTATGAAAGATTACAAACAGCTGCTCTGGGTGAGAAAGGTAAGTGAATATGAAGGCCTGTGACATTACCATATACTACTGTAGACTTTATAAACACTACACACTTAGGCCACACTAAATTTATGAAAAACAGGCTGGGTGAGGTGGCTCAGGCCTATAATTCCAACACTTTGGGAGGTTGAGGTGGATCACCTGAGGTCAGGAGTTCAAGACCAGCCAGGCCAACATGGCAAAACCCTGTCTCTACTAAAAATACAAAAATTAGCTGGGCATGGTGGTATGAGCCTGTTGTCCCAGCTACTCGGGAGTCTGGGACAATGGAATTGCTTGAACCCAAGAGGCAGAGGTTTCAGTGAGCCAAGATCGAGCTGTTACACTCCAGCCTGGGCGACAGAGTGAGACTCCCTCTAAAAAAATAAAATAAATTCATGGAAAATATATCTTTATTACATATGCTTTTTTCAAGACAGAGTCTTGCTCTGTTACCCAGGCTGCATGCAGTGCAGTGGCATAATCTTGGCTTACTGCAACCTCTGCCTCCCAGGCTCAAGCAATCCTCCCACCTCAGTCTCCTGAGTAGCTGGGACTAAGGGGTGACTGAAACATAATCACACAGCTGTGCCACCACTCCCAGCTGAGTTTTGTATTTTTGTAGAAAAGGGATTTCACTATGTTGCCCAGGCTTGTCTGAAACTCCTGGGCTCAAGCAATCGGCCTGCCTCAGCCTTCCAAAGCACTGGGATTACAGGTATGAGGCACCACGCCCAGCTATATGCTTTTTTTTTTTCCCTTTTTTCTTCTTTTTTTTAAAAACTTTTTAAACTTTCTACTAAAAACTAGGACACAGGCCAAGTGTGATGGCTTATGCCTGTAATCCTAGCACTTTGGGAGGCTGAGGCGGGCAGATCACCTGAGGTCAGGAGTTCGAGGCCAGCCTGGCCAACATGGTGAAACCCCATCTTAAAAAGAAGAAAAAAAAAGAAGTTTTTTAAAAATTTAAAAGAAAAAAAAAAATCAGCCAATGTGGTGGTGTGTGCCTGTAATCCTAGCTACTTGGGAGGCAGAGGCACGAGAATTGCTTGAACCTGGGAGACAGATGTTGCAGTGAGCTGAGATTGCACCACTGCACTCCAGCCTGGATGACAGAGCAAGACTGTCTCAAAACAAAACAAGCAAACAAACGAAACCTATGATACAAACATACGAATTAGCCTAGGCCTACACAGGGTGAGGATCGTTAAGACATCGCTAGGTGAGCAAATCTTTCAGCTCCATTATTATCTGACAGGACCACCGGTGTGTATGTAGCTGGTCACTGCCTGAGACATAATCACACAGTGCATGGCTGTGAGCGAAGCACGTGGCTTCTTTCACTCAGCACAACGTTGTCAAGGCTCATCTGCATGGAAGCATCAATACTTTATTCCTTTCCGTGGTCAAATAATTGTGTTAATGGACCACATTCTGTTTTTCCATGAACCCAGCGGATAGGCATTTGGGTTGTTTCAATCACAAAGAATGCTACTGTGGAGGGCCAGGTGCAGTGGCTCAGGCCTGTAATCCCAGCACTTTGGGAGGCTGAGGCGGGTAGATCACGAGGTCAGGAGTTTGACACCAGCCTGGCCAACATGGTGAAACCCTGTCTCTACTAAAAATACAAAAAAAAAATCAGGTGGGCATGGTGGTGCACATCTGTAGTCCCAGCTGCTTGGGAGCCGGAGGCAGGAGAATCGCTTGAACTGGGAGGTGGAGGTTGCAGCAAGCCTAGATCGTGCCATTGCACTCCAGCCTGGGCAACAGAGCAAGACTCCATCTTTAAAAAAAAAAAAAAAAAAAAAAAAGAATGCTACCGTGAATACCTGTGTACGGTTTTTGTGTGGACACGTTTTCATTTGTCTTGGATAGATGCTGCCTAGCAATGGAATTGCTCTATCATAAGTTTTGTATTTAAAGACAAAATTCTGTCCCCAAACTTATGTTATGCTACTTGTATGTATCTGTGTCCCAGAAGGATGAATGAACTTGGAGCCCCATCCTATCTGGTTAGGCAGTATCCAGTCGACAGTCCCCAAAAGTGGTCACTTCCGGTACCCTGACAATGTGTCTTCCTGTTATTTCCATACCTGCCCAGCCCCCACGGGTATCTAGCTTTCGGGGCAGGTGGGAGATGGACACCAGGTTGGGGAGGTTCTCTCCCTGCTCAGCCCCCCACACTGTGTGTCTCCCCCCTCAGGGACACCCAGCCCCGGGTACCTTGCCTGTAGAGTGCAGCGGCGTAACGGGATGTGTTACTGGTCGTCTGGGAAGAGCAAAAGGTCTGTTTGTCCATCAGCTTCCTGGAGCACAGGGAAAAGCAATGTCACAGCGGCAGGCAGCTGAGCCAGAGACTGTGGCCACAGCCCACTCCACCCCCCAGACACCTCCTGAAGCGCCACAGCCAGGGACCAAGGCCCCAGGGCAGCCTAAGCTGGTCTCAGGAGGAAAGCCTAGGGCTGAGAAGACCCATGGCCTTGTTTGTAGACCAAGAGATGAGGAGTGGGTGAGAGCTCTGGGACCAGCTAGCCCAGGAGGGGAGGGTCTGAGACAGCCCCAGCCCGCCAAAGGCTGGGACGCTGGTGGGGAGCCCAGCGATGGGGCAGAGGCAGTCAATGTATTTAAGGTCTTTGGGAGGCTCCTGTGTGAACACAGGGAAGCTGGGCGGGCTGGGGGCCGGGAACTCACGAGGAGTACGTGCTGGTCTCATCTGCGCAGGCCCCGTCCACGTTCAGCGCGATCTGCTCCCCTTTGCTGCGGCAATAGTTGGGGTTCAGGGTATCGATGGCCATCTCAAGTTCTACCTGGAGGCACCAAGCACCCCCACCAGCTATGAGGTCCCCAAGGCACAGCTCCCCAAGGGACACCCCAACCCCGCCATGGCCACCTCCTAACCAGGTCCCTGACCAGAAGCAGGACTGACACATGTCCCCAAGGGCCCCTAGACTTCAGTCCACATCAAGGGCCACAAATCGAAATTCCAAAAAAAAATCAGATTTTTTTTTTTTTTTGCAGGGGAGAAGAAGTAGCGTCCTGTAATCTTATTTGTCCTCCACTTCACTGCCAAAGATCTAAATTAGGTGACAACACTTAAAAATCAAGAGATTTCTCATAAAATCCTTACTTCCCACTTCTTTTGAAAAGCCAGCAGAAACGGCAGTACTGGGACAGCACTTCCATGTGGTTGCAGGGGCTAAAGGTGCAGACCCTCCATGGACAGGCGCTAGATTCTCTTCCTATCAGACCTCCTCCATGTTCACCCGCCCGCCCCTGTCTTATCCTCGGAAGCTAAGCTCACATCTGGCCATATTCTCTAATTCATCAGCCTCATGCCTCCCTGGCTTCTCTGGAGCTGCCCATCCCTATCTTTCTGGACGCTTTCCTTCTTCTGCGTTCAAGGTCCTGGGAGCTGCTGGTTCTCCTAATTCTCCAATAGCCCCTTCTCTGAGCTTCTTGCCTCCACCAGCTCCCACCCTCATCACCCCTTCTTCCCGTCCCCCACTGCCCTCAGGGGACAGCCCCACCTTCTGCTGCTTGGGCTTGATCTTGGCTGAGAGGTGTGGAATGTCATCGTAGGTCATCGAGGCTGGACGCACAGGATACTGGGGAGGGGAAGGGTGGTGTAAGTCCACTCTACCCAGGCTTGCCCAGAGCTGGGCCCCCACCAAGAATCAACAGCAACCTCTAGGCCCACCCAGGCGGAGACCAGCCCTACCCTACCACAAGGGTGCCAGCTGCTCAGCCCTACCACAAGGCCTCCCTGCCGGTGTCCACCTGCAGCCCTATTCTCATCAGCTCCTTCCAAAGGGCCACTGCAGGAGGTCTTTCACTTCCGAGGGGTGTGCCTACATACAGGAACCCAAACCGACAGGTTGCTGCTCCAGGAACCTAGAGAGCACAGCCACGGGAGGTGAGGATGGGGGTCCAGGGCCTAACTACCCATGGACAAGCCATCTCAGGAGAGAGGGATGAACAAAAGGAGGCCACAAGGAAGCAAAGGGGGAAAGCAACGCCGGCAGGTGCTGCTCACTGCTGAGGCCAGCCAGGCAGGTGGGAATTCATGATCCCATTCTCCCTCCTTTTCCAGCTGTGTGAGCTTCCTCACAAGATGCTGGAGAAGGGAGCTGGGCAGCCATGGCCCGCTCTTTTCTTTATGTGAATGGCTCACACCGCAATACACTCAACACAGGGGGACTCCTGCCCACATCTCACAGTGCACTGTTTCTGTCTCTCTCTGTCTGTCTGTCTGTCTGTCTCTCTCTCTCTCTCTCTCTCTGACTCCTCCACCTGAGAGAGAGAGAAAGTTTGGACCCCTCCTCTAATGCTCTGCCTAGTCTCAGGACAGCCTGTGGAATGGGGCTGGTGGAGGCGTGGCAGTGTAGAAAATAGGCTCTTTCAGATCGGCTACATTCTAGCACAAGGAGATGGTCATTTCCTAGAAACTCACTCATGCAGCAAAGCCATGACTCCTCCCTGCTTCCCAGGCTGGGGCTGGGGGCAGTTCTGAGATCACCTGACCTGGGGTGGGAATGCTGAAGGGTGCAGATTCTGGAATCGCAGGCCAGGCTTCCAGTCCTCACCGTACCCCTTGCTAACTGTGGACTAGGGCAGGCACCTCGCCTCCCTGAGGCTAAGCATTCTCACCTCCCAGGGCCGCTGCGAGCGCGAAGGAGGCAAACAGAGCTGATGCTAGCACAGGGCTTGGCACACTGGATACATGGGCATCACTGGCACGTCCACCATCACTGCGCAGCCAGCCAAGGAAGCAAGGTCAGCAGGCACACAGGACAGGCCCCATTCCCACAGCCCATAAGGGTGAGCCCCAGGGAGTGGAGGCCAGGCCCTCCCAGCGCAGGCTTGCAGCATTGCTGCCATGGTGTGCCCCAGGTCTCTGTGCCAGTGAGGGCCTCCCTGTGCCTCGCATTCTTATGTTCATCTTGGGATACGAACACTGACCCTAACTGTGGGAATGTAACATGGGGCGGAGCAGCCCAGCAGTACCCCAAAAAGCGAAACGCAGACCCAGCAATTCCACTCCCAGGCATATCCCTGGGAGAAATGGGAACTCAGGTTCGCACAAAAACTTCTATGTGAATGTCCACAGTAGCATTATTTATAACAGCCAAAAAGTAGAAATAACCCAAATGCCCATCAACTGATGAATGGATAAGCAAACTGTGGTCTACCCACACAATGGAACATTATTCATCAATTAAAGATCAAATATCGATGCAGCCTACAGCTACCATGTGGATGAACCCTGAAAACATCATGCAAAGTGAGGGCAGCCAATCACGGGAAGCCACATACTGCATGATCCAGCTATGTGAAAAGTCCAGAACAGGTAAATCCATAGACAGAAAACAAGGGGAATGGTTGTCTGGGGTTGGAGGTGGGAATGGGGGGCACGTGGGGACTGACTGCTAATAGGCACGGGCTTCCTTTAAAGGGGGACAAAACCATCCCAAAATAGACTGTGGCACTGGTTGCACAGCCCCACGAATAGACTAAAATCCATTGTATTATACACTTAAATAGGGAAATTGTATGATGTGTAAATTCTATGTCAATATATTATGAAATATAATAATCACCACCATAGGGTTATTGTGGGATTAAAGAGGTAACTTAGGTAAATGCTTTAAACAGTTTGCATACGTTTCAATGCTCAATACATGTTAGCCACTATGACAAGCTGCTGGCCCAGCAGCAACGGGACGGGCGGAGGTAGCAACCTGGGGCCCTCACGGCTGGCAGCTGGCAGGACTGAGGGCTCACAGATGCTGCTGTGAGCTGGCCCTTGGAGCCTCCATGACAACAGTGATCATCACTGACACTAACTCTCTACCAGGTGGCATCTAAACACTTCACTGTGGATTCAGCCCGTCCTCCCGGGGACCCTAGGAGGCGGACATTATTATCATCACCACTTTGCCAATGAGGAAACTGGGGCACAGAACGATTAAGAAACTTGCCCAAGGGCTCACAAGTAAGGTGTGATGGAGTTGGCTCTCAATCTGGTCTGACCCCAGAGCCCCAGCCTTAACTGCTGCCCGCTTCTGCCTCTCCTGTGTTCCTTCAGTTTTCCCATCTTTGAAATGAGACCAATATTAACCCACCCACAAAAGCAAAGAGAACGACCCCATGACACTCTCCACACCAAGAACCCTAGCTGAGGTTTCCCATCGTTTCATGTCCATGTTCCCGAGTCCACATCGCGATCCACACCTGCTTTTCCCCTCTTTACCTTCAAGTCCCATAATTACCTGAAACAGATACAGCTTTTCTGCCAGACTCTTGGCCAAGTACACGTCGATCTGGGAACAAGGGAAGAAGACTTAACCGGGAGACTGAACACAGTGCTGAACTCCCCAGGCTGCGCCCGTGCCTCCAGCTTCAGTTAGGGGTAGTGGCTCAGGGAGGCAGTGTGGGGAAGGAAGAAATAGCCCAGCTCATACTAAAAACAAGAGGATCCAAGTCTGCACACTGGATATATGCAAGAATCCCTCCCCAAAGCTCCCAGGGGAACCAGGACAAGGGTTCACCTGACACACCCCACCCAAGTTCACAATCCCCCAGCAAGCATACATCTTTCCCAGGGCTGCATTGATTGGGAACTGTCCTAGAGCCTGGCCAAATGCTCTTCTGAGAGGCAGGCAGGCAAGGGCTCACCTATGCCTATGCCTCCTGGCTGGGCCCTCCACCTGCCCATCCTGGATCAGCCTGTCACCCCGTCTCAGGGTGTCTGCAAAGCCCTTCATGACTGATGGCTCCACTTCCTTTCTTCCCAGCACTAATCACCCCCACCCTGCCATGCAGCAGTTTATGCTTCCTAGCTCCTCCCCTATAAACCACATTGTCTCCTGCCCCTGGGCCTTTGCACATGCTTTTCCCTGCACCTAAAGAGCCCTTCACACGTACCTCCCCTGAGCCTTGACTGCTCGCTCCTCCAAGGACTTGGCAAGGCATGACTTGGCCGAGGCATGGCTTGGCCAGGAAGCATTCCAGAGCCCCTGGCTGCAGAGGGTGCTGCCTCTGTCCTCAGGGTCGCTTGGACTCCTCTATCCCATCACCAATCCCCCATTGCAACTCCTGCTACTACAGTGTAGATGCAGCTTAAACCCATTTAAATAACTCAAGTCTAAAAACTTAGCAACATCCCCCAAGTAAAGAAGAACCACCTCTATTCATCTGCCCTTGGACCTTCTCCTAGGGTCCCGTGACCAGGCTCTAAGGAACTTCTCCTTGCCCCTGCCCTTCCCACTGGAAGTCAGCCTCCGCATATGAGGCTGAAGGCAGATCCAGTTACTTTTTGCCTTTTGCTTTCCAAAGGTGTAAGTCCTGGGTTAAAAGGATTCTGAAAGATGAGTTTGGCTATAGACAGCTTTCTCTAAGAAGGGAAACCTGAGCCGGGCATGGTGGCTCACACCTGTAATCCCAGCACTTTGGGAGGCCAAGGTGGGCGGATCACTTGAGGTCAGGGGTTCGAAACCAGCCTGGCCAATAAGGTGAAACCCTGTCTCTACTAAAAATACCAAAATTAGCCAGGCATGGTGGCGGGCCCCTGTAATCCCAGCTACTCAAGAGGCTGAGGCACAAGAATCACTTGAACCTGGGAGGCAGAGGTTGC
>NW_016107400.1:4859848-4864545 GCF_001604975.1 Cebus imitator | reverse complement strand
AAAAAAAAAAAAAAAAAAAGTGTTGGGGGGGGCGCGGAATCTGCCTCCCACCACCTGCAACCTGGGCAGCTGGAGACTCCTTCCTCGTCAGTCTTGCCCATGGCCCATTAGCTTCCTGGGGAAGGAGACCCTGTCCTGCTCACTGATGTGTCACAGCCCCCAGCACATGGTCCAGTGAACAGCTGCTGAATGACTGAATCTGCGTAAGCCTGGGAAGGAAGGACTGCTGAGTCCATCCACTCATTCACCAAACAGTCACCAGGTGCCTGAGTGCCAGGCACTGCACTTGACTGTGCGGCCCAGCAGAGGACAGGAAGAAAATCTGTGAACTATTATCTTGGCGATGACAGAAGCTAGGCCAAGTGTGAGTTACAGCCAAGGTAAGGGCAGAGAGAGGTGCAGGAGGGGAGCCCTGTGTGGAAGGGCAGTCAGGGAAGGCCTCTCTGATGAGGTGACGCTGGATCAGAGACCTGAAGGCAAGGAGAGGTCAGCTATGCAGGGGTCTGGGGGGCAGCAGAGGAAACATCAAGGGTTAGGGATCCCAGAACACCAACAGGTCCCAGACTGGCCTGAGGACGCATGGAAGGGACCCAGTTCCACTGCCTGCAGCACCGGCAGCAGGGTTCAGAGGGCAGCGGTTACCTCCTGTATGACTGGGTCATCCTCTTCATTGGCCATACTAGGGGAGAGCCAGCTGTGCAGTCCTTGAGCTTGACCTGCAAAGGAGGGCAAGAGACTGGGACCATCAGTCAGTCGTTCAACCAACATTTCCCCGTGCCTATTCTGCACTGGGAGGGGGAGCGCACAACAAACCAACCAACCTTTCTACATCTACCGTGAAGTCACCAGTGGACGGCCAACCCTGTACCCGATCAGCCAGAAGAAATAAAGAAAAAAAAAAAAATCCAAGCAACAGGTAGAAGTGGGCAGACCGAGCCAATATGGGTGGGGTGCACCTGTGGGGAAAAGTAAATGCCTGTTTTTTCTGTTTTGTTTTGAGACCAAGTCTTGCCCTGTTACCAGGCTGGAGTGCAGTGGCACGATCTCAGCTCACTGCAGCCTCCACCTCTTGGGTTCGAGCGATTCTCCTGCCTCAGCCTCCCGAGTAGCTGGGATTACAGACATGCGCCACCACACCCAGATGATCTTTGTATTTTTTTTTATTTATGTATTTATGTATTTATGTATTTATTTATTTATTTAAGACAGGGTTTCACCATGTTGGTCAGGTTGGTCTTGAACTCCCAACCTCAGGTGATCCGCCAGCCTTGGCCTCCAAAGTGCTTGGATTTACAGGCGTGAGCCACCATGCCCTGCCGATTTTTGTATTTTTAGTAGAGATGGGTTTCACCATGTTGGCCAGAATGGTCTCAATCTCCTGACCTCGTGATCCACCCACCTTGGCCTCCCAAAGAGCTGTGATTACAGGCATGAGCCACTGCGCCCAGCTGCAAATGACTGGCTTTAAGGGTTTCTTCTCTACTCACAGAGAATTCACTGCCAGACAGAAGGATGGAGGCTGGCTGGTCCCAGCCATGATTAAAACACTGGAGAACTGAGGGCCCTGGGGAAGCTTTAAAGAGGAGCCAGACGTCAAACAGGAAGACAGACAGTCCAAAGCTGTCTCTGATATTTGATTTTCAAGCTGACTTTAACTCAAATCTGAGAAGACACTTCTGTGTTTTTGGTCTAAAAATGACCTCTTCACACACTCTTCTCTCCTGTATTCAACACAATGACCCTGTGAGGTGTGGTGATTGTCACTGTTGTATAATGAATGAACTGGAACTCAGATACACTCTGCGCATTTTTACCCAAAGTCACACAGCAAGCAGGACGATGAACTGGACTTCAAATCCAGGCTGCTTGACCTCAGGTGACGGGTACAGATAGGGGAGTTCAGAGGCAGGCAGGGCCTTCCTGCTGGGAAGGAGGCACATGGAGTGCGCCCAGAAGGAGACAGGGCTTTGGACAAGCATGACAGCAGAGGGGAGGAGGAATTCCAGGTGATAGAAAGTGCCTGCAAGAAGGAAGGCTGCAGGTCTCCAGGGGGCAGGTGGAGTATTTCAGCTGGTCTGCTCCTTCACATACCCAAAGAGAAGAGGGGTAGTCATAGGTAGGATGGTACTCAGGCACCCACAGGCCTCAGCAGTTCCCAAACCTCTGCTCTGGGTTGAGATTTTTTTTTTTTTTTTTTTTTTTTTTTTTGAGGTGGAGTGTTGCTGTTGCCCAGGCTGGAGTACAGTGGCACTATAGCTCACTGCAACCTCTGCCTCCTGAGTTCAAGTGATTCTCCTGCCTCAGCCTCCCAAGTAGCTAGGATTACCAACGTGCACCACCTTGCCCGGGTAATTTTTGTATTTTTAGTAGAGATGAGATTTTGCCATGTTGGTCAGGCTAGTCTTGAATTCCTGACCTCAGGTAATCCACCCACCTTGGTTTCCCCAAGTGCTGGGATTACAGGCGTGAGCCACCATGTCCAGCCAAGAGCAGCATGATTTCTGTCTGATGTACTTAACACTTGAACTAATATGTATTTATTTATTTATTTAAGACATGTCATGCTCTGTCACCCAGGCTGGAGTGCAGTGGCCTGATTTTGACTCACTGCAATCTCCACTTTCTAGGTTCAAGTGATTCTCATGCCTCAGCCTCCAAAGTAGCTGGGATTATAGGCATGTACCATCATACCCAGCTAATTTTTGTATTTTTAGTAGAGATGGCGCTTTGCCATATTAGGCAGGCTGGTCTTGAACTCCTGGCCTCAAGTGATTCACTGGCCTTGGCATCCCAAAGTGCTGGGATTACAGGTGTGAGCCACTGTGCCTGGCCAAAAGCCAAAGTGTTTATCACCCCGTGTAAGCCCTAAACAATCTCCTGCCCTTGACCTGACAGACCTCATCTCCCACGAGTCTCTTACCCTCCTCTCCAAACCTACCTCTAACCTTTATAGCTGCTCTATCCCATAATAACCTCATGACCCCTCCTTCACCTCTTTCGGGTTTTTGCTCAAATGTCACCTTATGGCTAAGACCTTCCCTCTCCAATTCAAATTGCAAACTGCCTCCCCCACCCCTCAACTCCCTTCTCTGCTCTGGTTTTCTCCAAAGCAGATGTCTATCACCGTGTGACAGTTTACAGCTCTGCATCTGTGCCCACCCTTATTGCCAGTAAGCTGTAAGCTATGTGAAGGCAGAGATTTTGGTCTATTTTGTCCCTTGTGGTACCCCAAGTGCCTAGCACACAGTAGGCACTCAATACATGTTTGTTGTCTAAATAAATGAACCATGGGAATGCTATTTAATAGGCAGCTACAGAAGGATTTTGGGCAGAGGAAGATCTGGAGGGGGTAGAAAAAGAAGCTTAGGAGAAACAGGCTATCCAAACAGTCCCAGAGATGGAGGATGGAATGAAAATCAGAAGTTGCATCTTGTCGGTTTCAGGTGCCTGCTGCTATGCAGCAGAGGGCAGTGTGGAGGGAGAGCCCGAGGCCCTACCCATCTGTGTCGGCTGCCAAGTGCCAAACATGTCAAGCTCCTGCCTTCTCTGCAGCTGGGCAGTGTACAACTGAGAGGTTTGAGTGCCAGGTGAGCAAGGGGACGATCATAAGCACTAAGAGGGTATGGCCTGGGAGGTTCCCAAGACCCAACAGTTCTTTCTCAGCAACTGTTATGCCCTGTTGGCCTCTGCCCTGCCAGGGATCAGGAAGGATAAGGTACCCTGTCTGCTAGAAAGCTGGAGCTCCTCCCTCTGGATAGTACATCTGCGCTGATGCAAAGAGTGTCACCTCCCTTCATCCTCCAGGCTGAGGTGATCCAACTCAGTGGCTTTCAAAGTTTTCAGTCTAAGACCCACCACAGTAAGAAATTCATCTTAGCCAGGTGCGGTGGCTCAAACCTGTAATCCTAGCATTTTGGGAGGCTGAGGTGGGTGGATCTTGAGGTCAGGAGTTCGAGACCAGCCTGACCAACAGAGTGAAACCCCATCTCTACTAAAAATAAAAAATTAGTGGGACGTGGTGGTAATCCCAGCTACTCAGGAAGATGAGGCAGGAGAATCGCTTGAACCTGGGAGGTGGAGTTTGCAGTAAGCTGAGATCCTGCCACTGCACTCCAGCATGGGTGACAGAGCAAGACTCCGTCTCAAAAAAAAGAAAAGATAAAAAGAAATTCATCTCATATAAATGACCCAAAACACACATACAACTGCGTAATTGAAACAAGTTTTCACATAATCATAACTGTCCCTACTATATGTCAGGCAGTGATGTTTTCTACTTCATTCAAAACAAACAAAAAAATGCTAGCTTCAATTCCCCTAAATTGATTTTATTTCCCACTAATAAATCTCAATCTGCAATGTGAAAAGCACTCAGCCGAGTCTCCCTACGGCTCCTTATTCCTACCTCCGTCTCCCAGCAACAGCCGAAGTCCTTGTAAAGAAGTTAATCAGGCTGGCGTGGTGGCTCATACTGGTAATCCCAACACTTTAGAAGGCTTAGGTGGAAGGACTGCTTGAGACCAGCAGTTCAAGACCAGCCTGAACAACATAGTGAGACCCTGATCTCTAACACACACACACACACACACACACACACACACACCCAGCATGGAAGGACTGCTTGAGACCAGCAGTTCAAGACCAGCCTGAACAACATAGTGAGACCCTGATCTCTACCACACACACACACACACACA
>NW_016107400.1:4855873-4859637 GCF_001604975.1 Cebus imitator | reverse complement strand
AAAAAAAAAAAAGCCAGGTGCAGTGGCTCATGACTGTAATCCCAGCACTTTGGGATTCCGAGGCAGGCAGATCTCCTGAGGTCAGGAGTTCAAGACCAGCCTGACCAGTAAGGTGAAACCCTGTCTCTACTAAAAACACAAAAATTAGCCAGGTGTGGTGGCTCACACTTGTAATCCCAGCTACTCGGGAGACTGAGGCAGGAAAATTACTTGAACCAGGAGGCAGAGGCTGCAGTGAGCCAATGTCGCGCCACCGCACTCTAGCCTGGCGCTTGGCGACAGAGTGAGACTCTGTCTCAAAAAAAGAAAAAAATATATATATATACATATATATATATATACATATATCTCATATTATTTCCCTGCTTAAAACCTGTCAACCATCACTGTAACATAAATAAAACCCAAACTCCTTTCCATAAGCCACTAAGGCCCTGCATGATCTTGTCTCGGTCTTCCCCGCACCATCTTCTTGGCCTGGTAGCCAGTTGCTGGGCTTCCAAGAAGCCAAGCCAAGATAATGTGCAAGGTCCTTTGCACATCATCTATTCCCCACAGGGCTTTCCAAGGTTGCTCCTTTTTATTAAATATCATCATCACCGCCTGCAGCTGAGGATAGGTTCCCTGACTCCTCTATTTTAAAAGCCTTCTCCAACCTCCTCCTAGGCACTACACCACATCTCTCTGTTTGCTTTCCTTAGTGGTTCTCATCTTAATCAGGAACTACCTGGTCTATTTGCTCAGGTGTTGTCTGTCTTCTGCAATAGAATGTGAGCTCCATGAAGGCTTCTCAGCACTTCAGTTTCCTCAACTAAGAAATGCAGAGATAATTATACTTTATTTCATCAAAGCTGTTATGGAGATCATTACCTAAAAAAAAAAAAAATCCACTGCTGTTCTCTCAATACCTAGAACAGTGCCTGGTACGAAGTTGACACTCAATATAGTACAAACACTTTATATTTAATCTTCTCATTGGCACTATCAATAGAGATTTATCACCTTCAATTTAGAAATGAGGAGACAGGTTCAGAGGTAAGTAACTTGTCCAAGGTGGAATCAGGACAGTAACTTGGGTCTCGCTGATGTCAAAGATCCTTATTCTTATTCTTAACCACTGCCCTGCACAACTCTTCGGCAAAAGGCAGTATGGTTAAGTGGGTAAGAGCCTGGACTTGGGACTAGAACTCTGCAGGTTCAAATCCCACCACCGCTGCTTCATATCGGTGGCTCACCTGAGTTGTCTATGCTTGGTATCCCTCCCTATTTTCATCTCTAAAGTACGGAAACTAAATACCGACCTCCAGACGGCTGGGGGAGGGAGGAATAAGGACGGTGATATACGTAACTTATGAGAAGGTTTGTTATTACTTGACAACATGTTTTCTTCCAACATAAGAGGGTAATGGCACTAAGCAACAAGTCAAGCGCTGCAAGCAGGAGCATCAACCGGTTTCTACTGAGCCGTCACCACAGCCCTATGAGGTAGGAATTTCTATTATTCCCATTTCACAGATGAGTAAACTGTGGCGATCGATACGATCTCTTCTTTCCGTCCCCAAGCTCAAGGAATTCTAAAGGTAACCCAAAGGAATGACCTTGTTTGTTTACTGACACCTCCTCGGACCGAACGGTCAGGGCCGTATCCTGAGCACAGAGTTGGCTCAGTAAACACTGAATGGTTGCCTGAATAAATGAATGAGGAATCCCGGGCCTCGCCGGGCAAAGGCTAATCCGGTTCAGCTGCAGAGAGCGGCGCTCCAGCAGACGCAGGTGCAGTTCCTGCCCATCCCGGCGGGACGCCGACCCAGAGCCACGCTGTCCAATGGGTTTCTGCTCCCTCACGGGTGGTCAAGCCCCCTTCTCACGCCCACCACGAAGTTCCTGACGCGAGCAGCCACCACACCCGACGCCACAGACAGGTGTTCCTTCCATAGGAGGCCGCCCCAGCCCGGGTGGGGCAGATCAGAGGGACCCTGAGTCACCGCCGGCAGCATCCGCCGCGGCCTCCACCCAGGCGTAGGACCAGTGAGGTCGGAGTCCGGGGTCGGCCTGGTAGACCTAGAGCCGGCTGCCCGTCCTCCCCGCTCGCGTCCCAAGAGGCCCCCAGTCCCTCCGCACAGCGCGGCACGGGCCTCCTTGGCCTACTCGGGAATCTAGCCCAGGCCCACACAGTGAGTGCTGTCCGGCTCAAGCCCCAGCTAGGGCGCTGCCAAGTCGGGACTCACCTCTCCGCGGGGGCCGCGCGGACGGCGGCAACGGCCCAGGTACCCGCGGGCTGCAGAGGCGGCGGCGGCCCGGCTCTCCTCTCAGGCGGCGGCCATGTTGCTGGTGGAGAAACTCCGGCGGACACGTGGGGGGAGCAGGCCGGCCCCAGCGCTTCCTCTTACCCACAATGCCCCGCCCCGGGGCACGCAGCTCCGCCCCTCCGCCGCGCCATTCATGCAGGCCATGAGCCCCGCCCTGCAGCAGGGGGCGCTGATGGCGCGCGCAAAACAGAGACGGCGGTGTGTGCAGCGGGGACAAAAGGCAATTAACCTTGGCAGCGGTGGGATTCGAACCCACGCCCCCGAAGAGACTGGAGCCTTAATCCAGCGCCTTAGACCGCTCGGCCACGCTACCTAGCTGTGGGTTGTTCTTTCCAGGAGGTTACTTAATGCATTTTCTAGAATTTACTCTAGAAAGGCATTTTCACTGAGGTATTCTTTTTGCTTAATATGTGTTCTATCTGATTCCTATAGAATTATTTTCAAAACTCGTGTATTCGAAAATAAGTACTTGCTGCAATCTTTAGACCCAAGTTTGTTCCAAATAGGTATTACAGCAAAAAGCATTTTTAGAAACTCTATTATATTCTCAGTTGGATGGTTAACCGGAGATCCCGGGTAACCCACAAATAATCCACACGACCCTGATTGGGTGTCTCCGGGAGAAGAAATTGCTTCGATCAAAAACAAGCACCAGAGGATTTATGGCGAAACCCGGGAGCTGGTCTGGGCAGTTATCTCTGAAAAATTATGTGTTTAAATTTTTACTTACACAACACGCGAATTATTGCAAAATATTTAAACTTTGCAGATGAGGTACAAATGATCTGTGACCCTTAACTCGCATCCTAGGCCCCTCGCAGAGGTAACTAACCATTTTTATCAGTTTAGTATGTACTATGGTTTGAGTGTGTCCGGTAAATTTCATGTGTTGGAAATTCAATCCCAAATGTGGCAGTATTGTATGGTGGGCCCTTTAAGAGGTGACTGGATGACGAGGGTGGAGCCCTCATGAATGGATTAATCTATTCATGGATTCATGTATTAACGGGTTAATGGATTAATGGGTTATCTTCGGAGGGGGACTGATGGCTTTATAAGTAGAGGGAGAGAGACCTGAGCTAGCAAGTGAGCAACTCAGCCCCCTCTCCGTATGATGCCTTGTACTGCCTGGGGACTCTGCAGGGTCTCCCACCAGCAAGCAGGCTCTCACCAGATACATCTTGTTGACCTTGGACTTCTCAGCCTCCCTAACTGTAAGAAATAACTTCCTTTTCTTTACAAATTACCCAGTTTCAGGTATTCTGTTATAAGCAACAGAAAATGGACTAAAACACTATATATATATATATCTTTCTAGATCTTTTGCTGTGAATTTATATCTATACGGATATATAGAGATAAATCCATAGAATATAGCTTTGTTTTTATTGTGTATGGATTTTAAACAAAAATATTGTCACATTATTACAGATTTGCAAGTGGCTGTTTTCTTTT
>NW_016107400.1:4852723-4853991 GCF_001604975.1 Cebus imitator | reverse complement strand
GCTCACTGCAACCTCCGCCTCCTGGGTTCAAGTGATTCTCCTGCCTCAGCCTCCCAAGTAGCTGGAATTATGGGTGCTGGCCACCATGCCTGGTTATTTTTTGTATGTTTTAGTAGAAACACGGTTTCCCCATGTCGGCCAGGCTAGTCTTGAACTCCTGACCTCAGGTGATCCACCCACCTCGGCCTTCCAAAGTGCTGGGATTACAGGCGTGAGCCAATATACCCAGCCATAATATTTTAAAAATTTATTAGAAATAGGGCATGCCTCGGTGGCTAGCGGTTGTGATGGTTCACGTGTGTATTCCCAGCACTTGGGGAGGCCAAGGCAGGAGGATCAGCTGAGACCAGGAGTTCAAGACCAGCCTGACTAACATGATGAAACCCCAACTCTACAAAATATATAAAAATTAGCCGGTCATGGTAGTGCATGCCTGTAATTCCACCTACTCAGGAGGCTGAGGCACAAGAACTGCTTGAATCTGAGAAGCAGAAGTTGCAGTGAGCTGAGATTGTGCCACTGCACTCCCACCTGGCGCCAGAGTGAGACTCTACCTCAAAAATAATAAAAATTTAAAAATAGGCCCAGCACGGTAGCTCACTTCTGTAATCCCAGTACTTTGGGAGGCCAAGACAAGCTGATCACCTGAGGCCAGGAGTTTGAGACCAGCCTGACCAACATGGAGAAACCCCCTCTCTACTAAAAATACAAAAAAATTAGCCGGGTGTAGTGGCACGTGCCTATGATCCCTGCTACTCAGGAGGCTGAGGCAGGAGAATTGCTTGAACCCAGGAGGCGGAGGTTGTGGGGAGCCGAGGTTGTGGAGAGCCAAGGTTGTGCCATCGCATGCCAGCCTGGGCAACAAGAGCAAAACTCCATCTCAAAAAAAAAAAAAAAAGAAATTTAAAAAAAGAAATCTCAAATCTTCTATCATTTCTGTTTCCCTCTGTCATTTACATGGGTTACTTTTCCCATTAGTTCTGTTCAACACAGGGAGTTGAGTCAACGCCTCAGGTGACTGAATGGGGGAACTCCACTGACTCCGGTGATGCTTTAGACACACAAACAACTGTATAAATCACGCTTTTGTAAGTAGAATTCTTGTTTTGCATTGACTCGTATTAGACCTTTCAGGGCCATGATTCAAGTTTCTGGCTAACACCAGTTGGTACATGCCCCTAATATTTGAGCATTCTGTATCTTTCTTCTTCAGTCCCTCCTTAGCCTGGCTTTTTCCTCCCCTCGATCCACTTTTTTTTTTTTTTTTT
>NW_016107400.1:4849198-4851815 GCF_001604975.1 Cebus imitator | reverse complement strand
TGCTCTGTCGCCCAGGCTGGAATGCAGTGGCACATCTCGGCTCACTGTAACCTCTGCATCTCGGGTTCAAGCGATTCTCCTGCCTCAGCCTCCTGAGTAGCTGGGATTACGGTGCATGTCACCACGCCTAGCTAATTTT
Source organism: Cebus imitator (assembly GCF_001604975.1). Lineage (NCBI taxonomy): Eukaryota > Metazoa > Chordata > Mammalia > Primates > Cebidae > Cebus > Cebus imitator. Next base: position 4,851,676 of record NW_016107400.1, on the reverse strand, counting down.
TGTATTTTTAGTAGAGACGGGGTTTCACTGTGTTGGTCAGGCTGGTCTCAAACTCCTGACCTTATGATCCACCTGCCTTAGCTGGGATTACAGGTGTGAGCTACTGTGCCCGGTCCCTGAGTGTGATTTTTCTAGGAACTACCTGACCAGCCAGAGAGTGGGTCCCTGAAAGCCACCTTTATGCTGCACACCCCACCCCTCCGGCCGTGGCTAGTGGACATAGGATTCAGGTTGGACCAATCAGATTCTCTCTTGAGAATGTGATCTGAGACTCAATTAGTTACTGATTTTTTTTTTTTGGACACAGTCTTTGTCTATGCCTAGGCTGGAATGCAGTGACGAGATCTTGGCTCACTGCAACCTCCGCCTCTCGAGTTCAAGCAATTCTCCTGCTTCAGCCTCCAAAGCAGCTGGGATTACAGATGCACACTACCACGCCCGGCTAATTTTTTTGTATTTTTACCTGCGACGAGGTTTCACCATGTTGGCCCGGCTAGTTTCAAACTCCTGACCTCAAGCGATCCGCCTGCCTTGGTTTCCCAAAGTGCTAGGATTACTGGCGTGAGCCACTGTGCCCGGTTTTGATTTGTCAATTTGACTGTGTTGTATTGGAATTAGTCCCTGAGATGGGCTAGAACTAGGAAGAAAGGGGATTTGGCGTGGCTATATTGTGAGGTGAGTTGGAGAGGCAGACAAAAGCCAACGCATAGAAAACCAGGGAATGAGAGAGTGAGAGGAGCAGAGTCAGGGAAATCCTGGTGGATTTCGGGCTTCCAGCTCCAGGCGCTTTCCAAGGCCCAGTGGGATGTCCTCTCTTGGAGGCATCTCTTCATCATTGTAATTCCCTTTCTCTGCTAAAGCCAGTGCTACTTGGTGGCTGTCAGCTGTAAACAAGAATCCCCTCCCCTTTGCATGGCAAAGGCTCAGATGAAGCTGTGTTTATGTGTATTTTTTTTTTTTTTTTTTGAGAAAAGTTCTTGCTCTGTTGCCCAGGCTGGAGTGCAGTGGCACAATCATTGCTCACTGCAGCTTCAAATTCCTGTGCTAAAGTCATCCTCCTGTCTTAGCCTCTGTAGTGGCTGAGACTGCAGGAGTTTGACACCATGCCTGACTACTTAAAAACGTTTTTTTTTTTTTTTTTCATGGAGACAGGGGTCTTGCCATGTTGCTGGGGCTGGTCTTGAACCCCTAAGAGATATTTCTGCTAGAACATTATGGAACAATTCAAGTCTCTTCCTACAAATACATACTGAGCAGGATGCTTAATAGGGAAACAGCTGATCCTGGAAGGCACAGCACCCTTTCGAGAGTTTCTTAGTCCAGCAGCCCCATACACAGTGTTCTCGTGACAATCAGACATGAAATCAATAAGCAAGAGATGCAGAATGTTGCATGAGAACCCCTGGCCCTACAGGGTCTGAGCAGCGGGAGGCAGGGCAAAGGAGGGATGGGCTAAAACTCTGACTAGTCTTTGTGTGCCTGTCTCTATATCGTAAACACCAGGCTGTGGACAGCGGAAATGGTGTGGGTTTCAGTTCTGGATCCCCTCCATTCTTTTGTCCCTTACCCCTCTAAAAGGAAAATGCTCCCAAACCTGGCCTGAGCCCAAATCTTTCTGTAAGTACCTCCTTCTGGAAAGAAATTAGCATTCCTGATAAATGTTCGAGCAGTGAGCTTTTTTATTTTATTTTTGGACCAAGTCTTGCTCTGTTGCCCAGGCTGGAGTGCAGTGGCACAGTCTCGGCTCACTGCAACAACTGCCTCCTAGGTTCAAGTGATCTGCTGCCTCAGCCTCCCAAGTAGCTGGGATTACAGGTGCCTGCCACTACGTCTGGCTAATTTTTTGTATTTTTAGTAGAGACAGGGGTTTCATCATGTTGGCCAGGCTGGTCTTGAACTCCTGACCTCGTGATCTGCCTGCCTCAGCCTCCCAAAGCACTGGGATTACAGGCGTGAGCCACCTCACCTGGCCCTGAACATGAAAAATTTTCAAAAGAAAATTTTGGAATTTAAGAGCATTGAGATTTGCACTGGAAAACTAGCTTTCTACTCACTCAGTTGACGGTCATTTGTGCAGTCAAAAGTGCAGTGACCTTTAACGGAACATTCTTTTCTATTTTGTCTAACAATGATTAATCATTCTCTTCTCCTGTAAAATGTCTCTATCAAGATAGAAATCAGAAGAGTGGTCAACATTTTTCAGGGTGGGGAGAGAGTATATTGCCTGGGAGGCGGTGCAGGGGGGCTTCTGTAGTCATGCAAATGTTCTATATCTTGAGCTGGGTTGTTACGACACAGATGTGTACAAATGTAAAAATTCATCAACCTGTATCCTTAAGAGTGCAGTTTAATCTACATATGTGATACTGTAATACAAAATAAAATTTTAGAAAATGTCCCTACCAAGTATGAATCTTTGAATTAGCCTCCCAGTGGGTTTACACTTGCAGCAAGACTCTAATAATTTTTTTTTTTTTT
>NW_016107400.1:4846816-4848498 GCF_001604975.1 Cebus imitator | reverse complement strand
CTCCGTCTCCAAAAAAAAAAAAAAAAGAAATGAAATGGAGTCTCATTCTGTAGCCCAGGATGGAGTGCAGTGGCGCAACCTCCGTCTCCCGGGTTAAAGTGATTCTCCTGCCTCAGCCTTCCGAGTAGGTGGGACTACTGACATGAGCCACCATGCCCAGCTAATTTTTGTATTTTTTGCAGAGACGGGGTTTCACCACATTAGCCAGGTTGGTCTTGAACTCCTGACCTTAAGTGATCCATCCACCACAGCTTCCCAAAGTGCTGGGATTACAGACATGAGCCACCACGCCCAGCCTCCTCGTGCCAATTTCTCAGCCTTGCAGGGGTTGTTCAGCAATGAAAATTGGGTTTCTCCGATTTCCCTACTGCTGATCTAGGATCCAGACTTCTTGGGTCTATTAATTCAATTACAGTCTACCTACTTTCCAGCACCCAAAACGTGCTGTTGAGTCCTGTTTCTCTTCATCCTTATGGGCTTATGCTATTAAAAAAAAAAATCCACTTCCTGTCATTGTAGTGGGGATTTAGGAACAAGTGGACCTAAATATGTATGTTCAACTACCATGCGTAGTGATGCTAATGTTCAAATTTCTTAAAATTAAAAACAAAAAATTAGTTTGAAACCAAAAGACCAATTGGCAACTAAGATTTTCTTAAGTTTGGGATTACAAAAGCACTTTAGGCTGGGCGCAGTGGCTCACACCTGTAATTCTGTAATCCCAGCACTTTAGGAGGCCAAGGCAGGTGCACTGCTTGAGCCCAGGAGTTTGAGACCAGCCTGGGCATGATGGCAAAACTCTGTCTCTACCAAAAGAAAAAAGACACACACACACACACAATTAGGGGGGCATGGTGGTGCTCACCCATGGTCCCAGCTACTCGAGAGGAGGCTGATGTGGGAGGATCACTTAAACCTGGGAGACAGAGGTTGCAGTGAGCCAAGATCTTGCCACTGCACTCTAGCCTGGGCAACAGAGTGAGACTCTGAAAAACAAAAAAACTGTTTTAGAGATGGGCAAATGAATAAATGAGAGCTGATTTTTAAATTTTTTTTAATTTTTTTAAGACGGGGTTTCACCATCTTGGTCACGCTGGTCTTGAACTCCCAACCTCAGGTGATCCGCCCGCCTTGGCCTCCGAAGTGATTGGATTACAGGCATGAGCCACCACGCCCAGCCCTGAGAGCTTCTAATACTTTCTCTAAAGCAAAATGACTGCAGATGAGCCAAATCTGGCAGGCTTTTAGAAGTTACTAGAATTTATTACAAATGTTAAAGAACAGAAGAGTTTGCATTAAAAAAAAGTTTTCAGCAGCTCTGGAAAAACTGGAAAATGGGGCAACATTGAGCCCACGGTGGCAATCATTTGAAGTTAAACCATGACTGCTTCTTTCAGATGGGGTATGAGCCTTCTGGTCTACCCAAGCCCCAGCAGCTTTTTTTGAGATGGAGTTTCACTCTCTTCACCCAGGCTGGAGTGTAATGGCAGGATCTTGGCCTCCGTCTCCTGGGTTTAAGTGATTCCCCTGCCTCAGCCTCCTGAGCAGATGGGACTACAGGAATGCACCACCATGCCCAGCTAATTTTTGCATTTTTAGTGGAGACAGGTTTTTACCATGTTGGCCAGGCTGGTCTCAACTCCTGACCTCAGGTGATCCACCTGCCTTGGCCTCCCAAAGTG
>NW_016107400.1:4829227-4846431 GCF_001604975.1 Cebus imitator | reverse complement strand
GAAAGAGAAAAAACACTTTATTTGTAAAGAGAAAATGGAACTTAGTACATATCCCAAAATACTTCTGGGAGGCCACTTCTCTGAGCCCCACCTTGAGTAGGCTAAAGGGTTACCTTTGGGACTAGAAATACAATTGAGGCACAAATCCACGCAGAGAATATGCATATTTTGTCTCCTTTCCCTCCAAAACAAGCTGCAAATACTTGTGTAAACATTTGCTGATTTGTAAAACATGTCTAGTACTGCAGACAAATGTGCTGGGAAGAAAGGAAATAAAGCCATGAAAACAGGACCAGGAGTGATGGCTCGCACCTGTAATCCCTACACTTTTGGAGGCTGAGGTGGGAGAATCACTTGAGGCCAAGGAGTTCAAGACCAGCCTGGGCAACATAGATCCCGTCTCTCCAAAAAATAATTTTAAAAAATTAGCCAGGCATGGCCAGGCACTGTGGCTCACATCTGTAATCCCAGCACTTTGGGAGGCCGAGGTGGGCAGATCACCTGAGGTCAGGAGTTCGAGACCTGCCTGGCTAATATAATGAAACCCCCGTCTCTACTAAAAATACAAAAATTAGCAGGGAGTGGTGTCAGGCGCCTGTAGTCCCAGCTACTCAGGAGGCTGAGGCAGGGAGAATTGCTTGAACCTGGGAGGCAGAGGTTACAGTGAGCATTGCACTCCAGCCTGGGTGACACGGCGAGATTCTGTCTCAAAAAAATAAACAAATAAATAAAAATTAGCCAGGCATGATGGTGCACACCTGTAGTTTTAACTACTTGAGAGGCTGAGGCAGGAGGATCACTGGAGCCCAGGAGGCTGAGCCTACAATGAGCTATGATCGTGCCACGGCCCAGACTAGGTAGCAAAGTGAGACCTTGTGTCTTAAAAAAAAAAAAAAGCCACTAAAATAGCAACAAGACAGTTTACTTGGCTTGGAGGTCAAGGTTGCATTTGATAAATTCCCACAGTGCTTTTGGTCAAGAAGACTGGGGTTTGGGAGTTTTTTTCTCTTCTTTCTTACCCATAAAGCCATCTGTCCATTCATTTTTTTTTCTTACCTATAGCAAAACTGAAAGAGTCATTAAACTCCAGTTTGACTTTAAATTTTATTCCCAAGTTCCTCTAAATAGCAGCAGCTCTTAAATCCCAGCTCCAGCTTAGTGCTTTGCTAGCAGTGACATGGTGGGGAAAAAAAAAAAAAAAAATCTAACTGGCAGAACCTTGGTTTCTCCATTTGTGAAATGAAGGTACTGGATAATCCTGGCTCTGCCAACTTCCTGGAGTTTTACCTGCTTCTTGCACTTGAAAATGGTCTCTGATATCTTCCCAGTTGGTCTGGAATGTCCTGGGTTTGAGGTTTGTTTTTTGTCATGTCCAGCATTTGTGGAAAAAGAAGATGTCCTAACTATCTTCAAAAGGCACAACATTAGGTTTTGTTTCTTTTTTTCTTTTTTTTTTTTTTTAGACAGAGTCTGTCACCCAGGCTGGAATGCCGTGGTGCAATCTTGGCTCACTGCAACCTCTGCCTCCTGGGTTTAAGTGATTCTCCTATTTCAGCCTCCTGAGTAGCTGGGACAACGGGTGTGCACCACACCCGGCTTTCTTTTTAGCAGAAACGGTTTTTCACCATGTTGCCCAGGATGGTCTCAAACTCCTGACTTCAGGTAATCCGTCCACCTCAGCCTCCTAAAGTGCTGGGATTACAGGTGTGAGGCACCGCGCCCTGCCCAAAGTAGGTTTTGAAGGTGGAATAAGTTCTTCTTCTAGCTCAGAAGGATCTCAACTTCTTGCAAGTCACTTTTTCACTCTTAAGGGCCCTTAAAGAAGTATTTGCTTAACTCTGTATCCAGGCCATCTCTGCCTCCGGAAGAGCAACAGACCAGCCAACTGACATTAAGGTCACGTGGGTGGGTGGGGAGTAGAACTGCAGGGGTGAAGGCTCCAGCCAATCCAGACAATGAATCGTTAATTGTTTGGAGAAACCAAAGCCTCAAAGGGTGACTGCATTGATTTGGGGTGGCCCTACATCCGTTCACACAATTGTTGAGTGCCTACTCTATGCCAAAGCACTGTATTTTTGAGCCCTGGGGGGCACAAAATTGAGATAGCTCCTGCCCTCAAGCTTAATAAAGTAGCTGTCAGTCAAGGGTTAGAGCAGGGGTTGGCAAACTACAGCCCAAGAGGGCAACTGTTTTTGTAAATAAAGTTTTATTGGAACACCAGCCACACTCATTCATGTTCATGTAGTGTCTGTGGCAGCTTTTACACTACAACAGCAGGGTTGAGCATTTGCAGCAGAGGCCATATGGCCTGCAGAGCCTAAAATCTTCACTTTTACCCCTTTACAAAAAAGTTTGCCAATCTCTGCTAAAGAAGAGATGACATACAACTAAGAAATTAAACGAGTGATCAGGGAACTCAAATTATTTACATAATACAATTTGAGAGGCTGGGGGGCTGGCTGAATTAAAAAAGCATGAATTACATGAAGCTTGATTACTGTGAAGAGATAAATCACCGTAAAGTTACTTCTTACATTTAACATATACAATTTAACTGTATGTACTGGTTTAAAACACACACACACACTCTCTCACACACACAAAATGTAACACAAGCCAACTACTGATCTGGTATAGATGACAAATGGTGATCAGTTCCAAGTTCTACAGGAAAATTGGCTATGATAAGTCCATATTAAAAAAGTCACTGTCATTTATGGGTCATCTAAGGGATTTTTTTCAAGGGTAATTTTACCTGCTTGGTTGTTCATTTAAGAGTATGCACTGAACTTTGGAACTAACGTGTGCATGAATTCATGCCTCCAAAGCAGTCAACACTAAAGTGTAGGCTGGGCACAGTGGCTCCCACCTAATCCCAGCACTTTGGGAAGCTGGGGCAGGAGGATCACTTGAGCCCAGGAGTTCAAGACCAGCCTGGGCAACACAGCAAGACCCGGTCTCTATTTTGAAAATATAAAATAATAAAAGAATCTCTCTGCTAACAACAACAAACCCCACTAAGGTGTTGAAGGACTCGTTTTAATGAACAGTAAAGAATGGTTTGTATGTTATACTCTGCTTTTTTATGTTTTGACTTTTAAACAAAGACAAAGAGGCTGCTTTAGCATTTAGGGTTGATCAAAGCAGTTTGTCCTTTTTTTTGGGTAGAGACAGGGTCTCACCATGTTTACCCAAGCTGGTCTTGAACTCCTGAGCTCAAGGGATCTTCCCACCTCCTTCCCACCTCATCCCCCTCAAAGTGCTGGAATTACAGGCGGGAGCCACTGCACTCAGCATCTTTGCTATTTGAAACACCAAATGAAATCATACTAATATGAGAAGTGAATTCCATTTAAAGGAAAAGCTCATTAAATAACGATCACCATTGTCTGGCCCTGGGGAGACTACTGAAATTAATGACTGTTTACAGTTCTTGCCCTCTTATCCTCAACAGCTTAGACAAAATCCCAATGGACTGCTGCTGAAAGCGTCCTGCTGCAAATTACAAGAAAATCAGACCAGCTTCAAGCGGAAAATGGCAAGGACCAGGGCTGGGGAGCAGATCTGATGTAAGAACATCCAGACTCGAAGAAAACATCCAGGAATACTGCACAAAAGACACTGCAGTCACGTTGTAGAAGCTGCCACGGAGATGCAGAGTGCGAGTCTGCTCGGAGGAAAGGGTCCGACATTCCAAGCCGCCGTCCTTATGTGTAAAAAGCTCTGAGGTTTACCCTCTTCCACACTAGCTGATGTATGAGTTAGAGGTAGTAAATGTGTGCATACAAAGTTCAAACCTGCTTTGTAAAGCCCACCGTAGAAAACATGCTTAAAAAACGGAATTCAGCTGTATGCCAGAAAATCAGTAGCATTATGGAAGGAAATCAAACTAAAAGTTTAGAAAACAGTAAATATGCAGGCCCTTCCCCATGGTACCAGGGAGCCTGGGTGTTGTGCAATTTTCACACCCACTGAAAAAATGCCCTGCATGCCTCTAAATGCTCTGAGAAAGCATGATTTGCACTGAGTCACGGCAATACATACCCCGTGACTCAGGAAAGCCAAGGTGAAGTGCTTCATTTCTCATCCCGATGCGCAAAACACAGGGCTCTGTGGGCCTGAGATTTCAGTCTACCCTGAAAAGACTAGTGAGCAGAACACTAATATTGTCCATTCAGGGCAAAAAGCACTTTCTTATATCTTGCGACAAAAAAAAAAAAGAAAGAAATAAAAATGAAAATGGAACCACAAAATGGGCAGGCATGGTGGTTCACACCTGTAATCCCAGCACTTTGGGAGGCTGAGGTGGGTGAACCACCTGAGGTCAGGAGTTTGAGACCAGCCTGGCCAACATGGTGAAACCCCTTCTCTACTAAAAAACTACAAAAAATTAGCTGGGCATGGTGGCAGGTGCCTGTAATCCCAGCTACTTGGGAGGCTGAGGCAGGAGAATCACTGGAACCTGGGAGGCGGAGGTTGCAGTGAGCTGAGATCGCGCCATTGCACTCCAGCTTGGGTGACAGAGGGAGCCTCCCTCTCAAAAAAAAAAAAAAAAAAAAAAAAGAACCCCATAACGGTATGTTGGTTCATTAGGCTGCCTTTTCAAGTCCCACTTCCCCAAAGTACTGCCCTGAGAGACAGCTAGAGAGTCTCTGCTGGTAGCAGCCAAGTAGCAAAGACATTTTCAAGAGTCAAAAAACGAAATACAAAATTTGATTTACAACACACTAAAAATGCTTCCCCTCCCCAAACTAAATAAGTGCTTTTCTTTTTTTTCTTTTTTCTTTTCCTCCTAGCCCTTTTGCTTGGGACTAGCCGGCAGTGATTCTCCTGGTTATTCCTCCATCTGGGCCCATGCCTCTTCGGCCTTTTGGTAGTACTGGTTGGCCAGCCGGCCCTTCATGGCTTCCATCGCTGCTTCTGCTGCCTGGGTATACAAGTCTCCTGAAACACAGCAAAGCGGGGGCACAAAGACGTGAACCACCTGTTGTTTTTGCCAGCCCAGTGTCCCCATCACCCTTCCCAGAAGAGCACCCTGAAGTGTCCATAGGAACTCAGATTACTCCTTGGGCATGCTCCCTCCAGGTTTTCTGGGTGGGGCTCTAAGGGTGGGCCCTGTGATCAAATCTGGCCAATCACGGCACTCCCCCCATCCCCCACCAAGCCATAGAGATTGGTCCAGACTTAGTCATGGCCAATCAAAGTAAGCCATCTAAACAATAACTACTGTTTGGGGTATGTGGATGACTCAATTTGAGCCAATGAGAATCAGGCTGAGAACTTTTGCAGAACTAATTGCGGATGTACAAAAGTGGAAGAAATAAAGACTATAAACAGCTTCATGTCAGCTAGGTCAGGTTTTACCACCCAGTGAATTTGTGCAATACATACAAATATACTTCAAGTTTTTGGAGCTTTTTGGATTTTGAAATTTCAAATACAAGATTACAGATTGGCAGGGTGTGGTGGCACATGCTTGCAATCCAACACTTTGGGAGACCGAGGCAGGTGGATCACCTGAGGTAAGGAGTTTGAGACCAGCCTGGCCAACATGGTGAAAACCCTTCTCTACTAAAATACAAAAAATTAGCTGGGCATGGTGGCAGGCGCCTGTAATCCCAGCTACTTGGGAAGCTGAGGCAGGAGAATTGCTTGAACTTGGGAGGTGGAGGTTGCAGTGAGCTGAGATCACACCATTGCACTCCAGCCTGGGCAACAAGAGTGAAACTCTGTCTCCAAAAAAAAAAAAGGGATTATAGATTTGCAGCTCTTTCTTTTCTTTCCCTCCCTCCCTCCCCCCACCTCTCTCTCTCTTTCAGATGGAGTCTCACTCTGTTGCCCAGGCACCACTCTGTTGCAGTGGCACCACTGCCTCTGGGGTTCAAGTAATTCTCCTGCCTCAGCCTCCTGAGTAGCTGAGATTACAGGCACCTGCCACCATGCCTGACTAATTTTTGCATATTTAGTAGATACGGGGTTTTACCATGTTGGCCAGGCTTGTCTCAAACTCCTGAACTCAAGTGATCTGCCTACCTTGGCCCTCCAAAGTGCTGGGATTACAGGCATGAGCCACTGTGCCCAGCCTAGATTTGCAATATTCTTTGTTAATTTTTTATTATGACTTAAAAACTTTTAAAACTTAGCCTCATCCTATACCTGTGAAATTAGGAACTTAGCCTGTTTATTATATGTTATACGCTGCATCTCTGCTAGGCTCCCCATCCACAAATTCCTATGTTGAACTCCTCACAATGTAACTGCACTGCATTTGGAGACATATGGTCTGTGTCTTAGTCCATTTTATGTTGCTGTGACAGAATTTCATAGACTAGATAATTTATAATGAAAAGTAATTTATTTGGCTCACAGTTCTAGAGCCTGGGAAGTCCAAGAGCATAGCAGCAGTATCTGGCAATGGCCATGGTGCTGCATCATTCCATGCCAGAAGGCGGAAGAGCAAAAGAGGTAGAGAGCAAGCAAGCTAGAGGGGGCCAATTTTGCTTTTATAACGAAGTCACTCTTGTGATGACTGACCCACTGGCATGATAACAACATGAATCACCTCTTAGCAGTCCCACTTCTTAACACCTTCACAATAGTGATTACATTTCAATATGAGTTTTGGAGGAGACATTCATACTCTAGCAGCCTATGAGGAGGTGATAAAGGCTAAATGAGGTCATAAGGGTGGGGCCCTAATCACACAGGGCCAGTGCCCTTTTAGGAAGCAGAAGAAACAGCAGAGCTCTCTAGCTCTCTCCCCACTTGCATCCAGGAGACAGGTTATGTGAGGATAGAGTGAGAGAGCTGTTGTCCACAAGCCAGAAACCAAACTGGCCAGCACCTTGATCTTGAAATTCCCAGCCTCCAGAAATGTGAGAAATGATTTTTTTTGTTTGTTTTTTGAGACAGGGTCTCACTCTGTTGACCAGGCTGAAGTGTGGTGATATGAACATGGCTCACTGTGTGTGCCACCACACCCAGTTAATTTAAAAAATTTTGTTTTTTGTAGAGATGAGGTCTCCCTATGTTGCCCAGGCTGGTCTTAAACTCCTAGACTCAAGTGATCCTCCGATCTTGGCCTCCTAGCTGGGATTACAGGCATGAGTCACTGTGCCCAAAAATTTTTATAGTTTAAACCACCCAGATTATAGGATTTTGTTTTGGCAGCTCAAGAAGACTAATACATTATATAACAGAAAAAAATACATATATAACTTGTCTATCAACTGATGAATGGATAAACAAAGGTTGTATATCCACCCAATAGAATATTATGTAATAAAAAGGAATGAAGTACTGATACATGCTTCAACACAGATGAATCTTGAAAACATTATGCTAAATGAAAGAAGTAGACACAAAAAGCCATAAATTGCATAATCCCAGTTATGTAAAATCTCCACAACAGGCAAATCTATAGGGACAAAAAGTTTGGTGGTTGCTAGGATTGGGGGAGGGCTGCTAACTGGTACGGGATTTCTTTTTCGGGGTGATGGGAATGTTCTGGAATTACATAGTGGTGATGATTGCACAACACTATGACTATACTAAAAACTACTGGGACCAGATGCAGTGGCTCACGTCTGTAATCCAAAGACTTTGGGAAGCCAAGGCAGGAGGATTGCTTGAGGCTAGAAGTTCAAGACCAGCCCGGGCAACATAGCAAGACTCTGTCACTACAAAAAACTTAAAAATTAGCTGGGCATGATGGCAAGTGCCTGTAGTCCCAGCTGCTTGGGAGGCCGAGGCAGGAGGATTGCTTGAGCACAGGAGTTCCAGGCTGCAGTGAGCTATGACTGTGCCACTGCACTCCAGCCTGAATGACACAGCAAGAATCTATCTCAAAGAAAAAAGAAAAAGAAGAAAAGGAAAGGGGCATGGTGGCTTACACCAATAATCCCAGCACTTTGGGAGACTGAGGCAGGTGGATCACCTGAGGTTAGGAGTTCAAGACCAGCCTGGCCAACATGGTTAAACTCTATCTCTACTAAAAACAGAAAAATTAGCCGGAAGTGTGCCTGTAGTCCCAACTACTCGGGAGGCTGAGGCAGGAGAATTGTTTGAACCTGGGAGGCAGAGGTTGCAGTGAGCCGAGATGGCCCACTGCACTCCAGCCTGGGCCACAAGAGTGAAACTCTGGGCCAGGCATGGTGGCTTACGCCTGTAATCCAGGACTTTGGTAGGCTAAGGTGGGCACATCACTTGAGGTCAGGAGTTTAAGACCAGCCTGGCCAACATGGCGAAACCCCGTCTCTACTCAAAATACAAAAATTAGCTGGGTGTGGTGGCATGCACGGGTGATCCCAGCTACTCAGGAAGCTGAGGCAGGAGAAACGCTGGAACCCAGGAGGTGGAGGCTGCAGTGAGCAGAGATTGTGCCATTGCATTCCAGCCTAGGTGACAGAGTGAGACTCTGTCTCAAAAAAAAAAAAAAAAAAAGAGTGAAACTAAAGGAACCCCCATGCCACTAAACTATATACTTTTAAGATGGTGAATTTTGTTATGAAAATCTCAACTCAATTTTTAAAATTGCAAAAAACCCCCCCAAAGGCCTACTATATAACCACTAAAATGACAGTGTTCATCTTCATACTAGCTCCATAAAGTCCCCTCCCTGGAGGAGGAGATTCAGCCTGTCGTCTTGTCATAACTCCCAGTGGAATGGAAATTATGTCCCTCCCTGCCCAGCCCTGTCACACCCCAGGGGCAGGTCTGCTGGGCCCTACCTGATCTCTGCGGGTTCTTCTTCAGCCCGTAGCCTCCCATGAACAGCATCTCAGCCTCCCTGGCCAGCAGCGTGTACCGGGGCTCGTCTTGCATTCCATCGTACTCACCGCCCTCATCACAGTCCGTCATTTCCAACGCAGTGTTGTACCAGTGCAGGGCCTCCAGCCAGTCTTGGCACCTTGCCAGGAGATACAGAGGGAAAGAAAGGGGAGGTTACCATGGCAACGGGATGGAGGGAGGAGGGCCTTCCAGCAGGAAGGGCAAGTCAGAGATCCCAGCAGGGCCACCATCTATGGTTCATGACCTATTTTGCCCAAGGCCAATACATCTATGAGGCACCTTCATATTGTAATATTCATTCATTCATTCATTCATTTTTGAGATGCAGTCTTGCTCTGTTGCCCAGGCTGGAGTGTAGTAGTGCAATCTTGGTCTCTCAAGTTCAAATGATTCTCCTGCCTCAGCCTCCCGAGTAGCTGGGACTACAGGTGCATGCCATCACGCCTGGCTAGCTTTTTGTATTTTTAGTAAAGACGGGGTTTCACCATGTTGGCCAGGCTGGTCTTGAACTCCTAACCTCAAGTCATCTGCCTGCCTCAGCCTCCCAAAATGCTGGGATTACAGGTGCAAACCACTGTGCTTGGCCAATATTAAGAGAGCAGTTGACCAGCCTGGGCAACATATAGAGACCCTGTCTCTACAAAAAATTTAAACAGTGACTATAGTCAAAAATAATGTAATTGTAGATTTAAAAAGAACTAAGTATAATTGGATTGTTTATAACACAATGAATAAATGCTTAACGTGATGGATACCCCATTTACCCTGATGCTATTACTACCCACTCCATGACCATATCAAAACTCATGTAACCCATATGTACACTTACTATATACCCTCAAAAATTTAAAAAATACAAAAAAGAAAAAAATTAGCTGAGTGTGGTGATGCATGCTTGTAGTCCCAGCTACTTGGGAGGCTAAGGTGGGAGGATAGCTTGAGCCCAGGAGTTAGAGGCTACAGTGAGCTATGATCATGCCACTCCACTCCAGGTTGGGCAATAGAGTATGACCCGGTGTTTTAAAAAAAAAAACAGTCAAGTTGCTTTCCTTAATAAAATCAGTATATTACAACAATTTTCCAATAGATAAAAGTGAAGGGAAGCTTAGCTGGGACACCCCCTTGAGGAAGGAGCCCATTTTTTTGGTTGGAAAGAGGCAGCCATGAGCTAGCATTAGCAATATCTGAGTGTCCAAGCTAAGCTGCCCTCTGACTTGTAGAAGTAGACTGGGGGTAGGGTCTTCTGCAGAGGCCTCCAGAGCGATCTGCACTAATGGCGATCATTTGGCCCCACTGTATGCTCTGCTGTGCCAGCCAGCTGTGATTTGCCTCCAGCATAATGCCGAGTTCACCCCAGAATAGCTGCGTCTCCTCTTCCAGCTCTGCCCCTCAACCCTCAACTCTTCCTACTGCAGCTCGTGTGGGGCCAAACCAGCCAGGGCACACACAGGTTCCAGCCAAACCCACGCACCACAGAATACACAGCAAACAGGGCAGAGGGGCCTTTTTCTGTGGGTGTAATCCATGGGAGTAACTATTTATAGTGTATCAGGAAAGAGCAAATACAGTGACACAGATAAGAGGGGCTGTGGGTCTCACGAAACATTCTAGGAGCAAAAGGTCTGATGACTTGCTGTCCCTGCCTTGCTGCCACGGTGCTCTCTGAGGCCCTGTCTGACAGGCTCTGCCTTCCAGGACTGCCTCCTATTCATCTCCCTTTGCACCAGGCTTGCTGGGCTGCTGTCCATTCCCCAAACACGCCCACTCCTGCCTGCTCTGTGGCCTTTGCACCTGCTGTTCCCTCGCCTCGGAAGATTCTTCCTCCAACTCTTTCTGCACCTGGCTCCTTGCTCTGGTTGGAACATGTGTCCCCTCCAAAACACATGTTGAAATTTGCTTGCCATTGTGACGGTATTAGGAGGTGGGACCTTTGAGAGGTAATTGGGCTTTGACAGTTCTCCCCTCATGAATGGATTTCTGCCATTATGAGGGGTGGATGTGTTATAAAAGGGTGAGTTTGGCCCCCTTGCTTTCTCTCTTTTTTTTTTTTGAAACGGAGTTTCACTCTTGTTACCCAGGCTGGAGTGCAATGGCGCGATCTCGGCTCACCGCAACCTCCGCCTCCTGGGTTCAGGCAATTCTCCTGCCTCAACCTCCTCAGTAGCTGGGATTACAGGCACGCGCCACCATGCCCAGCTAATGTTTTGTATTTTCAGTAGAGATGGGGTTTCACCATGTTGACCAGGATGGTCTCAACCTCTTGACCGCGTGATCCACCCGCTTCGGCCTCCCAAAGTGCTGGGATTACAGGCGTGAGCCACCGCGCCCGGCAGGTGCTCTCTCTTTTTTCTTTTTCTTTTTTTGAGATATAGTTTCACTCTGTTGCCCAGGCATGGGTGCAGTGGCACAATCATAGCTCACTGCAGCCTCAAAGTCCTGGGCTCAAGGAATCCTCCCATTTTAACCTCCTGAACAGCTGGGATGACAGGGGCATGTCACCATGCCCGGCTAATTAAAAAAAAAAATTTTTTTTTTATAGAGACACAGTATTACTAGGTTGCCCAAGTTGGTTTTGAACTCCTAGACTCAAGTGATTTTCCTGCCTCAGACTTCAAAAGTGCTGGGATTACAGGCATAGCTACTGCACTTAGCCTGCACTCCCTTCTCTTTCCTTCCCTTCTGTCACGTGATGACACGGCAAGAAGGCCCTTGCCAGATGCTGGCAGATTGATATTAGACTTCCCAGCCTCCAGAACTAAGAACCAACAAATTTACGTTCATGATAAATTCCTCAGCCTCAGGTATTTTGTTACCAGCACAGAACAGACCAAGATACTCACCACCCCTTCAGTCTCAGCTCACCTATCACCTCTTTGGAGATTCTGTCCCCAAGCACTGTTTCTTACAACAACTACTAAAATCTTTAATTCTCCTTATTCACTTGTTTAGCATGGTGTCCCCTGACTAGAACATAGGCCCTATGAAGGCAGGAGCCCCTTGTCTGTTTTGCTGTATTTGTTTGCTGGTCTGGCAAACAGCACAGGCTCAATAAATGTCCAGTGAATGAAGAAATGTAAACAAGTGGCTGGCTGGGATGGTGCTCAGGAGATTACCTTGACTTTATCTTATTAAAAAATGGCCAGGTACAGTAGGTACAGTGGCTCATGCCTGTGATCCCAGCACTTTGGGAGGCCTAGTTGGGAGGATCTCTTGAGCTCAGGAGTTTGAAACCAACCTGGGCAACATGGTGAAACCCTAGTTCTACAAAAAATACAAGTTCATTGGGTACGATGGTGCATGCCTGTGGTCCCAGCTACTCCAGCGGCTGAGGCAGGAAGATCGCTTAAGCCTGAGAAGTTGAGACTGCAGTGAGCTATGATTATACCACTGCACTCTAGCCTGGGTGACAAAGCAAGACCGTGTCTCAACTAAATAAATAGATAAATAAATAAAAGTTAAATTTAAAAAATGGACCATTTGAAAATTACTGGTGACATGCTCAACAAACTTGTTTTTTTTGTTTGTTTGCTTGTTTTTTGAGACGGAGTTTTGCTCTTGTTGCCCAGGCTGGAGTGCAATGGTGCGATCTCAGCTCACTGCAACCTCTGCCTCTTGGGTTTAAGTAATTCTCCTTCTTCAACCTCCTAAGTAGCTGAGATCATAGGTGCCTGTCACCACACCTGGCTGATTTTGTATTTTTAGTAGAGACAGGGTTTCAGAATGTTGGTCAGGCTGGTCTTGAACTCCTGACCTCAGGTGATCCACCCACTTTGGCCTCCCTCCCAAAGTGCTGGGATTACAGGCGTGAGCCACTGCGCCAGGCCCAAACTTGGGTTTTAACACTGACCAGAACACACTAGACTAGATTATTTCTCTCCTTTCTGCTCTGAACCTCCCTGGTCTTAAAGGTCAAAGCAAAATTGACCTGAAAAAGTTAAATGTGAAAGATCTAATCACTGAGCCTTGTCCACCCCAGCCTGATGCTATCCCATTGGCAAGGGCACCCATCCTGCCCTGGCATTTCTAGTTCCGCCTAGAAATGGATGGTAACTTCTGGTGCCTGTATCCCTTAAATGCAACTTTGGGCCTACGCAGAGCACTGCCTTACCCAGAGGTAGCCCTTAATCAATGTTCTTTGCATGGGAGGGGTTGGAACTGCTTTGAATAACGAAGAAAATAAGGAAATGACTAGCGCAGTAGCAATAAATATTTTTGGTAGATTTTACTAAATAAATATTAAAAACCAATGTGTCCCCAAACCCAGCAAATACTGGTCATTGTGCGGCATCTGTGCCCTCCTTCTATCTATGGTAGACATATCTGAAAAAAGTCTTTTGAAGAGAATCGTGGCCAGGTGCAGTGGCTCACACTTGTAGTACCAGCACTTTGGGAGGCTGAGGTAGGAGGACTGCTTGAGGCCAGGAGTTTGAGACCAGCCTGGGCATCATAGCAAACCTTTGTCTCTACAAAAAAATTATGAAATTTAGCCGAGTATAGTGGCACATGCCTATGGTCCCAGCTACTCAAGAGGCTGAAGCAGGAGGATCACTTGAGCCCAGGTCAAAGCTACAGTTAGCTATGATTACATCACTGTACTCCAGCCTGGGTGACAGAGAGACCCTGTCACGCAAAAATAAATACATGGATAAAAAATAGGCCAGGCACTGTGACTCACATCTGTAATCGCAGCACTTTGGGCGGCCGAGGCGGGTGGGATCAACTGAGGTCAGGAGCTCGAGGCCAGCCTGGCCAACATGGTGAAACCCTGTCTCTATTAAAAATACAAAAATTAGCCAGGTGTGGTGGTGCACATCTGCAGTCCCAGCTACTGGGGAGACTGTGGCAGAAGAATCATTTGAAGCCGGGAGGCAGAGACTGCAGTGAGCTGAGATTGTGCCACTGCAATCCGGCCTAGGAGACAGAGCAAGGCTCTGTCTCAAAAATAAAATAAAACGGCCAGGCGTGGTGGCTCACACCTGTAATCTCAGCACTTTGGGAGGCTCAGGCAGGTAGATTGCCTGAGGTCAGGAGTTCAAGACCAGCCTGGCCAACATGGTGAAATCCTATCTCTATTTAAAAAATAAAAATTAGCTGGGTGCAGTGGCGGGCACCTGTAATCCCACTTACTTGGGAGGCTGAGGCAGGAGAATCACTTGAACCCAGGAGGTGGAGGTTGCAGTGAGCCAAGATTGAACCACTGCACTCAAGCCTGCACGACAGAGTGAGACTCCATTTAAATAATAATAGTAATAATAATATTATTATTAAATAAAAAAATAAAGAGAAAAGTATACCAAAGGGTTAACAGTCTTAATATGTAAAGAATTTTTACAAATCAATAAAATCCTATCACGTCAAATAGACGTAAAAGGTAGACAAAGGCCAGGAAGAGAAAGCGCAGATGCAAATACTCAGTGCCCAGCTCTAGGCCCTGCCCCACGCATGATGCACTTCCCCACTGCACTCAATGGGCACCATATGTATACACTGACATTTGACCTAATACAATCATGTCAGTCTTTTTGTTTACCTCTCCTCCATGCCAGTAGACAGTACATCGGAGGAGGGGTGAGAAGACATAAGCTGGCTCTGCCATTTGCTCCATAAGCAAGCCCCTTCACATCTCAGAACTAGTTTAGTCACCCATAAAATGGAGCCAAAATACCTGCCCTAGTCAGGCATGGTGACTCACACCTGTAATCCCATTGGGAGGCTGAGGAGGGAAGGTTGCTCAATGAGCCCAGGAGATCCAGTCTGGACAATATAGTGAGACCCTCATTCTCTACAAAAAAAATCAAAAATTTAGCTGGATGTGATGGTACATGCCTATAGTCCCAGCTGCTCAGGAGGCTGAGGCGGGATGACTGCTTGAGCTCAGGAGGTAGAGGCTGCAGTGAGCTATGATCGTGCCACTGTCCTCCAGCCTGGGTGACAGCGCGAGGCCCTGTTTCTTTTTTTCTTTTTTTTTTTTTTGAGACCAAGTTTCATTCTTGTTGCCCAGGCTGGAATGCAGTAGCTCGATTTCAGTTCACTGCAACCTCCGCTTCCTGGGTTCAAGCAATCCTCCTGCCTCAGCCTCCCAAGTAGCTGGGAGTACAAGTGCCCACCACCACACCCAGCTAATTTTGGTATTTTTAGTAAAGACGGGGTTTTACCATGTTGGCCAGGCTTTGGTAAGATCCTGTTTCTAAAATAGTAAGTAGGAAAAGTCAATTAAAATCACCCATAATCCTTACAACTAGGGACACCCATTCTGACCTGGATGCTGCATATTCTTTCAGATTTTTTTCTCAGGCAGATCATTACCTATATTGGCTACAGTGGCTGCCCCATATCACATGCCTTTTTTTTTTTTTTGAGATGGAGTCTCACTCTTTCATTCAGGCTGGAGTATGGTAGCACAATTTCAGCTAATTGTAACATTTGCTTCCTTGGTACAAGTGATTCTCTTGCCTCAGCCTCCCAAGTACCTGGGCAGCTGGTCTTATAGGCACCCACCATCACACCTGGCTAATTTTTTTTTTTTTTTTTGAGATGGAGTCTTGCTCTGTGGCCCAGGCTGGAGCGCAGTAGCATGATCTCGACTCACTGCAACCTCCGCCTCCTGGGTTCAAGTGATTCTCCTGCTTCGGCCTCCTGAGTAGCTGGGATTACAGGCATACACCACCACACCCGGCTAAGTTTTTTTTGTAGTTTTAGTAGAGACGGGGTTTCACCATGTTGGCCAGGTTGGTCTCGAACTCCTGACCTCATGATCCACCCACCTAAGCCTCCCAAAGTGCTGAGATTACAGGTGTGAACCACCGTGCCCCATCCTAGTTTTTGTATTTTTAGTAGAGATGGAGTTTCACCATGTTGGCCAGGCAGGTCTCAAACTCTTGACTTCAAGTGATCTGCCCGCCTTGGACTCCCAAAGTGCTGGGATTACAGGCGTCAGCCACCACACCCGGCCATACCGCGAGCTTTATGTGCCGGCCACTGTGTGGGTTATAAGCATCATCTCATTTACCCTTCATGGGACAACCCCAGGCAATAAGTGCTATAATTATTCCCAGTTTACAACATGAAGAAACTGAGGCCAGGGAGGTAAAATAACTTGCCCGTGGTTGCTGGACTGGTCATGGGGGAACCAAGACTGGAACCCAGGTCTGTGTTGATACTGAGGGCAAGCGCCCACCTGCAACCCAGGTTCCCACCAGCTCCTCCTGGGGGACAGCTGCAGTACCTGTCCGGGCTGAGGTTCTGGCCAGTGTCAAAAGCTCGTGCCACTAGGATCATGGACTGCCTGTCGCCGGCTTCAGCAGCTTTCAGTAAGTAATCAAATCCTTTGGTTTTGTTCTCTTCCGTCTCCTGTTGATACAAACCAAAGAAGGGGAAAGAAAAGTGAATGAGGCTGGCACTCAAAGGCTGCCAAGATCTTGCTACTCAATCTTCACCCTGTTGCTTGAGAGCTCTGGGCTGGGAGGCTATAGAAGGAAGGAAGGAGGAGGGACTTGACTCCGGAGGCTTGGCTCAGACACTGGAACAAATCAAGGACGAGCTAACACAGGGATGGGGGTGGGGAAACAGCTTTTCATAAGACACGCCCACCAATGCGCCAGGTCAGTTTCCCATTGTCTTGTCCGGGTAACACTTGAGAGTTACTGCCCGATTCCACGGCTATGGCCCCACAACCTAGAAGTTACCCTTTCCCTAGAAATTTCTGCATAAACCGCCTCTTAATATGCATGCAATTAAGAGTAGGCATAAATCTGACTGCAGAACTGCCCTGAGCTGCTAATCTCAGCACAGTGCCTGTGGGGCAGCCTGACTCCACAGAAGCAGTCATGGAGCTGTACCACTGCCTAAGCTACAACACTGCCATTTCAGTAAAGCTGTTCTCGTCTACCTTTGGCTCACCCTTGAATTCTTTCCGGGGTGAAGCAAAAAACCATCTTGGGCTAAGCTCCAATTTGGGGACTGCCTGCCCTGCATCAGAAGTCGACATCAGGGCCGGGTTGGGTGGACTGGCCAGACTACACTCCAGCCTGGGTGACAGACTCCGTCTCAAAAAAAAAAAAAAAAAATTACACATCAGTAGTTTTTAGTAAATTCACAGAACTATACAACCATCACCAGTCAATTTTAGAATACTTTCACCAATCCAAAAAGAAATCCCATACCGCAGGATTTGGCGGCTCACACCTGTAATCCCAAATCCCAGCACTTTGGGAGGCTGAGGTGGGTAGATCACCTGAGGTCAGGAGTTCGAGACCAGCCTGGTCAACATGGTGAAACCCTGCCTCTACTAAAAATACAAAAATCAGCCGGACATGGTGGGGCACATCTGTAATCCCAGATACTCGGGAGGCTGAGGCAGGAGAATTGCTTGAACCTGGGAGGCAGAGGTTGCAGTGAGCTGAGATCATGCCACT
>NW_016107400.1:4827080-4828674 GCF_001604975.1 Cebus imitator | reverse complement strand
CTGGGTAACAAGAGTGAAACTCCGTCTCAAAAAAAAAAAAAAAAAAGAAAAGAAATCCCGTACTGCTTAACTATCAATCTCCCTCTACCCCTACTCTCCCTATCCTGTTCAGCTCTACGCAACCATTAGTCTACTTTCTGCCTCTATGGATTGACTATTCTGGATCTGGACATTTTGTAATAATAGAATCATACAATATGTGGTCCTTTGTGACTCCTTCACTTAGCACAGTGCTTTCAAGGTCCATCTGTGTTGTAGCACATACCAATGTTTCATTCCTTTTTATGATCAAATAATAGTCCATGGTATGAATATATCATGTTTCGTTTACCCATTCATCCACTGACAGACATCTGAGTTGTTTCCATTTTTTTTGGCTATTATGAATAATGCTGCCATGAAGACTTGTGTGCAAGCTTTTGCGTGAAAGTGTTTTTATTCTTTTGGGTTAATAGCTATAAGTGAAACTGCTGGGTCACATATAACTTACCCCACAGAAAGGAGATATTGTTACAAATCCAGGCTTGACTGATGGTATTTTTGATTGTCAGAAAGGGGTGGAAAACATGAACACTGCAGATGAAACTAACAAGTGGGTCATGCCTGTAGCTGTTCTATTGTGATGAGTGTAGGAAACTGAAGAAACATCCTTCCAGTATTTAAAACTACCATCTGATTCAGAAAAGAGGTTGCTCACATCAGAGGCAGATGAAGTTCCAGTTCTGACACAGGTCTTTGTTAATTTCACTTTCATCTCATTCATTTATGTCAAAACTACACTTCTTTAATGATTGCAACCATAGGTTGGCTACGGGTACAAGAGTTTGCAAAAATCAGTGCAAAGTATTGTGTGAGAGTTGATGATGTGACATTTACTTTTCATTGTTGTTTGTAAACTGTATGCGACATATAATTTTCTCTTTTTCTTCATTATTATTATTTTTTAGACAGGCTCTTGCTCTGTTGCCCAGGCTAGAGTGCAGTGGCTCCATCATAGCTCATGGAAGCCTCAAACTCCTGTGGTGTGTGGCTTTTATCCTCCCACCTCACTCTCCCAAGTAGCTGGGACTACAGGCAGGTGCCACCACACTAGGCTAATTTGCTTTTTGTGGGGTGGCGGGGTTTGTAGAGATAGTTTTGCTATGTTTCCCAGGCTGGTCTGAAACTCCTGGGCTCAAGCAATCCTCCTGTCTTAGCCTTCCAAAGTGCTGGGATTACACGTGTGAGCCACCATGCCCAGGCTACGTATTCTTTAAATGAGTAAAATTTAATATATTTACATATATATGTGCACATTTCCTTCCCACCCCCAAGAGCCAATTGTTAAATGTTTCCCAGCACAGCACTGGCTGAATGAGCACAGAATTAGGGAGAGAGGCCAGGTGTGGTGGCTCACGCCTGTAATCCTAGCACTTTGAGAGGCTGAGGCAGGCAGATCCCCTGAGGTGAGGAGTTCGAGACAAGCCTGGCCAACATGGTGAAACCTTGTCTCTACTGAAAATACAAAAATTAGCCTGGCATGGTGGCGCAGGTCTGTAATCCCAGCTACCTGGGTGGCTGAGGCAGGAGACTTGCTTTAACTTGGGAAGTGGAG
>NW_016107400.1:4821294-4826606 GCF_001604975.1 Cebus imitator | reverse complement strand
AAAAAAAAAAAAAAAAAAACAGCAGTGGGAGACCCCCTGTCCACATGTCAAATGATGTAATCTGACTGAACCATAAGAAACTGCCTGCTGGGCATGGTGGCTTATGTCTGTAATCCCAGCACTTTGGGAAGCTGAGGTGGATCACATGAGGTCAGGAGTTCAAGGGCAGCCTGGCCGAGACAGTGAAACCCCGTCTCTACTAAAAATGCAAAAATTAGCCAGGTGTGGTGGCAGGCACCTGTAATCTCAGCTACTTGGGAGGCTGAGGCAGAAGAATTGCTTGAACTCAGGAGGCGGTGGTTGCAGTGAGCCCAGATCGTTCCACTGCACTCCAGCCTGGGGCAACAAGAGCGATATTTCATCTCAGGAAAAAGAAAAAAAAAAAAAACTGCCAATATTCTACCATTTATGACCTTCAAAAATAGCAGTTTGATGAGGTTCCACCTATTATGCACAAAGCCAGTCGCTGTAGCAATTTTTGTGATATCAAAGAAATACAACCGACCCAAGTGTCCATCAATAGTGCACAGGTATGCCCCACACATATAATAGAACCTTACGCAGCTGTCACAAAGATCAGGCCAGGCATGGTGGCTTACACCTGTAATCCCAGCATTTTGGGAGGGTGAGGCAGGCAGATCACTTGTGGTCAGAAGTTTGAGACCAGCCTGGCCAACATGGCGAAACCCTGTCTCTACTAAAAAAACAAAAATTAGCTGGGTGTGGTGGTGGGCACCTGTAAGCCCAGCTACTTGGGAGGTTTAGGCAGGAGAATTGATTGCTTGAACCTGGGTGGTAGAGGTTGCAGTAAGGTGAGATTGTACAACTGCACTCCAGCCTGGGCCACAGAGTGATACTGTCACATATTAAAAAAAAAAAAAAAAAAAAAATCAGGAAGCTATTTCTATACTATTAAGGTAAAATGTCCACAGGATACCGACAAGTGAAAAATATTAGCTTCAGGAGTGTGTGTGTAGGATGCTAACTTTGGAGGAAAAAGCAGGGTGAAAACAGGAACCTATTTCATATTTGCATATGGAAACTGTGTTCTGGGCTGAACAATAAATAACCTCCCAATATTCACATCCAGGCAGAATGTGATCTGATTTGGAAATAGAGTCTTTGAAGACATAATTAGTTATACTGGCGGGCACTATGGCTCACTCCTGTAGTCCTAGCACTTTCAGAGGCTGAGGTGGGTGAATCATCTGAGGCCAAGAGTTCGAGACCAGCCTGGCCAACAGGGTGAAACCCCGTTTCCACTAAAAATACAAAACCCCGTCTCCATTAAAAATACAAAAATTAGCCAGGTGTGGTGGCGGGTGCCTGTATTCCTAGCCACTCGGGAGACTGAGGCAGGAGAATTGCTTGAACCTGGGATGTGGAGGAACCTGCAGTGAGTGGAGATCATGACACTGTGTTCCAGCCTGGGTGACAGAGCGAGGCTCCATCTCAAAAAAAAAAAAAAGGTTATATTAAGATGAGGTCATGCTGGATGTTAGGTGGGCCCTAAATGCCATATGACTGCTGTCTTTATAAAAGCAGAAGAAACAGGGAGACAGGGACACAAGGGGAGGATGGAGACAGAGATTGCACTGATCCAAGCCAAGGAATAATGAAGACTGCCAACAATGCCTAGAAGCCAGAAGAAACGAAGAAAGATTCTCCTCTCGAGCCTTCAGAGGAAGGCATGGTTCTATTGACACCTTGATTTTTGGAATTCTAGCTTTCAAAACTATGACAGAACAAATTTCTGTTGTTATAAGCCACCTGGTTTGTGGAATTTCTTAAGGAAGTCCTAGGAAGTGAATATACTCTGGAATTATGTATAAGTAACTAACAATGATGGCTACCTGTTATTCAGAGAATGAGAGGATGCAGGGAAGGTGGGAGGGAGATTTTTTCACTGTACAGCTTTTTTTTTTTTTTGAGACCACGTCTCGCTCTGTTGCCCAGGCTGGAGTGCAATGGCATGATCTCAGCTAACTGCAACCTCTGTCTCCTGGGTTCAAGCAATTCTCCTGCCTCAGCCTCCTGAGTAGCTGGGATTACAGGCACACGCCACCACACCCGGCTAATTTTTCATATTTTTTGGTAGAAATGGGGTTTTGCCATGTTGGCCAGGCTGGTCTTGAACTCCTGACCTTAAGTGATCTGCCCGCTTCAGCCTCCCAAAGTGCTGGGATTACAGGTATGAGCCACCACACCCAGCCTAAGCTTTTTATATTTAAAAAAAACACAAAAAACCTTTTTGGCCGGGCATGGTGGCTCACTCCTATAGTTCTAGCACTTTGAGAGGCTGAGGCAGGAGGACTGCTTGAACCCAGGAGGTTGAGGCGGCAGTGAGCTACAATCACACCATGGCACTCCAACCTGGGTGACACAGTTAACACCCTGTCTCTAAAATAAATAGTCTGAGAGTGGTGGCTCATGCCTGTAATCCCAGCACTTTGAGAGGCTGAGGCAGGCGGATCATCTGAGGTCAGGAGTTCAAGACCAGCCTGGCCAACATGGTGAAACTCTGTCTCTACTAAAAATACAAAAATTAGCTAGGTGTGGTGGTGGACACCTGTAATTTCAGCTACTCAGGAGGCTGAGGCAGGAGAATCCCTTGAACCTGGGAAGCAGAGGTTACAGTGAGCTGAGATCACACCACTGCACTTCATCCTGGGCAACAAAGCAAGACTCTGTTTCAAAAAAACAAAAAACAATAAATAAATAAGGTTTTAATAACATCAGTGTAATTACTGATTCAAAAAGCTAAATACATGAAGGACTTTGGAGTTATCTTCCCACCCTCTTCGAGTCTGAGATCCATCCACCCACTGGGCCACACCCTGCACCCACGCTGAGCCTAGGTCACCTGTCCATGGGCAACCTCGGCCCATGTGATGGGGAGGATGGGAACAGGTATACTGGGAGCATGTGCCCACCAAAGGCCTCTCAACTTCTCCTGGGAAAAGATTCCATTCCCTGGGCCTTGCCAGATCCCAGTCATTCAATCCTCTCTTCCCTCTGCCCACCAACTAGGGTCAGAAGAAGGAGCAAACCCCTACACAATTGCCCTGCACATCCACACTCTGCTGCTTCGGCTCCAGTTCTGCCTCAGCTCCTGCTGCACCTCTAGCTATACGGATGCACCCTGACTCTCCCCTCTGGGCCTGAGCACATGCGGTTACTTCTACCTGAGCTGCTCACCTCCCCAACTTGGTCCGGCTCACTCCCTTTGGGTCTTCAGGTCTAAAGCAGATATCCCCCTAACCCACTTTTTTTTTCTTTTAGAAACAGGATCTCACTGTTGCCCAGGCTGGAGTGCAGTAGCACGATCTCGGCTCACTACAAACCCCCGCCTCCTGGGTTCAAGAGATTCGCCCACCTCAGCCTCCCAAGTAGGTGGGATTACAGGTGCACACCACCACGTCCGGCTAATTTTTGTATTTTTTAGTACAGATGGTGTTTCACCATGTTGGCCAGGCTGGTCTCAAATTCCTGGCCTTATGTGATCCACCCACCTCAGCCTCCCAAGTGCTGGGATTAAAGGCGTGAGCCACCTAGCCGGCCTAACATAGGTATCCCTTTATCTGTTCATTCCATGAATCTGTACTGAGCATTGACGCAGTGCCAGGCCCCAACCACTAGGGATACAGCCAAAACTGATGAGCGCACAGGAAGCCTGCACCAACCCCTCCAGGCCTCAGTTACAGCCCTTCCTCACGTGTTTCCACCATGTCTTCTGCTTCTCCCATCACACCATGTCCATGTTATTGCCTGGAAACATGACTTACCTTCCCCTCACTCTCCAAAGACAGAGATAGATTCTGCCAGTTTCAAATGATTTGGAAGGGCCTGCCCCCAAACCAGTGCCCTGGACATTTTTGTGGCATGCATAAACCTCAGGATAGAAGGCAGGTGAATGCATGGCTTCCAGGATGGGAGGCAGGCGAATGACAGGGTGACCAAGTCCCACCCCCACCTGCAGCTGTGTCCCTGCCACCTGCTCACCTTCAGAGAGACATCGGCTAGAATGTGATGGGGCAGCTGCGAGTACATGAGTCCCAGGCCCACGATGGCCTCCAGCTCGCCCAGGTCGGCCGCGTGTTCCAGGTGGAAGACGGCCGACTCCTGGTCCCACTCCTCGCCCTTCTTGCAGAAGCGCCCGCCCTCGTGGTAGCGCACCATGGCCAGATGGACCTGCCACACAGACTACAGTGTTGGCCCAGCTGTCTGGCCAGCCAAAGCTGCACCCAAGACCGCCCAGCCAGCCTGCGGGAGGAATTGATTAGCGAAGGAGAGGCCGGAGCCAGGGGGACTCCAGGTTAGTGCAGACAGGGCTCCAAAATGGGCATCGCCGATACCTTCCCCAAAATGGACTTCCCGATTTTCTTTTCGAGGTCCAGAGCATTAAGCCTTTGCACTTCCAGAGCCACGGCCGAAGCCCTCGGCAGGTGGAGGCGGGAGGAGTTGAGGAGATTCCACTTCTCTACACAGACCTGAAGGGAAAGAACCAGCCAGAGTAGCGAGGGGCTGAGGGTGGACGCAGCATCACGGCTGTCAGCAGACCCTGCTGCACAGGAGCCTGGCTGGAAGGAGACAGGGAGCTAACCCTTGCGATGTCAAAGTTTATTGGCCAAACATGGCTCCAATTTTTTTTTTTTGAGACAGATTCTCGCTCTGTTACCCATGCCTGGAGTGCAACGGCACAATCTTGGCTCACTGCAACCTCTGCCTCCCAGGTCAAAGCGATTCTTCTACCTGAACCTCCTGAGTAGGTGGGACTACAGGTACGTGCCACATGCCTGGCTAATAAAGATTCAATTTTAATCATTCAAATTCCAACAGTTCATGGGTTCAGGAGCTAGCAGAGCAGATTTCAGCAGCTCAAGGAAGCATTTCCCTGTCATTTACCGATCTGGGTTTCATTTGGGGGGGGGTCTGACCCTAAACCACCCCCTTTTACCAGGTCCCCATATAAGGCACCAGAAGACTCCCACTTCAGATCTTCCAGCAAATCCACTTTGCTTTCCTCTGCAAGTCACCACAATGACATGAGCAACATGAGCAGGGCGCTTTAGGAAATGGGCTTAAAAAATACATCATTCCTCCTAGGCAAAGATGCCATGTCCAGAGGCTCTTTGCAGGATACACCCAGGCAGGTGTGTGTGCACATGTGCATGCTAAAAATCTTGCAACACACAGGGCAGCCCCCTCAACAAGGAACGATTCAGCCCAGAATGCCAATAGTGCCTCGCCTGAGCAACCCTGTTCCACACCTAGCTGAGAAGATCCTGATCTGGTTAAAAAATAGCGCGTGG
>NW_016107400.1:4818987-4821171 GCF_001604975.1 Cebus imitator | reverse complement strand
CAACATGGTGAAACCCCGTCTCTACTAAAAATACAAAAAATCAGCTGGGCATGGTGGCACGTGCCTGTAATCCCAGCTACTCAGGAGGCTGAGGCAGGAGAATTGCCTGAACCCAGGACGCAGAGGTTGCAGTGAGCCAAGATTGCGCCATTGCACTCCAGCCTGGGTAACAAGAGTGAAACTCTGTCTCAAAAAAAAAAAAAAAAAAAAACAGCACGTGGTAAATAATCAGTGTTCTGGGAGATGCAAGAGTCATGCCTGTGGGGGAGGTCAGGGAAGCCTCCTAGAGGAGGTACCCCTGAGGTCCAGGCTTGCAGAGCAGGGAGGATTTGAAGAGAGAAGGCAGAGGGAGAGAAAGGACCTTGCAGGCAGGAGAGAGTTACTTTAGCAAAGGCTCAAAGGTAAGCGGTTCAAAGCCTGTGTGGGAATCAGTTAGAGGGGTAGGTGGGGCACAGGGCTGGTCTTTCCCAGACATGCTGATGCTTGTTAGACAGACAAGCGAGGGTAACCTGGGGAAAGTTGCTTAAGAGCCAGTTTCTCATACATAAAACGGGATGAGTGACATTAGCCTATCTCCTGGGTGGCTGCAAGAAGGAAATTGATTAATGCTGCAAAGCGCCTTTATGGTAGGCACTTAAGACAGGAGCCGTAGCTGTTGTGATTTCCCCTCGAGGATGAGGCTGTCCTGTTCTTCTCTAATCTTCTCCACAAATCCCCCAGTACCCTGCCCAGCAGAGGTTCAAAGAGCATTTGCCCAGGAGATTTGTTGCTTTGCAAAATCTTCCTTTGGCACATGTGCAAGACAGATGGGCAGGCAGCAGAGACATGAGACAGGAGAACAGCAAGAGCCTGGAGGAGGCAGGGAAGTGGCGGTGACAAGGGTGACTTGGGGTGCATTACCCGTCCGGAGCTGCCCAGGCTGTCTTCGTCGGACTCGTACTTCCGATTACCGTTGGAGTGGCCCTGAATGGAGGCAGAAATTACAGTGATCCAAAGTGCAAAGCTCCTTCCCAGGAACCTGGAGAGCTGCTCCAACCCTCCTCCCTGGAACCAGCCTGGACCTCCCAGGTGACCCTTCTCTCAGAAAATTGGCCCTATGTTCCCAGGTGACACGGGAACTCTTGTCTGCCAAGCAGAAGAGATGCTGGCAGGGATGACACGCTGGTGCAGCCACAGCTTCGCTGTCCCCCTCCCTGTGTGAGCAGGTGGAACTGACTCAACGGTGCAAGATCCCAGCACAAAGCCATGGGGGAAGGGGGCTGAGTCCCAGCCAGAGCACCTACTGCATGCTTAGATTCTTTATGTTAGACATGGGTCTCGCTCTGTTGCCCAGGCTGGAGTGCAGTGATGCCATCAAAGCTCACTGCTGCCTAAAACTCCTGAGGTTTAAGCAATCCTCTCGCACTGCCCTCCCAAAGTGTTTGAATTGCAGGTGTGAGCCACCACGCCCAGCCGTATTGGTTTTTTTATTTTTTTGAGACAAAGTCTCGCTGTCATCCAGGCTGGAGCGCAGTAGCACAATCTTGACCAACTGCTGCACCCTCTACCTCCTGGATTCAATCGATTCTCATCCCTCAGTCTCCCGAGTAGCTGGGATTACAGGTGTCTGTTCCTACGCCTGGCTAATTTTTATATTTTTAGTAGAGATGAAGTTTCTTCATGTTGGCCAGGCTGGTCTCAAATTCCTGACTGCAAGTGATCCCCCCACCTCGGCCTCCCAAAGTGCTAGGATTACAGCCCCCCCCAACCTTTTTTTTTGCTCCTGTGTTCCAGGCTGGAGTGCAATGGCACGATCTTGGTCATCGCAACCTCCACCTCCTGGGTTCAAGCAATTCTTCTGCCTCAGCCTCCCAAGTTGCTGGGATTATGGGCATGCATCACCATGCCTGGCTAATTTTGTATTTTCAGTAGAGATGGGGTTTCTCCGTGTTGGTTAGGCTGGTCTCGAACTCCCGACCTCAGGTAATCTGCCCACCTCAGCCTTCCAAAGTGCTGGGATTACAGGTGTGAGCCACCACACCCTTTTCTTTTTTTTTTTAAATATTTGAAGAGATTTATTCTGAGCCAAATATGAGTGACCACTGCCCCTGACACAGCCCCAGCAGATCCTGACATGTGCCCAAGGTGGTTGGGCTGCAACTTTGTTTCATGCATTTTAGGGAGGCATAAGACATTCATCAGTAC
>NW_016107400.1:4806686-4818963 GCF_001604975.1 Cebus imitator | reverse complement strand
TAAGACAGTCTTGCTGGTGTACAGTGGCATGACCTTGGCTCACTGCAGCCTTCACCTTCCAGTCTCAAGTGATCCTCATGCCTCAGCCTCCCAAGTAGATGGGACTAGGGGAGTGCATCACTGCACTGGGCTAATTTTTGTATTTTTAGTAGCGACAGGGTTTTACCATGTTGGCCAGGCTGGTCTTGAACTTCTGGCCTCAAGTGATCTGCCTGCCTCAGCCTCCCAAAGTGCTGGGATTACAGGCGTAAGCTACCACGCCCGGCCAGTATGTTCTTTATTTACAGTCATAAAGCTGAGATCAGAGGTGTCTCAGCAAGACTGGCCTTGATGTGCAGGCTCCATTTCAGCACAGGGTAAGACCTCTAAATGGCAGATACTGTCTGAGGCTGCCCTCACCAGGATACTGCTAGGAAGCCGCCGTAGAAAACTGACCTCCAAGGCCCTCCTCCCCAGGGCCTCACAGGATCCTGCGTATGAGTGGGTCCAGTTATTACGCAGGATCCTCTCTGCTTCGCAACCCAGGGCTCCCACTTCACCATAAAATTGATCAGCCATTATCAGACTTACATCTAAGCCTCCATACTTGCCCCGTTACTGGTTGACATGATCCTGTTTTATCTTCTCCCTTGCATTTATCTTTATCTGAAATGCTTTTTTTTTTTTTTGAGACAGAGTCTCACTGTGTTGCCCAGGCTGGGTTGCAGTGGTACGATCTCCGCTCACTGCAACCTCCATTTTCTGGGTTCAAACGATTCTCCTGCCTCAGCCTCCCGAATAGGTGGGATTACAGGTATGCACCAACATGCCTGGCTAATTTTTGTATTTTTAGTAGAGACAGGATTTCACCATGTTAGTCAGGCTAGTCTGGAACTCCTGACTTCAGGTGATTCGCCCGCATTGGCCTCCCAAAGTGCTGGGATTATAGGCATGAGCCACCACGCCGGGCCTGAAATAGTCTTTGTTAATTTACCTGTTGTCTTTTCAGGACCCACTGATACTCCCCCTCCAGGAAGGGGAGTTTTTATTTTCCTGGAGGATAAACGAGACAATAGGAGACACTGGTCTTATTTCCTGAGGGTTCCTTACATGTTCTCGTGGCTCAGGGTCATCCAGGTCACCCCGCTTCTCACTGGGGTATCCACTGTCCCCACTGTTCTCAGAGTCCTGTGGAGAGAAGATGACCTTAGGGTCCTAGTGGTCCCGAGTGCCTGGCAGTGGTTGTGACACCTGAACACCCAACCATTGGCTTTCTCCCCTCTGTCCCATTAACTGACACCCTGCTCTTGCTGTCCCTTGTCAACTGGGTGACAAGGGAGCAGTATAAAGTAACAGCAAGGACCTTGGGCTCTACAGCCAGATGACCTGGGCTCAAATCCTGGCTTTATTTCTCATCAGCTGAGACCTTGGGCAGCTGCTTAACTTCTCTGAGCATCAGTATCCTTAGTGATGAGATTCGTTACAGCCCCTACATCAAAGGGCTGTGTGGGTGAAACACATTGTTACACTCTGAGAGTGTGGATCACAGGAAGTGCTTTACTGAGAGTGACTCACCCTTTTCACAGTCAGAAAAGCAAAGGCTGGTTTAAGTGCTATGACCCCTGGACAAAAATATAGCATTAGGAACAATGTTTACTACAAATAAGCCCTCAACCAAAACCACACAAGTCACTGGGGCATAGTTTTAATTCCCCCAGGTATGAGTTCTGTTCTGAAAAGGAATCTGGTATAACTTAGAATCTCTAAAACTTTACTCACGTGCCTACGAACATTGAATGATAGCTCTCTCTGCATGTTACCTGCACCATTAGTAAGAGAATATTTTAATTTCTTTCTTTATTCTACTAAAAAGTATTTCTTTGCTGTGTGTGTGTGGGCGGGGGGGGGGGGGCGGGCAGAGTCTCTGCTGCCCAGGCTGGAGTGCAGTGGTGTGATCTCAGTTCACTGCAACCTCCGCCTCCCAGGTTCAAGCGATTCTCTTGCCTCAGTCTCCCAAGTAGCTGCGATTACAGGTACACACCACCATGCCTGGCTAATTTTTATGTTTTTTGTAGAGATGGGGTTTCATCATGTTGGCCAGGCTGGTCTTGAGATCCTGGCCTCAAGTGATCCGCTCACCTCAACCTCGGATAGTGCTGGGATTATAGGCATAAGCCACCTCACCCAGTCTCTACTAAGATGTATTTCTTTTTCTTTTTCTTTTTTTTGAGACAGAGTCTTGTTCTGTTGCCCAGGTTGGAGTGCAGTGGTGCAATCTCTGCTCACTGCAACCTGCGCTTTCTGGGTTCAAGCAATTCTCCTGTCTCACCCTCCTGAGTAGCTAGAATTACAGGCACCTGCCACCACACCTGGCTGATTTTTGTATTTTTAGTAGAGACAGAGATTCATCATGTTGGCCAGGCTGGTCTTTGACTTCCTGACCTCAAGTGATTCACCCGCCTCAGCCTCCCAAAGTGATGGGATTGCAGGTGTAAGCCATGGTGCCCAGCCTCTACTAAGAAGTATTTCTTTCTTCCTTTCTTTCTTTTTTTGAGACAAGATCTCGCTTTGTCACTCAGGCTGGAGTGCAGTGGTGTGATGACAGCTTACTGCAGCCTCTGCCTCCCAGGCTCAGGAGATCCTCCCACCTCAGCCTCCTGAGGAGTAGTTGGGACTACAGGTATGTGCCACTATGTCTGGCTAATTTTTATATTTTTTTGTAGAGATGGGGTCTTGTCATATTGCCCAGGCTAGTCTCAAACTCTTGGGCTCAAGTGATCTGCCCACCTTGGTCTCTCAAGATGCTGGGATTTTAGGCATGAGCTACCTCGCCTGGCCAATTTTACTAAGTATTTCAAACACATACACAAGCATAGAGAGTATTATAATTCACCACAATATGCATTTGTGCGAATGCAAATAAGATGCCTTCAGTGTCTTACAACCAAGTCAATGCAAACCTGCAGGAAATGTTCTGTTTATCTAACTGAAGAGCTAGATATGAAGAGCTAGAACACATGGCTTTCTGTGCTATATGTTACATATGGGGGCCCTATAGGATAGCCCACACATGTGAGGCCCAACCAAACCTGGGGCTGAGCCTGGCATTTACTACAAGATTGCATTGTTGCTGATTGGGAGTCCCTCTTCTCTAACCATCTTTGGGAACTGCAATGGACCTACCTTTTCCCAGGAAAAAGCTCAGCCTTGGGCTGGAGGCTGACATTCATCTGCGTCTTCCCTAACTCCCCCATCCAGTGCCTTTCTGGCAGTGTCTGGGCTGGGCTGCCCACCTCCAAGCTGAAGATTCACTCGAGGAGTGTATCTCCTCCTCCCACCCCTGCTGGCGGGCAGCCTCCCTTCCTCCACACTCACCCGGTGGTTGTCTAGATGATCATGGTCCCTGGATGCCATGTTATCGAGGTCACTGAACACTGGCCAATCTGGGCAGGGAGAAACAGAACATGCATAAGACCAACCCATGGCCTAGGGCAGTCCACATTTGCCACCAAGCCTTCTTGGTTTTTTAAGTTTTTTTTTTTTTTTTTTTTTTTTTGAGACGGAGTTTCGCTCTTATTACCCAGGCTGGAGTGCAATGGCGCGATCCCGGCTCACCGCAACCTCCGCCTCCTGGGTTCAGGCAATTCTCCTGCCTCAGCCTCCTGAGTAGCTGGGATTATAGGCACACGCCACCATGCCCAGCTGAATTTTTGTATTTTTAGTAGAGACGGGGTTTCACCATGTTGACCAGGATGGTCTCGATCTCTTGACCTCGTGATCCACCCGCCTTGGCCTCCCAAAGTGCTGGGATTACAGGCGTGAGCCACCGCGCCCGGCTTTGGTTTTTAAGTTTTAAAGAAAGGCACAAAAAAGGAGAGGAATGTTCTCAGCACCTAGAAGCTAAAGTTCTTCCTTAAGAACTTATTCTAAGTCTGCTATTTGCCAGCTACATAATTCTGGACAAGTGGTGTCAACTATGTGTGTGTCCTCAGGGTTGTCACAATGCAATTATCCTTGTAATGTGTTTATCAGCATATGTGTCTGACCATCACTTGGTCCTCAAAAGGTGCAGTTGTGAAGGAAGTAAAGACATTTGTACATTTGGGGCTCAAGAAGTGGACCTTGGACAGCTTCAAAACCAACCATCTCTAGCCAGGTGCAGTGCCTTACGCCTGTAATCCCATAACTTTGGTAGGCCGCGGCAGGTGGATTGCCTGAGGTCAGGAGTTCGAGATCAGTCTGGCCAACAGAGTGAAACCCCATCTCTACTAAAAATATAAAAATTAGCTGCATGTGGTGGCGTGCACCTGTAATCCCAGCTACTCCGGAGGCTGAGGCAGGAAAATTGCTTGAACCTGGGAGTTAGAGTGTGCAGTGAGCCAAGGTTGTGCCACCACACTCCAGCCTGGGTGACAGAGCAAGACTCCATCTCAAAAACAAACAAACAAACAACAAAAACAACCACAAAAACCACCAACCATCTCCTGGTGGTTCCCTATGTCTGTCTCCTACCCTATAAAGCCAAATCTGTCTGCCTGTTTTTATAATTTGTAAGAACAGTGTTTATGTTTTTAAATGATGACAAAAATTACATTTCACTGTCCATAGTTTTATTTGAACACAGCCACATCGACTCATTTAACTGTTTTCTATGGTAGCTGTCAAGCTCCAAATGCAGAGTGAATGACCTGCAAATCTTAAAATATTTACTCTCTGGCCTTTTAAAAAAGTCTGTTGACTCCTGTTCCAAACTATTCCAAAGACCTTCCAGTGGAAACATCTAAAAGGCTTCTTTAATGTTTGACACTAAAATCTTTCTCTCTTCCAAAGGTATCAGAAATGAGAAAAATAAAAAACTAAATAATAAAATCTTCCTCCCCTGCCGAGCCTGCTCCCCACTCACACTTTCCCTGCATACATGAGTTCCAGTTCTCTAGGCCAACACCCTGGGGCCAGTCTTGCCTCTATCCTTTCCTACAGGCTCCTGTCTGAATCACCAGTAAACTCCATCTTTCAACGTCAGAAAGAATGATTCCGTTTTTCTTCTTTGAGCCATTAATATCATGTCCATAACTTTTCTAATACTGAACAATCCTCAGATTCCTATGAAACCCCTATTTAACTGTGACAGGTGAACCTTTTAACACAGTACTATTTTTATTTGTTAATACTGATTTAGATTTTTTTCATTCTCTATATATACACAAATAAAAATTTTAAATAAAGTTGGGATGTAATTTTTGTTTTTAGTTTATTAAGTTTACTATATGGGTTTTGCTGGTTTCATGAAACACACTGATAAATGCAACCTCGTTTCCTATAATAGGGGTTGTTTTTATAGCATTTGGATGATCTGTTTTTAAAGTTCACTCAATGAAACTCACTTATAAAACCACTGGGGCTATGACCTTGTCGATTAGCATGTCTGATTTTTCCAACGTAAATGAAAGCCAGTTCAGCTCTGCTCTACCCGAACCCTTCAAACACAGTGACCGGGGACCAAACCATCACTCACGGAGGTGGTCCAGCTTCTGGCTGTGTGGTGTGGCCGAAGATGGAGAAGAAGGGAGGGAGTCGAAGGTCACGTCGCTCATGTTCTCATCTCCAGAGTTCTCTGAAAGGGGACGGAGCAGGGGGGGCCGGCTCCCAGAGAAGGTCCTTACTCGCGGGCTCCCACATTTTTCCTCTGTTCCTCTCAGGACGGTCTTGGCTGATTGCTGGGGACATTAACAGGGATACTCATGTCACGCACACACCCTGTGGGAAATAAAGGGCTCTTCACATGATTCCCTTTAGTCCTGAAATCCCTTCATTGTAGCTTCTAAACGTGCCTGTTTAGGGGCTGATACATTGTCTTTAAATAAAAAAAAAAATCAGTAGGGAATTAAACCTAAGTCCTCCAAGAAAGGGCATCTGTGACAGAAGCTCAGAGGACCTGCCAGCCAGCATCCCCTAAAGCACTGACTACATTCCACAGCCCGGAGCTGGAGAAAGCGTCCCACTGTATGTCCAGCATCCCAGGCTGGTCTTGGCAACATTCTCTCGTCTCTGATCCAAGTGGCAGTGGGAGGGATGGGAGTTATCCTGGTGAGGTGCCTGGAGAGGCAGGTCTAAGACCAGTTCAGTCATTTGTCAATATAACACACAAGCACACAAACACCACACGCCTTCTCACTCTCTCCACGTCTGTTCCCCTCACTCTGGGCAAAAATGGGCCCAACCTAAGGAGATACCAGCTGCTCGACTGTGAGGACACTCAGGAGGACTCTGTGCACTGAGCTGGAGGGGACGGCCTGGGGCAAGGATGGGACAGATGCTTCCAGCTCTGGTATTCGTCAATTAAGCATTGCTCGGCCTGGCTGTCACCACACAGGGGAGCAGGGCTTGCTGTGTGGGTAGCAGAAGGGCCCACCAGGCCAAGCAGGGTCACACCGGGCACCCACCAGCAGCTTGGTGTTCTGATTCACCGCGTCCCTCTCCCGGGGCGAAAGGTCAAAAGGAGCGAGGCCCATGCTCTCACAAATCCGGTTGCAGGCATGAGAGTAGAAGAAGAGCGCCATCCCGCGGACACCTGTGGACAGAGCAGGGGTGTCTGGGGTGTTGCTTTGCTCCGTGACGGGGAACAAGTAGTGGTGGGCCTCATACATGTGGCCAGGGCAGCTACAAAACTTATCGAGCTGGGAGGCATCAGACATCCAGGCTCCCATCTCCACGATCTTGGGAAAGCGCAGATGGTGTCTCAGCCTCTTTCCTTGGCTGCACAAAGAGCTCAGAGGTTTTAGCAGGGAGTGCG
Organism: Cebus imitator; assembly: GCF_001604975.1. Classification (NCBI taxonomy): domain Eukaryota; kingdom Metazoa; phylum Chordata; class Mammalia; order Primates; family Cebidae; genus Cebus; species Cebus imitator. The sequence goes on along the minus strand of NW_016107400.1, from coordinate 4,812,191 downwards.
GTTTCTGGGGAAACAGGCTGGCTCTCCCCACCTACCTAGGTTGCCATCTCCAAAGTCAGTACCCGTCTCCGTGTGGATCTGTGGGTCAGTGTAGAGATCCCCAACTCCCTGGATGTCCACCACTATCAGCTGATGGCCGGAACGCTCAAATGTAAAGTGGCTGAAGGCCTGTGCGGGGACAGGAAGGAAAAGGAGATGGCAAGAGACAGGCTGAGGGCTGTGTAGGCACTGACCACACCTCTGCTCTGCGGGTTGAAATGCCCCAGCTTTGCCCATGCTGAGAGGCTTTCTCTGTGAGGAGGAGTTATATAGAGGAAAAGACAAAGGAAAAAGGCCGGTTCAGTTGGGCAAGGACTGTGGGCTGAAGGTCCTGTGGCCACCTTAGGTGACAGAAGCTGTCATGGGGCGACAGGTGTCCCGTTATAGTTTCCTTCAGAATGCTCAAGGGGCTCCTCTGAGGGTGAGACTCCAAGCCCACAGGGACCATCCTCTTTGCAGGCTAAACCTGGCCAGGATCCTACTCCAAAGGGCTGTGGTGGGCAGAGCATGGAGGCAAGCGGGGGCCTCACCTGCGGCGTCAGGCGGATGTTGTCATCACGGACAAAGCCTGAGTTGGAGTTATACTTGATGTACTTGCCCTCGATGTAGTGCTCCAGGTGGAAGAGGGGCTGGTCCGGTCTGTCCGTCAGCTCGAGGATGCACATCTGCATGATGTCCACCTGGTGGGATGGGAGCGGGAGTGAGCTCAGGTGGGAGGGCTGAGCACACCTCCTCTGAGAAGCGGCAGCAGGAGTGCCAAGAGGAGCTGGCCTGCCTGGGCTCAGATCCTGGCTCCATCACTTACTGGCTCTCCACTGCAGGAGCTCCTGATGATGCCCAGAATCGGATCTCCTCTTTTCCCTTTCTTTAAATTATAAAATATATATTGCCGGACGCAGTGGCTCAGCCTGTAATCCCAGCACTTTGGGAGGCCAAGGTGGGCAGATCACGAGGTCAAGAGATTGAGACCATCCTGGCCAACATGGTGAAACCCCACTTCTAGTAAAAATACAAAAATTAGCTGAGTGTGGTGGCGTGCGCCTGTAGTCCCAGCTATTCAGGAGGCTGAGGCAGGAGAATTGCTTGAACCTGGGAGGTGGAAGTTGCAGTGAGTCAGGATCACACCACTGCACTCCAGCCTGGCACCTGGAGAATCGCTTGAACCTGAGAGGCAGGGGTTGCAGTGAGCTGAGATTGTGCCCTTGCATTCCAGCCTGGTGACAGGACGTGACTCCATCTCAAAAAAAAAAAATTAATAAATATAACAAAAATACAAAAATTAGCTGGGCGTTGTGGCGTGTGTCTGTAATCTCAAGGGGTCTGAGGCAGGAGGGTCACTTGAACCCAGGAGGCAGAGGTTACAGTGAGCCAAGATCATGTCACTGTACTCCAGCCTGGGTAACAGAGTGAGATGCCATCTCAAAAATGAAAATTTTTTTTGGAGACAGGGTCTCACTCTTGCCCAGGTTGGAGTGCAGTGTCAATCATGGCTCATCATAGCCTCAAATTTCTGGGCTCAAGCCATCCTCCCACCTCCGCCTCCTGAGGAGCTAGAGCTACAGGTGTGTGTCACTACACATGGCTCATACCTAAATATTTTTACAGAGATGAGGTCTCGCTATGTTGCCTAGGCTGGTCTTGAAATGGCCTCAAGCAATCCTCTTGTCTTCCAGGATCCTCCCAGAGCATTAGGATCACAGGATGCAGCCACTGTGCTCAGCTCTCTTTTCCTTTTAGAATGAAACGCTGGGTTGCTGAGTTTTTTTTTTTTTTTTTTTTTTTGAGATAGAGTCTCACTCTGTTGCCAGGCTGGAGTGCAGTGGTACAATCTTGGCTCACTGCAATCTCTGCCTTCCAGGTTCAAGCAATTCCCCTGCCTCAGCCTCCCGAGTAGAGACTACAGGTATGCACCACCTTGCCCAGCTAATTTTTTGTATTTTAGTAGAGACAGGGTTTCACTATGTTGGCCAGGATGGTCTTGATCCCCCTGACTTTGTGATCTGCCCACCTTGGCCTCCCAAAGTGCTGGGATTATAGGCGTGAGCCACCGCCCCAGCCCCCAAATCACTGAATTTTAAAAGGGTCCATAGCCACCCACTAGGGATGACATTGCTAAGATTCCCTTGCAGCTAAGTGTGGCCACATGACCGTGCCTGGCCAATGGGAACTGAGCATTGCAATGACATAACTCCAGCCTGCCCTATAAGGTGGACTCTGTTTGGGAGCCAGAACTGATAATGTGGTCCATGGCAAACCCCTGAGGGGATGGCAGAGAAACAAGACCAAAGGAACCAGGTCTCTAGATGGCTTCAAGGAGATGAGGCACCAGCCTACCCCAAGCCACCCACCAATGCAGGACCTCCACACAAGTGAGACAGACACTATTTCATGTCTGCACATATTTGTGGGTTTGTTTGCTAAACAACTTAGACTATGCCTTACAGTAATACTGCGAATTTGGGAAAATTTCTGAATTTCACCTCTCTGTGCCTCAGTTTCCTCACCTGCAGACAGGGTCTCAGACTCAGCCTGTGAATTAAATTTGTTGATGCAAAAAGGATCCAAGCAATGTTTGCTTTTGCTTTATTTTATATTTTATTTTTCTGAGACAGAGTCTCGCTCTGTTATTGCCCAGGCCGGAGTGCAGTGGCATAGGCTTGGCTCACTGCAACCTCCGCCTCCTGAGTTCACCCCTGCCACAGCCTCTCGAGTACCTGGGACTACAGGCACCCGTCACCATGCCCAGCTAATTTTTATATTTTTAGTAGACACAGAGTTTCACCATGCTGGCCAGGCTGGTCTCGAACTCCTGACCTCAAGTGATCTGGCTGCCTGGTCTCCCAAAGTGCTGGGATTACAGACATAAGCCACTGCACCCGGCCACTCATTTTATTTTTATCAGGAGCCACAATTCTAGAGAAATATAAAGCAACCTCTAAACAGCAATTATCTACCTGAAGTGGGAAATTATAGGGAACTTTGACATTCCTTGCTGAATTTTTTTTTTTTTAACGAAGTCTATGTTTAATTTTGTACACAGAAGAAAATCTACAAATAGTGCATATGGCTTGTAAAGTAGAGTAGGAGAGATTAAGGACTCTAGCTTGTATCTCTTGCCCTGTTACACAAGGACTCACCCTTGGCCCCCATGTCCCCTCAATGCCACCTCTTGGGAGGATCAGGTCCCAGGTTTCCCAAGGAAATGACCATCCAGGGAGAGTGGGTCACCAGACAGGCAGACAGCAGCTGCAGAGGCCGAAGGGGTCCGGATCTGAGAGCACAGAACTTGCTCCAAATGAGGCCTCAGTTGGTTCTGAGAACCAGCCTGAGGGGGAGGCAGGAAGGGGCGGTTCTCAGAGGGTTCCACCCCAAAGGCTGGTTCCATTCCTACAAGAAAACCTACAGCATGGCCACCTGCTCAGCCAGAGGGCTCCCTGGGCGAGGGACAGTGGCACAGCCACAGCAGACAGCCAGCACCTCCTCAAACAACCACACCCCTCTCCTTCCCTTAAGTCAACCCATTATTATTATTATTATTATTATTACTATTTTGGGATGGAGTCTTGCTCTGTCACCCAGGCTGGAGTGCAGTGGCACAGTCTTGGCTCACTGCACCCTCTGCCTCTCTGGTTCAAGTGGTTGTCCTGCCCCAGCCTCCTGAGTAGCTGAAATTACAGGTGTGCACTACCACACCCAGCTAATTTTGTATTTTTAGTAGAGACGGGGTTTCATCATGTTGGCCAGGCTGATCTTGAACTCCTGACCTCAGGTGATCTGCCCACCTCAGTCTCCCAAAGTGCTGGGATTACAGGCGTGAGCCACTGCACCTGGCCTACCACATTATTCTTTACTGGACACCTAGGTGCTAGGAGACAGCAGTGAACAAGAAAAAATAAAATCTCTGCCTTTAGGGGAGAGAAGCACCCAAAATATTAACTAAATGAATGACACACTAACTGCTCCGAAGAACAGAAAACAAAAACCAGAATGACGTGGCAGAGGTGACGGGTGGAAGCACCGCTTCTTGCGGGTGGCCTGAGACAGGGTGGCTGAGGAGGTGACACAGGAGCTGAGACCTGAATTACATGAAGGGTGTGTCTTTATCAGCAATGAGAAAACGGACTAATACACATTCCCAGCTCTTTTCTTCTGCTTTTTCTTGGGAGTCTCTCCTTTTCCAGTCTTGGTCCCTGTGATCTGGGTGAAACACCGACATTCCTAGCTCTAAGGGCAGGCATGTGGCTTGGGTGTGCCCACTCTGCATATTCCCACGCCTTGGCCACTGTGATTGGCTCAGCATTAGGCATCTGCCCTAATCAGAGCCAATGAAACCCAGCTCTGAGACTTTTATTAGAACTTCTGGGGAAATAGTTGTCATTCCAAAAAGACCTTGGGCCTGCTGGGGGCCAAAGTGCTACCACAGATGCAGAGGCTGCCTGAGAATGATGCCAACCCAGAAGAACACCCAGGCCAGAGATGGAGAAGATCCTGACAACCTCAGTTTAATCCTGAATCCAGCCATGCCTGTGTGGCCAGCATTATTTTTCAGATACATAAGACAACGAATTCCCTTTTTGGATTAAGCAGTTTGAGTGGCTTTCTGTTGTTTGCAAACAAAAATCCTGAATAACAGATCCCATCTGTAATTGAGGATAAAAACATTCCAACCTCAGAGCTCTGTTTTTAGGAATAAATGACCTGAGACAGGTGCAATGGCTCATGCCTATAATCCCAACCATTTGGGAGGCCACGGGGGGCTCCTGCTTGAGGCCAGGAGTTGGAGACCAGCCTGGGCAACATGGCAAAACCCTGTCACTACAGAAAATATAAAAATCAGCTGGGCATGGTGGCGTGACCCCTGTAGTCCCAGCCACTCAGGAGGCTGAGCTGGAAGGATTGTTTGGGCCCGCAAGGTTGAGGCTGCAATGAGCTGTAATCATGCCACTGCACTCTGGCCTGGGCAACCAAGAAAGACCCTGTCTTAAAAAAATAAATAAATAAAATAAACGATGTGGTTCATCATGCTCAGTAAATGGTGGTTGTTATTAGCTACTATTAAGAAGGTGAAAGAGACCAGGCATGGTGGCTCACATCTATAATCCCAGCACGTTGGGAGGCCGAGTCAGGCAGATCACCTGAGGTCAGGAGTTCGAGACCAGCCTGGCCAACATGGTGAAACTCTGTCTCTACTAAAAATACAAAAATTAGCCAGGCACCTATAATCCCAGCTACTTGGGTGGCTAAGGCAGGAGAATCATTTGGACCCGGGAGGTAGAGGCTGCAGTTGCACCACTGCACTGCAGCCTTGGTGGGAGACAGAGTGAGACTTCATCTCAAAAAAAAAAAAAGAAAGCCGGGCGCGGTGGCTCAAGCCTGTAATCCCAGCACTTTGGGAGGCCGAGGCGCGTGGATCACGAGGTCAAGAGATCGAGACCATCCTGGTCAACACGGTGAAACCCCGTCTCT
>NW_016107400.1:4798158-4806465 GCF_001604975.1 Cebus imitator | reverse complement strand
AAAAAAAAAAAAAAAAAAAAAAGAAAACAGGAAGGTGAAACATGGTCCTCTTTCCCAGACACTGTGCCCAGCTGCCCTGGCATGAAAAGGGGGCAGGTAGCAGGGCCACACACCTGCTTGGGGGGCTTGTGCCGATTATACTCCTCCCCCCAGAGCTTGGCCTCCATCTGTAGACGCACGTCCTCAAAGTACACATCGCGGTCCACGGGCTCGATGTAGCGTTTCGCCACGTAGTTGGAGGCTCCCTTCCACTGCTGGGCGTGCAGGAAGTTGGAGAGCTTCTTCCTGCGGGAAGAGGCAGCAGGGGGTCTACCTGGGCACTCGGGGATTCACCAGGGACACAGCCCTGGTCCTCAGGACAGCGAGACCCTGTCCGACCTCGTTGGCTGGCTGGCGGCAGGAAGAAAATGCAGACGGTAGGAAGGACTTCCCCACCCCTCTACATCCTTCCAAGAGCTGGGATGGGGAGATGAAAGGTCACTATTAAAGGTCTCCTATCCCGTTTCCCTTGACCTCCAACACTAGGGCAGAGATGAGTGGGGTGTTCCCTCTTCTTCCCGAGCCCATCTTCCCAGCCAGGCCCAATGTGTGGCCTGAGGGAGACCAGATGGAGAGAAACCTGGGCTACAAGAAGGCAGAGGCCCCTGGATCCATTCCTTGGCTAAAAATGTCCCAATGCCTCAGCTCTTAGGAGCCTGGGGAGACTTTGGGGAGAACCCTAAGAGCCAGGCCAAGTCACTTACGTCCGGAAGCACTCCCTCATCGCTCCTCGGCCGAAGGGCTGAAAGACACCGCACAGAGAGTTATCAGTATCAGTCCCCATGCCCCACCCAATAACGACCCTAAGTCAGGAGGCACTCCCTTTGCACATCACCCATCAAATGAGTGCCCTGGGCCTCATCTGAATCCTGAAATCCCCAGAGCTCTCCCTTCTATGTCTCAGCACCAAAGCCATAGAGGCCTTCCGACCTAGAGGCTGCCAGAATGACAAGGACACCCCCTCCATTTCTCCACCCCAGCTAAGGAAAAAACCCCACGGGGGCAGGGTGCTGGGGGAGGGACAGTGCATCTCAGAGGATGTTTTCATAGCCCTGACTCTAAGAGAAAAATGGTGGAGATAACTTACGTGCCCAGCAACAATATGCTGGAAAAATCAATCAGGTGTATTCCTTCAATGAAATACCACACAGCAATGAAAACCAATGCAAAATGTTGACCAAAAGAACCCAGGGGCAGGCTTATGCCTGTAATCCCAGCACTTTGGGAGGCTGAGGCGAGAGGATTGCCTGAGGCCAGGAGTTCAAGACCAGCCTGGAAAACATAGCGAGACCTTCCTCTCTACAAAAAATTTTTAAAACTTGGCTGGGTGTGATGGTGCATGCCTGTAGTGCCAGCTACTCGGGAGGCTGAGGTGAGAGAACTGCTTAAGCCCAGGAGTTCAAGGCAGCAGTGAGCCAAGATCATGCATGACTACACCCCAGCCTGGGCAGCAGAGCAAGACACTGTTTCTAAAAAAGAATACCTGTTGGCTGGGCACAGTGGCTCACGCCTGTAATCCCAGCACTTTGGGACGCCAAGGCAGGTGGATCATGAGGTCAGGAGTTCGAGACCATCCCGGCTAACATGGTGAAACCCCGTCTCTACTAAAAATGCAAAAAATTAGCCAGGCGGGGTGGCTTATGCCTATAGTCCCAGCTACTCAGGAGGCTGAGACAGGAGAATCGCCTGAACCTGGAGCTTGCGGTGAGCCGAGATTGTGCCACTGCACTCCAGCCTGGGTGACAGAGTGAGACTACGCGTCAAAAAAAAAAAAAAGAATACCTGTTGTATGCCCCACTTATATGAAGTTAAGAAACAGGCAAAAGTAATTTAGGGTGATAGAATTCAGAGTGGTGCTTACCCTGGGGGTATGGGAGGAGTGACCGAGAGGGGCTTGAGCAGGCTGGCTGCCTTGTTTGCTGATATGGGTGCTGGTAAGGCAGTGTGCTCATTTTGTGAAAACTCACCAAGCTGTACACTTTTGTGTGTATATTGTATATTACACTAAAGCAAAGCTTCACAAAGCAATCCTTACTCTCAATATGTAGGAAATACCTATTTTCTAGCCTTTTATCTTTTTTTTTTCTTCAAAAGGCTGGCTGTGGCTGGGTACAGTGGCTCCCGCCTATGATCCCAGCACTTTGGGAAGGGGAGGCAGGAGGATCATTTGAGCCCAGGCGTTTGAGACCAGCCTGGGCAACACAGTGAAACCCGTGTCTCTACAAAAAATAAAAAGATTAGCCAGGCATGGTGGTGCGTACTTGTAGTCACAGCTACTTGAGAGGCTAAGGTGGGAGGATGGCTTGAGCCCAGAAGGTCAAGGCTGCAGTGAGCTGTGATCGCGTCACTGCATTCCAGCCTGGGAGATAAAGTGAGACCCTGTCTTAAAAAAACATGCTGGTTGCAACCAATAAATCAACAGTAACAAAGAATCCCCCAAAGTTACAAAAACTAAATAAAGTGGGAGTGGGAGGGAGGGGCACACAGACCAAAGTCAGCTACAGAAAGTCCCTGCTCAGCCCTGTCCCCACCGGGCTCAAGGCCCTGCTCACCTGAGACGCCATCTTGATCAGAACTTCATCGTCCACCCATTCCCCGGTGACTGCGTTGTACCTGCAGAGACCCGCCCGCCCCAGGGCACAGCGTCCGTCACATGGTCCTGTTCCTTATGGGCTAAAGGCCAAAGACCCTTCTGGGCTCCCCACTGGCTTTAGAACCAGCCCACCCTCCACCATGGCCCGAGGCCCAGCCAACCTCCTAGGATGGGTTGTAGACACTGTCCCTGTCCCCCAAGTGTCAACACACTGGTCTCTGTCCCTTTCCTCAAACCCCCGTTCCCTCTCCACCATGTCCCCCATTTCCATATCCCCAGCACTCATTGCTGTGCTGTTTGCTGGCTTGTTCCATATCTGGGGCCCCCACTAGACTGTAACCCCACAAAAGCAGACCCATGTCTTAGTTACCCAGGACCTGGTGCGTGTGGAGGCTTAATAAATACACATGGTGGATGAATGACTGAATAAATGACATCTTTTTTTTTGAGATGGAGTTTCATTCTTGTTGCCCAGGCTAGAGGGCAATGGCATGATATCAGCTGACTGCAACCTCCGCCTCCTGGGTTCAGGCGATTCTCCTGCCTCAGCCTCCCAAGTAGCTAGGGTTACAGGCATGTGCCACCACACCCGGCTAATTTTGTATTTTTAGTAGAGATGGGATTTCACCATGTTGACCAGACTGGTCTCAAACTCCTGACCTCAAGTGATCTGCCTGCCTTGGCCTCCCGAAGTGCTGGGATTACAGGTGTGAGCCACCACGCCTAGTCTTCCGTAACCTTTGTAACATCCTTTATATTAACCAGTAAATGGTAGTAAGTGTTTCCCTGAGTTCTGTGAGCTGCTCCACCAAGTTAATCGAAACCTGGAGGGGGTCATGGGAACCCTGATTTACAGGTGGTCAGAAACACAGGTGAAACCACCTAGGGCTTGCAATCAGCAGTGAAAGTGGGGGGATCAGCAGTGGAAGTGGGGGACGGTCTTGTAAGACTGAGCCCTCAACCTGTGGGATGTGATGCTATCTCCCTGAAGATGGGTGTCAGAATTGAATCAGGCTGTGCTCGGTGGCTCACGCCTGTAATCTCAGCACTTTGGGAGGCTGAGGCGGGCTGATTACCTGAGGTCAGGAGTTCGAGACCAGCCTGATCAACACGGAGAAACCCCATCTCTACTAAAAAACTCACAAAATTAGCCTGGCGTAGTGGTACATGCCTGTAATCCCAGCTACTTGGGAGGCTGAGGCAGGAGAATCGCTTGAACCTGGGAGGTGGAGGTTGCGGTGAGCTGAGAAAGCCCCATTGCACTCCAGCCTGGGAGACAAGAGCGAAACTTGTCTCAAAAAAAAAAAAAAAGGATTGAATTAAATCAGGATACCCAATTAGAAATTCTACTAATTCCTTCAATTAGAGGAACTGAATTAGAGGCACATCTGCTGGTATCTACTGCAGATTTGGTTACTCGCTTGTGGGCAGGGAGAAACCTCCACACATTTTAAGTTCACAGAAGCATTCTGGGTTATAGGAGTACAGTAGTGAAATTAAGTTTGTTTTTTCCACCTCAGGCAGAGAGAGCTTGGAGAGGGTTCTGGGAACATTTCCATCTCTTCTTTCACAGAGCAAATCAGCCCCTGGGCCTGGCCAGGCCACAAGTCTGCCCGGTGGAAAGCGCCTCAGCTCAATGGATCCCTAAAGTCTGAAACCTCCCTCTGGGCTGAGGAGTTCTTAGCTCTAGTTGGAGGCCTCCCTGGGTCCACCCCTCAGCTGGGGAAGACTCCAGAACACCCCCGCCCTCGTGAGAACAGAGCCTGATGCCTCTACCAGGAAAAACAAGCAGAGGCTTGGCGGGTTAAACTCCCCTGGGCTCAGAGGGAGAAAAGCTCTTCAGAGCTGCACACTTGGCACCACCAAGTACAGTCGATGCTTGAATGACATGGGTTTGAAGTGCGTAGGTCTGCTTATAAGTGGACTTTCTTCGATCAATATATTGGAAAATGTGTTAGAGATTTGCCACAATTTTATTTTTGAGATGGAGACTCACTCTGATGCCCAGGCTGGAGGGCGGTGCGCTATATTGGCTCACTGAAACCTCTGCTTCCTGGGTTCAAGTGATTCTCCTACCTCAACCTCCTGAGTAGCTGGGATTACAGGCACTCGCCACCACACCTGGCTAATTTTTGTATTTTTAGTAGAGATGGGCTTTCGCCATGTTGGCCAGGCTGGTCTTGAACTCCTGACCTCAAGTGATCTGCCCACCTTGGCCTCCCAAAGTGCTGGGATTACGGGTGAGAGCCACCACACCTGGCCAGAGATTTGCAACAATTTAGAAAAACTAGCTGAGTCTAGCCTGCCTAATAGGTACCTTGTTAGAACCACAGTAAGGATTCAGTGAGGTAATGCACCGAGCCTTAAGCAAACATTAGCCCTCCAATATTAGCTGCTCTTATGATTACTCCCTTCTCCTGACCCCCAAGAGTACTTAGGCCTCCTCACTGATTGGGAGCAGACGCTGGAAGTACAGCCCCGGCGACTCCTTGAGACCCCAGATAAGCTGCTGACCTGTGTCGTATAGCACGTTCGGTGGCAATGTCTTCGAGGTGGAACTCAGCCCACGGGTCCGGCATGTGCTTGGCCTTCTCGATCGCGTGCTTCCAGGCTTCCTATGGAAGGCAAAGGGGAAGGTAGGAACATCTGGCTCAGGTCAGGGGCTTGGGGACAGCGCAGCCTCCTCCTGCTCTGTTATTTCCTCTGGAGAGGCAGACAGCATCAGGACAGAGAGAGACTCCTGTCTAGTAGCCTATCAAGAACCCAGTCCCCAAGACAGCCTATTGGTTCTCATGGGCACAGCCTCCCTGTGGGCAGAAATGGCACATCTTAACTATACAACACTTGGAATCAAAGAGTTGAAAATGAAAATAAGATACCATTCTCCCATTCAGGCTGGCAAACATTTCATCATTTTACACGCACACGCGCGCGCACACACACACACACAAGCATATAAACAGAGTCTCATTCTGTCACCCAGGCTGGAGAGCAGTGGTGTGATCTTGACTCACTGCAACCTCCACCTCCTGGGTTCAAGCGATTCTTATGCCTCAGCCTCCCAAGTGGCTGAGATTCCTGGCTACTTTTTGCATTTTTTTCATAGAGAAAGCGTTTCACCATGTTGGCTGGTCTTGAATTCCTGACCTCAAGTGACCCACCTGCCTTGCCTCCCAAAGTGCTGAAATTACAGGCATGAGCCACCATGCCCAGGCTTTTTTTTTTTTTTTTTTGGAGACAGGGTCTCTCTCTGTCGCCCAGGCTGGGGTGCAGTGGTGCAATTTTGGCTCACTGCAACCTCTGCCTCCCGGATTCAAGCGATTCTCCCACCTCAGCCTTCTGAGTATCTGGAACTACAGGCACATACCACCATACCTGGCTAATTTTTGTACTTTTTGGTAGAGATGGGATTTCACCGTGTTGGCCAGGCTGGTGTTGAACCTCTGAACTCAAGTGATCCAACCATTTCAGCCTCCCAAAGTGCCGGGATTACAGTAGGTTGGCAATTGTTTAAATGAGATGAAACACTTTAGCAAGTGCTGGTCTGGATATCAGGGAAAGGGTATCCTCACACACCATCAGAGGGTATAAAACTTTTCTAGGCAGGGCGTGGTGGCTCACACCTGTAATCCCACCATTTTGGGAGGCCGAGGCAGGTGGATCACCTGAGGTCAGAAGTTAGAGATCATCCTGGCCAGCATGGTGAAACCCCATGTCTACTAAAAAAGTACAAAAATTAGCTAGGTGTGGTGGCAGATACCTGTAATTCCAGCTACTCAGGAGGCTGAGGCAGGAGAATCGCTTGAATCCAGGAGGCAGAGGTTGCAGTGAGCAGAGATGGCACCACTGCACTCTAGCCTGGGGGACAAGAATGAGACTCCATCTCAAAAACAAAACAAAACAAAAAAACTTTTCTGAAAGGCAGTTTGGCAATGCTGAAAACTGAAAAAAAAATGCATTCCTTAATTCTGACCCAGTAGATATAGATCTGGTTCTAAGAAAGCAACCAATCACGTAGAAATGCGAACACGGGCCAGATTCGGTGGCTCACACGTGTAATCTCAACACTTTGGGAGGCCAAGGCAGGGGGATCACTTGTGCCTAGAAGTTTGAGACCAGCTGGGCAACATAGTGAAATATCATCCGGATAGAAAAATTTTTTAAAAATGTATGCCACTGCACTCCAGCCTGGATGACAGAATGAGACTCTGTCTCAGAGAGAGAGAGAGAGAGAGAGAGAGAGAGAGACACACACACACACACACACACACACACACACACACAGAGAGAGAGAGAGAGAGAGGAGGGGAGAGGAGAGGAGAGGAGAGGAACCAATCACATAGAAATACGAACATGGGCCAAGTACAGTGGCTCACTCATGTAATCTCAGCACTTTGGGAGGCCGAGGCAGGAGGATCACTTGTGCCCAGGAGAGGAGAGGAGTGTGCAAGCACATATGTACAAAAAGCACCACTGTGATCAGGCAAAACCGAATTCAGTCCAGGAGTTCATCTGTGCAGAGTGATTAAAACACATTTTAATTATATCAATTTAAAAGGCTGCACTTGGGCCGGGTGGTGACTCAAGCCTGTCATCCCAGCACTTTGGGAGGCCGAGGCAGGTGGATGAAAAGGTCAGAAGTTCAAGACCAGCCTGACCAACCTGGTGAAATCCCATTTCTAACAAAAAATAAAAAAGTTAGCCAGGCATGGTGGTGCAGGCCTGTAATCCCAGCTACTCAGGAGGCTGAGGCAGGAGAATTGCTTGAACCTGGGAGGCGAAGGTTGCTGTGAGCCAATATTACACCACTGCACTCCAACCTGAGCAACAGAGTGAGACTTGGTCTCAAATAAATAAATGAATGAATAAATGGCTGCACTTTGGCCAGGTGCAGTGGCTCACACCTGTAATCCCAGCACTTTGGGAGGTCGAGGTGGGCGGATCACCTGAGGTCAGGAGTTCGAGACCAGCCTGGCCAACATGGTGAAACCCCGTTTCTACTAAAAATACAAAAATTACCTGGACGTGGTGGCATATGCTTGTAATCCCAGCTACTTGGGAGGCTGAGGGAAAAGAATCACCTCTAGGAGGTGGAGGTTGCAGTGAGCCGACACCATGCCATTGTACTTCAGCCTTGGTGACAGAGGGAGACCCCATGCAGGAAAATTCATCGTGTACAGCAGCCCTGTTTCAGGGTTGCTAGCATCCTGGCCTTCTCTAACTCTGTGCCAACAGTGCCCCCCACATCATTGTGATGACCCAAAAGACCTCCTTTTTTTTTCTCTTCCTAGCAGACATACATTGCTGAGATTCAGAAGACCCCCCAAATCTATCAAAACCTATTGAGAGCGGCCAGGTGTGGTGGCTCACACCTATAATCCTAGTACTTTGGGAGGCCGAGGTGGGTGGATCACCTGAGGTTAGGAGTTCGAGACCAGCCTGGCAAACATGGTGAAACCCCGTCTCTACAAGAAAGAAAGAAAAGAAAGCACCCAGCCAGTTGGGTGCATGCCTGTAATTTCAGCTACTTGGGAGGCTGAGGAGGGAGAATCGCTTGAACCTGGAAGGCGGAGGTTGCAGTGAGCTGCAATCGGGCCACTGCACTCCAGCCTGGGTGAAAGAAAGAGACTCTGTCTCAAAAAAAAAAAAAAAAATGTGATTCATGACTCATGAAA
>NW_016107400.1:4793442-4798126 GCF_001604975.1 Cebus imitator | reverse complement strand
AAAAAAAAAAAAAAAAAAAGAGTCCAGCTTCCCATGGACTCAACCCAAAAAGGGCTGCACCTCATTCCTGGCCTGAGCCCCTCACTGGGTCCTGCTTAAAATAGAAGCAGCGCAGGTTGGGGAGCTGGGCTTTCTAATACACACACGCAGCCCAGGCCTCTCACTCCTTTGGGCCTTTGTTTTTTGGGCTTTTGTTTTATTTTGCTTTTTAAATAGGGTCAAGGTCTCTTTGTTGCCCCGGCTACGTGGCAGTGGTATGATCATAGCTCTCTGCAGCCTCAAAACTCCTGGGCTCAATTGATCCTCCTGACTCAGCCTCCCGAGCAGCTGGGACTACAGTTGTGTGCCACCATGCCCAGCTAATATTTTTACTTTTTACTCTTCAGAGATGGGGGTTGCACTATGTTTGTGCCCAGGTTGGTCTCGAACTCCTGGCCTCAAGTGATCCTCCTGTCTTAGCCTCTCAAGGCACTAAGATTACAGATGTGAGCTGTAGCACCTAACCTGCTGGGGCTTTTTTTACCTCTGCAAAGTTCAAAAAATAAAGCCTATAATTCATTTCTACTATTTTGGTAGATAATTTAGGCTTAATTTAAAAATTGGAAAATACGGAAGACAAAAGTCAAATCCACCAAATGTTGTCCACTGGAGCAACAGTCAATGCCTTGGACTAATTCTTTTCCAGATCTCCATATGCTTTTTTTTTTTGAGACAGAATCTCCCTCTGTCACTGAGCAAGGCTGGAGTGCAGTGGCGTGATCTCGGCTCACTGCAACCTCCCGGATTCAAGTGATTCTCCTGCCTCAGCTTCCTGAGTAGCTGGGATTACAGGGGTGAGCCACCACACCTGGCTAATTTTTGTATTATTAGTAGAGACGGGGTTTCGCCATGTTGTCCAAGCTAGTCTTGAACTCTTGACCTCAGGTGATCTGCCCACCTCGGCCTCCTAAAGTGCTAGGATTACAGGAGTGAGCCACTGTGCCCAGCCTGCATGCATTTTTAAATTGATTGGTATCATACGGTAAAATAAAATTTACCTCCTTTCAGGAGAGCAGGTCAATGGGACTTCGTGCTTTATTTAGTGATCTTAATACCTTTTCTGATTCCAAAGTATGATCTGTATCACATAGAAACTACAAGCACTACAGAACTCCGAATAAGAAAGCAGAAGTCCTCCCTAACCCACTTCCTCTGAAAACCACAGCTGACCGTTAATATAGACATTCCGCAAATTTTTTTCCTATGCCTCTGTGAACACAAACACGTATTTAAGAGCAAATGGGACCAGGCTCGGTGGCTCATACCTGTAATCCTAGCACTTTGGAAGGCCAAGGTGGGCAGATCACAAGGTCAGGAGTTTGATACCAGCCTGGCCAATGTGGTGAAACCCTGTCTCTACCAAAAATACAAATATTAGCCGGGTGTAGTGGCGGGCACCTGTAATCCCAGCTACTTGGGAGGCTGAGGCAGGAGAACTGCTTGAACCCAGGAGGTGGAGGTTGCAGTGAGCCAAGATCGTGCCACTGCACTCCAGCCTGGGTAACAGAATGAGACTCTGTCTCAAAAAAAAAAAAAAAAAAAGAAAGAAAGAAAAAGAAAGAGCAGTTGGACCACACCACACATTCTGTTGTACATCTGACTTTTTTCTTCTTAATGCAAGATCTGGGACATCTTTCCATGTTATATGTGCTCTGAGTGACCTCATTTCATTTCCAGAACTGCCAGATATACAATTACATAAATGTACCTTAAGTTATTTGTCTAACTTCTAGTTGAATAATATTTGGATTCTCTCCAACATTTCCTAGCACAAACAGTGCTGAAGTGAACATCTTCTTATCCAATCTTTGTGTGCATGGAAGATCTTAGTAGGAAATATTTTTTTTAGAAATGTAACTGCTGGATTACATTTAAAATCTAGAAATGACCGAGTACTCCACCAAAATTTATCCTAAGTTATGCTCCAAAAAGCAGCAAACAAATCACTAAAATTTTTTTTAGCACAGACAGTACATCAGATAACTGTAAAATTTACAAGTTTTTGCATTCTGCTTTGATAGTTACATAATAATCTACTGTATACTTTATTGTTATTGACTAAACTATTCACCATTGCTCTCCAACGTTAGACTTCAAGCTTGTCACTGATTGTTACCTGTTGTAAATAACTCCACAGCACATACATGTATATCTAAAACATTTTTCTGAGTTTCAGTCCCTGTACTTTTTTTTTTTTGAGATGGAGTCTTGCTTTGTTGCCAGACTGGAGTACAGTGGTGTGATCTTGGCTCACTGCAATCTCCACCTCCTGGGTTCAAGCAATTCTCCTGACTCAGCCTCCTGAGTAGCTGGGACTACAGGAGCACACCACCATGCCCAGCTAATTTGTATTTTTAGTAGAGATGGGGTTTCACCATGTTGGCCAGGATGGTCTCGATCTCTTGACCTCGTGATCTGCCCGCCCATCTCAGTCTCCCAAAGAGATAGGATTACAGGTGTCAGCCACCACTTCCAGCCACTATGCTTTTTTGTTAAAGACACAAGTTCTTGCTCTGTCACCCAGGCTGGAGTAAGTGTTGTGATCACAGCTCACTGCAGCCTCAAACTCCTGGGCTCAAGTGATCCTCCTGCTTCAGCTTCCCAAATAGCTGGCATGACAGGTACGTGTCACCATGCCTGGCTAATTTTTTAAATTTCTGTACAGACAGGGTCTTGATATATTGCCCAGGCTGTTCTTGAACTTCTGGACTCAAGTGATCCTCCTGCCGCTGGGATTGCAGGCATGAGCCACCACGCCCAGCCCAATCTCTGTACCTTAAAGCACCACAGTCTCAGTTTATATTCCAGCTGCTGCAAAGAGCAGGGACAGCACTAAACCTCCACCTGTCAGGGGAGCCTGCAGTGCTGAGAAGTCAGCAGGCCACCCTTCCAAGCAGGTCTGTACAGGTACCCTGTTCTCTGCCTGAGACACACAGCTCTCTGACAATGTCTCTCTCAAATGACTCCGCCACTCCCTAAGCCACTGACAGGGGCTGTCCCCATTCAATAAAGATTAGCAACAGAAATTACCTCCTGGCTGGATGCTGTGGCACGAAGCACAAAACAGTCCAGGAGGAAAGTACTGCAGAATTAGAGAGAGTGGTACTTCATAGGGTCACATTACTTTTTCCATACCCAGAATGGAGTCATGCCAAACCTTATCAGCAACAGGTGGGATTAATGCAACTGACTTTTTTTTTTTTTTTAAATAAGCACAGTATAAAAAGTCCTGTACTAACATTCACGTCCGTGTCTATTTCCAGCCCACCACCGACTGGCTGTGGGAACCTCTATTTCCTTGTTTACAAACAAGGATAAAGAAGGTTTTAGCTGCTGGTGGTCTACATTTTTTGTGTTCCCTGCAACCAGGGTAGACACGCTTCCACCAAAAACAGTGGCTCACTGGGGTAGCAGTGCTCATTAGGGTGACCCCTGTCGGAGCTGGAAATCGCCAGTAATATGTTCCCATCAGGAGACGAATGAAGGCAGGTACTACCACCTTTAAGAGTCACCTGGCAGTGGCTATGAACCTTCTTCTGCATGGACTTCTGACCCATTCCTATCACCTACCCAGGTGTGCCCAGGTAAGCTGGTCCAAGGATGTCCAAGTTGCTTAAAAAAAATTTTTTTTGAGACCAGGTATTACTCTGTTGCCCAGGCTGAAGTGCAGTGGTGGGGTCACAGCTCATGAAGCCTCCAACTCCTGGGCTGAAGCAATCCTCTCACCTCAATCTCCCAGGTAGCTAGGACTATGGGTGTGCACACCATACCCAGCTAATTTTTAAAAATTGTGTGTAGAGATGAAGGTATCACTATGTTATCCAGAGTGGTCTCGAACTCCTGGCCTCAAGGTCAGCACTTATGTTATAAAGATCAGGCAGTATGAACAAACCACCAATCTGCAGGGGGATGATTATATACACTTGGTATACTCAAAACAAGATGTTAACATGGGTGATTTCTTTTCTTTTCTTTTGAAACGTGGTCTTGCTCTGTCATCCAGGCTGGAGTGCAGTTGTGTGATCTTGGCTCACTGCAACCTCTGTCTCCCGAGTTTAAGCAATTCTGTCTCAGCCGCTACAGTAGCTGGGATTACCGGTGCATGCCACCACACCTGGCTAATTTTTGTATTTTTAGTCAAGATGGGGTTTCAATATTGGTCAGGCTGGTATTGAACGCCTGACCTCAGGTGATCCACCCACTTGGCTTCCCAAAGTGTTGAGATTACAGGCATGAGCCACCTCACCCAGACTGGGCAATTTCTAAGACCTATTCTTTGGGGGAAAAAAAGCAAGTTACAGAACAATATTACAGAACAATACAAATGCTACGATACCACTTACAGGTGGAGGAAACCCACACATCAATACTACTGATTTTCTAAGGATGTGTGTATCTGTAGACATACACACAAATATATATTTATATGCAAATCCATAAAAAGAGGTCTGAAAAGTAGTTTATATGAAACTAATCTAATGCTTATCTCTGGGAATAGAAAGGAATAAGACATTGCTCAAGAAGACCTCAGTTTATCTATGTTGTTTGCATTCTTTTTACAATGAGAATGCATTTAGGTATTGCATGTGTAAATCAAAGAAACAAAATCACTGGGTTAGATGCGTTTTTTTTTTTTTTTTTTTTT
>NW_016107400.1:4787641-4793007 GCF_001604975.1 Cebus imitator | reverse complement strand
CTGGGTTCAGGCAATTCTTCTGCCTCAGCCTCCTGAGTAGCTGGGATTACAGGCACGTGCCACCATGCCCAGCTAATTTTTTGTATTTTTAGTAGAGACGGGGTTTCACCATGTCGACCAGGATGGTCTCGATCTCTCGACCTCGTGATCCACCCGCCTCGGCCTCCCAAAGTGCTGGGATTACAGGCTTGAGCCACCGCGCCCGGCCAATATCCTCTAGTTCTAAGGATTCTAGAACTCAGTTGTTGAGTAGGCTAATCATTCTTACATAGCACAGAGGGCTATGGGCTGGGTGCAGTGGCTCATGCCTGTAATTGCAGCACTTTGGGAGGTTGAGGCTGGCGGAGCACTTGAGGCCAGGGGTTTGAGACCAGTCTGGCCAACATGGTGGAACTCCTCTCTACTAAAAATACAAAAAATTAGCTGGGTGTGGTGGTGTGTGCCTGGGCACCAGCTACTTGGGAGGCTGAGGCACGAGAATTGCTTGAACCCAGGAGGTAGAGGTTGCAGTGAGCCGAGATTGTGCCACTGCACTATAGCCTGGGCAAGAGAGCAAGACTCTGTCTCAAAAAAACAAAACAAAACAAAACAGAGGTCTGTGGATATTTCATAAAAAAGGAAAATATAACCCTGGCTATAGAATAGAAAGGCTGTGGTTCTTCAAAGTCTGAGACTACAAAATAAAAATAAATAAAAGTGAAATAATAATAGTAATTGTACACCAGGAAGGGGGGATGGAAATATAATTGTAGTAATAATAATATACTTCCTGGAGTAAGCCGGGAGTGAGGGTGAAGTGCCGGCAATGTGTTTGCAAATGTTTTGGGACACAGGGTGCTACCACCATTGCTTACATTTTTATATTACTGTTTTTATTGCCATCATTATCACAGTAATAAAGTTCTCTGGATCTTACATGATGACACATCCAGTGACTCACCCAGGCCTTCTTCTGGAAACATCACCTGTTACAGTCAATTCATGAATGCTACAAAATCATTTTTTTCCCCATCATCACTTCTGTAGACTTTACTGAATACGGCTCAGAAGTCTAGGCAATGTGATGAAACCCCGCCTCTACTAAAAATACAAAAAATTAGCCAGGCATGGTGCCGTGCGCCTGTAGTCACAGCTACTCGGGAGGCGGAGGTGGAAGGATCGCCTGAACCTGGAAGCTGAGAAAAAAAAAAAGAAAGAAAAGAAAAGAAATACAACTCAGAGACAGCCCAACTACTCTGCTCTCCTGGAGAGCAGTAATGGGCTTTACCAAAGTCAAGGGCTGGAATAAAAGAAGCAGGAAGAGGTGGGGGAACAAGGCGAGGCTCTAGGACAGGAACAGGGCAACAGTGGTGTGTGGTGACCACAGTCTATGCCACATGCACTCAGAGGTTTGGTACAATTATCAGTGGAACCTGGCATGGAATATACCAGCAAAAACCTGGAAACCAGGCACAGTGGTCATGCCTGTGATCCCAGCAAATTGGGGGGCCAAGGCCAGAGAATCACTTGACACTTGGAGTTCCAGACCAGCCTGGGCAGCATAGCAAGACCCCATCTCTATGAAAAAATGCAAAAATTAGCCAGGCGTGGTGGCACATACCTTTAGTTCCAACTACTCCGGAAGCTAGGGTGGGAGGATCACTTGAGCTCAGGAGGTCAAGTTTACAGTGATTGTGCCACTGCACTCCAGCCCGGGCAACAGCATGAGACCCTATCTCTTAAAAAAACAAACTGGCCAGACGTGGTGGCTCAGGCCTGTAATCCCAGCACTTTGGGAGGTCGAGGAGGGTGGGTCACGAGGTCAAGAGATCAAGACCGTCCTGGTCAACATGGTAAAACCCCATCTCTACCAAAAATACAAAAATTAGCCCTGTGTGGTGGTGTGTGCCTGTAATCCCAGCTACTCGGGAGGCTGAGGCAAGAGAACTGCTTGAACCCAGGAGGCAGAGGTTGCAGTGAGCTGAGATGGCGCCACTGCACTCCAGCCTGGATGACAGAGTGAGACTCGTCTCAAAAACAAAACAAAACAAAAAACCACAAACTGGAAACTGCCTAAGTGACCCACAAGGGGCAATGCTTAACCTGTGGTGTAGCCATACAATGGGCTGACAGGATTCAAGATGCCAGATCCATATTTACTGATCTGAAAAGACATGATGCTTTGTTGTTTGCTGAAAAAAAGCTGGTTACTAAAGACACAGGTAGCATGATCCCACAATAGCAACAAAAAGTCCATATTTATTTGTGTATATTTAAAGTGAAATAGAATAAAGTCTGAAATATACACTAAGAACTTAGTAGCAAAATATCTGCACTTTGTTTTCTTTTTTTTTTTTTTTTTTTTTTTTTTTTTTTTTTTTTTTTTTTTTNTTTTTTTTGAGAAAGTCTCACTCTGTCTCCCAGGCTGCAGTGCAGTGGTGCAATCTCAGTTCACTGCAACCTTTGCCTCCCGGGTTCAAGCAATTCTTGTGCCTCAGTCTCCCTAGTAGCTGGGACTATAGGCGCGCGCCACCATGCCCGGCTAATTTTTTGTATTTTTAGTAGAGACGGGGTTTAGCCATGTTGCCTGTAATCCCAGCCACTTGGGAGGCTGAGGCAGGAGAATCGCTTGAACCCTGGGGCCGAGGTTTTGGTGCGCCGCAATCGTGCCACTGCACTTCAGCCTGGGCAACAGAGCAAGACTCTGTCTCAAAAAAACAAAACAAAACAAAACAAACATTATTCTTAGTGAAAGAAGCCAGACATAAAAGGCCACATGTTGTATGATTCTATGTCCAGAAAAGGCAAGTCCAGAGAGACAAAGCAGGCTGGCAGATGCCTGGGGCTGGGTGGGGTGTGGATATTATACAGGGTGATGGCTAAGGGGTATAGAATTTATTTTTCTGTGTAAAATGTTCTAAAAGTGGTTGTGGTTATAGATACATAATTTTAGGAATATACCCAAAGCTTCTGAATAGTACATTTTAAATGGGTAAATTATATGGCATGTGAATTATATTTCAAAACAGCTGCTAATTTTTTTTTATTTTTTGAGATGGAGTCTTGCTCTGTCGCCCAGGCTGGAGTGCAGTGGCCTGATCTCGGCTCACTGCAACCTCCCGGGTTCAAGCGATTCTCCTGCCTCAGCCTCCCGAGTAGCTGGGACTACAGTTGCATGCCACCATGCCTGGCTAATTTTTATATTTTTAGTAGAGATGGGGTTTCACCATATTGGTCAGGCTGGTCTCAAACTCCTGACCTCAGGTGATTCGCCTGCCTCGGCCTCACAAGGCAATCATTATTCTTTGATCACACTGTCAGAGCCTCCCTCAGTGGGTTACAAGTATGAGTGTAATCACCAAAGTTGGCCAAACAAGGGCATGGGAAGCAAGTGTATCCACCCATGATGGGGGGCACACACAACGGTGTCACCTCTTTGAGGAGCAACCGACAACACCTATCCCAGTTTAAACACACAAACCTTTTGCCCAGCCAGTCCACCTCTTGGGGGTCCTCTGGTGGGCACACCCATGCATGGGTGCAAAGACACACGCATAAGGAAGCGCTGTTTGTGGCAGAACAAGGCTGGAAATAACCTACATACCCTACAAGAAGGGGCTGGCTACATTTACTACGGTGCTTCCAACAATGAAATGATATTCAGACATTAAATTACCAACAACAGGCCAGGCATGGTGGCACACACCTGTGGTCTCCACTACTCAGGAGGCTGAGGTGGGAGGATCACTTGAGCCCAGGATTTCAATGCAGTGAGCTATGATCACATCACTGCACTTCTGCCTGGGCAACAGGCGGAAACCCTACTTCAAGAAATTTTTTTAAAAAGGTGATCTATGATGTGGAATGATCTCTGAGATAGTTTCAGGTCAGGAAAATATTTTTGAGTGGGGGCAGAGGAGAGGGTCTTGCTCTGTTACCCAGCCTGGAGTGCAGTGGTGCAGTCTTTCACTGCAACCTCTGCCTTCCGGGTTCAAGTGATCCTCCTGCCTTAGCCTCCGGAGTAGCTGAGATTACAAGTGCATGCCACAACGCTTGGCTAAGTTTTTTTGGTATTTTTAGTAGAGACGGGGTTTTACCATGTTGGCCAGGCTGGTCTCAAACTCGTGACCTCAGGTGATCTACCCGCCTCAGCCTCCCAAAGTGCTGGGATTATAGGCATGAGCCACCACACCCAGCTGAAAATTTTTAAAAATAAAATTTCCTGGCCAGGCTCGATGGCTCTCGTCTGTAATCCCAGCACTTTGGGAGGCCGAGGCGGGCGGATCATAAGGTCAGGAGGCCTTAGCTTCCTGAGTAGCTGGGATTACAGGCACCCACCACCACGCCAGCTAATTTTTTTTATGGAGGCTGAGGCAGGAAAATCGCTTGAACCTGGGAGGTGGAGGGTGCAGTGAGCTGAGATCACACCACTGCACTCCAGCCTGGGCGACAGAGAGAGGCTCTGTCTCAAATAAAATAAATAAATAAATATTTGCACCTTAATAAAAAATTTAAAACATGTATTTGCTCCCTATGCTTATTCTAGAAAATGTAGAAATGACAGAGAAGGAGAAAAGGAACACAGTCCCCCCAATCCCATGCAAAGGCAATCCCTGCTGGCCTGGTGATGTGCTTCCCCTCAGGCCTTGGCTGTGTGTGTACGTGCGAGTTTCGCAGAGTTATAATCATACTGTATTCTCTTTAGATTTAACTCTGGAGCAGAGGCACTTTCCCACGTTATCATAAACTCTATAAACGTCTTTGGATGACTGCCTGATATTCTATGGAGAGGGCGGCCCCCTGAATGGTTTTGTCACATCTCCAGGACAGCTTGGGCAGAAGGCTGGGCTTGACAGTGATACAACCTGATGTTTTGCAGTCCACACCCAGTACCTATTGGGTGTGTTCCCTGGAGCAAGGCCAGTGGGCCATTTTGGTTCAACAATCCAGGTTGCCAGTTCACAGTAAGTTAAAAAGAAACACTTAGGTTTACGAAGTGCTGGGGGAACAAGGGTTGGAAAGCTGAGCTGTTCTCTCCCTCCGGAGCCACCCCTGGCAACACTAACCTAGCAGAGCCTGCTTTCGATAACCTAGAAAGTGGGCAATGAGGCCAGGTGTGGTGGCTCACACCTGTAATCCCAGCACTTTGGGAGGCCAAGGTGAGCGGATCACAAGGTCAAGAGATAGAGATCATCCTGGCCAACACGGTGAAACCCCATCTCTACTAAAAATACAAAAATTAGCTGGGCATGGTGGCGCACACCTGTAGTCCCAGCTACTGCATAGGCTGAGGCAGGAGAATCACTTGAACCCAGGAGGCAGAAGTTGCAGTGAGCCGAGATCATACAACTGCACTCCAGTCTGGGCAACAGAGTGAGACTCTGTCT
>NW_016107400.1:4786194-4787157 GCF_001604975.1 Cebus imitator | reverse complement strand
AAATTAAAAAGTTAGCCAGGTGTGGTGGTGCATGCCTGTGGTCTCAGCTACTCAGGAGGCTGAGGTGGGAGGATCATTCCAGCCCAAGAGTTGGAGGCTGTAGTGAGCTATGATTGCGCCACTGTACTCTGGCCTAGATAACATAGCCAAGACACTGTCTCTAAAATTTAAAAAATAAAAACTGGGTTCTGAAGGAGGCAGAACTGTAATTTTCATAGACCAAGACATCAGTTGAAAGAGGTTTTATTAGGCAGGGGCATGAAAAAGGGAAGCCCATTCCAAGAGCTTCCAGATGTGTTTGGGTGGAGGGGTTGAACAGAGACCAGAAGGCTCCCGGAGGGACCTACAAGACGCTCCCATCCTAAGTGATGACTTTTTGGGGTTTTTTTTTTTTTTTTTTTTTGAGGAAATTTTCTTTTTTTTTTTTCTTTGTTTGTGTTGAGTGTTTTTTTTTTTTCTTTCTTCCACCTCTGCCTCCTGGGTTCAAGCAATTCTCCTGTTTCAGCCGCCTGAGGAGCTGGGATTACAGGCATGCGCCACCACACCCAGCTAATTTTTGTATTTTTAGTAGAGGCAGGGTCTCTCCATGTTGGTCAGGCTGATCTTGAACTCCTGATCTCAGGTGATCCACCTGTCTTGGCCTCCGAAAGTGCCTACAATCCCAAAGTGGGATTATAGGTGTGAGCCACCACGCCCACCCAGAAGTGATGAGTTTTAAGAAGGGGCTATTTATCAATTTATTTGAGACAGGAAGTTACCTGGCTATTTTGCTTTATTTTTCTTTTCTTAAAAACATCTTTTTCTCCACACAAGTAATACATATGTGTACTTTAAAAGTTTAAAATGTTTAAAATACATACAAAGTCCCCCCTTAAGGGTACCTGTCCCCTAGAGGGAACTGCCAGTAACTACTGGGTGCAAACTTCCCTTCAAACAGTTTTTGCTATGCAGATACCCATATAT
>NW_016107400.1:4781630-4783389 GCF_001604975.1 Cebus imitator | reverse complement strand
TGAGCCACCGCGCCCGGCCTGTGTAGATATATTTTTAATAAAAATAGGATCATATGGCCAGGCACGGTGGCTCACACCTGTAATCCCAGCACTTTGGGAGCCCAAGGCAGGCGGATCACAAGGTCAAGAGATTGAGACCATCCTGGCCAAATAGTGAAACCCCGTCTCTACTAAAAATACAAAAATTAGCTGGGCATGGTGGTGCACACCTGTGGTTCCAGCTACTTAGGAGGCTGAAGCGCAAGAATCACTTGAACCTGGGAAGTGGAGGTTGCAGGGAGCCGAGATCGCACCACTGCACTCCAGCCTGGAGACAGGGCGAGAATTTGTCTCAAAAAAAAAAAAGATAGAAAAAAGAAACAGAAACGCCTTCTATGTTCTAATGTAAACACGGCATTCTGTGAGAACCACAGCCTGTAATTTAAATCAGCCCCTCTCAGGGACACTTGAGCTGCCCTCGAGGGGTTGGGTGCTCATTTCAAAGCTGCCTTCAGATGGGAAACAGGATGAGTGGAAACCTGCCCCTTTAGGGCCCCCGACCCCAGAGGAGACCCCCGGGGCTATTTCTGGAGCTGCCTGCCCCAGAGTGACCCAGCTAGAACTCTAGGTCGAAAAGGAAACATTAGCCAACTATCTCCAGGAACTAAAATTATTAATTTTCTAAAAACAGATTAATCCCAAAGTTATGGAAGAACATTTTTAATTTCAAATCCCAAAGTGGTAATAGGCATTTTGTTTACAGTACTGATACTTAACTGTTTGTGAGGATTTGATTAAGTAAGGGTAACCGTATTGCACTTTTGATTTTTTACCCCGCCAGTTATTATACAAAGTCCAATAATGTTCGCCTTTTCCCCTCCTCTTTCTGTGAGACGGAGTCTCGGTCTGTCGCCCAGGTTATAGTGCAGTGGCGCAATCTCAGCTCACTGGAACCTCCGCCTCCCGGGTTCAAGTGATTCTCATGCCTCAGCCTCCCGAGTAGCTGGGACCACAGGCGGCACCACCACGCCAGGCTAATTTTCATGTTTTTGTAGAGACAGGATTTTGCCGTGTTGGCCAGGTTGGTCTCGAACTCCTGACCTCAGGTGATCTGCCTGTCTTGGACTCCCAAAGTGCTGGGATTACAGGTGTGACCTATTGCACCCAGCTTCTCCTCCTCCTCTTTATGCCAGCTTTGCCATGGTATGAACACAAATCCCTACCAAAATAAGTACACTTCTCCTCAGTCCAGAGAAGGATGTCCAACTCTTAAAAGTGTTTTATTTTTTTATGATAACCAACATGAAGAACCATATCGCATATCATGTCTCTGTACCCACATACACATATGCGCAAGGGTGCTTTCAAATTATTCAACACAAAATCGGACAATGTAGAAGACACTTGAGATGAAAAACCTTCCACAGTATGAGTTTCAAATTAATAAACAAATTTGGAAAACGGCAGTTAATTTGTAGAAGGTTTTTAAAAAACCATTACTTCTCATAATCAGTGAGAAATTATTAGGGCCACACTCCTGGAATGTGGCAACAGAAAGGGAAATAGGCTGGGTGCGGTGGCTTATGCCTGTAATCCTAGCACTTTGGGAGGCCGAGGTGGGTGGATCAAAAGGTCAGGAGTTCAAGACCAGCCTGGCCAACATGGTGAAACCCCAATTCAACTAAAAATACAGAAATTAGCCCGGTGTGGTGGCAAGTGCCTGTAGTCCCAGCTACTCAGGATGTTGAGGCAGAAGAATCGCTTGAACCTGAGAGGTGGA
>NW_016107400.1:4778562-4780040 GCF_001604975.1 Cebus imitator | reverse complement strand
AAAAAAAAAAAAAGAGTAATACATGTATTTATTTATTTGAGAAGGTGTTTCACTCTCACTGCCCAGGCTGGAGTGCAGTGGCACAATCTCGGTTCACTGCCACTTCCGCCTTCCTGGTTCAAGTGATTCTCTTGCCTGAGCCTCCCAAGTAGCTGGGATTACAAGTGTGAGCCACCACGTCTGGCTAATTTTCTATATTTTTAGTAGAGACGGGGTTTCACCATGTTGGCCAGGCTGGTCTTGAACTCCTGACCTCAAGTGATACATCTGCCTTGGCCTCCTGAAGTGCTGGGATTACAGGCATGAGCCACCACGCCCAGTCTGTTTTATTTTTTGAGAGACAGTGTCTCACTATGTTTCCCAAGATGGTGTCCTGAGCTCACGCAATCCTCCCACTTTGGCCTCTCAAAGCGCTGGCATTATATACAGGTGTGAGACACCGCGACTGACCTAAAACTATGGTATTAAATAAATTTTCAAAGAATTAACAGTGAGTATGCTATCAGAGGCTGATCACTGACAACCAATATAGTCGCCACATTTATGTGTCAATGGGTATGTATACATATTTCAAGAAATAAAGTCTCTATTATATTTCATTCTATTCCTTTCTTTCTTTTATTTTTTAAGAAATAGGGTTTCACTTTTTTGCCCAGGCTGGAGTTCAGTGGCACAATCATAGCTCACTGCAGCCTCGAATTTTTGGGCTCAAGCCATCCTCCACCTCAGCCTCCTGAATAGCTGGGACCACAGGCACAAATCACTGTTCTATTTATTTTTTAAAAAATGGTACACTGACCATAAGTAATTGATATATCCACCATAGTTTTGTGTGTGAATGTGTGTACACCTATGTTCAATAAATAGAATCCTTATTGCTTGAGGCCAAAAGTTCAAGACTAGCCTGGGAAACATAGTGAGACCCCATTTCTACCAAAAAAAAAATTTTTTTTTTGATGAGCCAGGTATAGTGATACAAGCCTGTAATCCCAGCTACTCAGGAGGCTGAGGTAGGAGGATGGCTTGAGCCTAGGAGTTGAAGGCTGCAGTGAGCCATGATTGTGCCACTGCACTCCAGCCAGGACAACAGAGTGAGAGAAAGAAAGAAAAGAAAGGAAGGAAAGAAAGGAAAGAAAAGAAAGAGAAAAGAGGGAGAAAAGGAGGGAGAGAAGAGAGGGAGGGAAGGAAGAAGGGAGGGAGGGAAGCAGGAAGGGAGGGAGGGAAGGAGGGAGGGAAGGAAGGAGAGAGGAAGGAAGGAACAGAAAGAGAGAAGAAGGAAGGAACAGAAAGAAAGAGAGAGAGAGACAGAGAGAGGGAGGGAGGGAGGGAGGGAAAGTCAGTCCTTAGTTTGGGAATTTTCTATTGCCACAAATAAAAGTTTTTAAAAAGAAGTAAGATCTTTATAGTTTGCAATGTTCCCCAATAGTTGCTATTTTATTCTGTTCTGTTCCATTTCTTTAAAAAACAAAGCAAAAAAA
>NW_016107400.1:4775955-4777396 GCF_001604975.1 Cebus imitator | reverse complement strand
AAAAAAAAAAAAAACAGCACCTCTGCACTACAGCCTGGGTGACAGAGCAAAACCATGTCTCTAAGGAAAACTAAAATAAGTAAGTAAATAAATAAAAACAAAACACTGGACAAAACTCAGCAAAAGGTTTTCACAACTCCATAGTGTGTCCCAGGCTACTACTCGAAAAACACCCTGTTCCAAGATAATGAAATTTATTTTAAATCAACAAAACTCTCCTTGCTTAACAAGTATATCCTCAGATCAGAGTTGGGAGCACTGGCCAAGGTTTGGAAACACGAAGAAGACTCCAACCAGAGACCCCAACCCTCCATCCCTGACAGCAGCTAAGCTGGGTGGGGAAGGCGGTGTAGGTGGCTCACTCACCTTGACATGGAAGGAGTTTGCCGGGGATCCGCTGGAGCCATACCGCTCACTTTTCGTTAGGTTGCTGCAGTACTTATTAACCTTGGAATTGACATTCTGGTTTGACCTTGGGTCATCGGTGATGGGGCAGATGAAGTAACCTTCCTCATCATCGCTGTCCCCATCAGAATCACCATCATGGCCAGCTCGGGGGGACTGGCCACCATCAACACCTTCCAGGCGGAAGATGAGATCTTCGTCTGCCATGTTTCTGGGGTGCCCGTTTTACCCAAGGGGTACCCGGCACAGCCAGAGTTACTGGGTAAATGCAGAGGCGAAGGTCCTACAAAGAAAGCAAGGGCCAGAGAGTGGATGCTGGGATCCAGGGGTGCAAATTAGCCCGACCCTCACCCCAAACGCTGCAGGCTATGGCAGGAGCTGGCATCTTTGGGGTAAAACCTAGAGCTATCTTTTGGGGAGGCAGTTGGCAGCACCCAGGAACATTTTAAATGTCTAAACCTGCTGACCCAGTCATTCCACTTCTAAGAACTCAGTGTTTGGAAATGCTGGAACCAGGTTGGGAAAAAAACGGGCTTCTTAAGCAGAGTGCTCTTTTCGGCACATCAATTAGATCGAGGTACTCCTCTGCTTAATGCCCACCCCCAGCAGCTTCCTTTCACATTCGTAATAAAATCCAAATGCCTTGGTTAAGGCTTCAAGAGCTGCGTTCATTTGGCGTGCTTCCCACTTCTCCAGCCCTGGCTGCTCTCCAGGTACACTGGATTTTTTTCTGTTCTGTGACAGTATTAAGTTCATTCCCATCTTCCGGTCCAGGTCTTTGTACTTGCTGTTCCTTGTGCCTGGAACAACCTTCCTAACTGTGGGCTCCTTCTCATCATTGAGCTCTTAGAAGCTCAAAGGACGCCTCTTCAGTGAAATCTTCCATGAATCCCCAAATCATAGAGCCCTCAACCCAACATGCAGATGCATATCCAATCAACTCCCTTGCATATCTGTTTTTTGTTTGTTTTTTTCTGAGACAGAGTTTTGCTCTTGTCACCCAGGCTGGAGTGCAATGGTGCGATCTTGGCTCACT
>NW_016107400.1:4773708-4775569 GCF_001604975.1 Cebus imitator | reverse complement strand
TCCGCCTCCCGGGTTCAGGCAATTCTCCTGCCCCAGCCTCCTGAGTCTCTGGGATTACAGGCATGAGCCATCGCGCCCAGCTTTTTTTTTTTTTTTTTTTTGGAGACAGAATCTTGCTCTGTTGTCCAGGCTGGAGTGCAGCGGTGCCATCCTAGCTCACCTAAGTCACTGCCTGACCTCACAGGCCCAAGCAATCCTCTCACTCAACCACCAAGTAGCTGGGACCACACGTGTATGCCATCAAGCCTGGCTAATTTTCTTTATTTTCTATAGAGGCCGGGTCTTGCTATGTTGCCCACACTGCTCTCAATCTCCTGGGCTCAAGTGATCCTCCTGCCTTGGCCTCCCAAAGTGAGGGCCAAGCCTTCTTGGATAAGACACCAAAAGCATGCTGGGATTCCAAGCATGGTTCATCTCGTCACTGTGCTTTTCTCAAACTGACATCACCCTGTTTACTTTGTTATTGTCTACAGGCCCAGTACCTCCAAAGTGCCTGGCACAAAGAAGGCACTCAATGCACTTTCCCGGAATGAAGGAGTGCTCCTAAAAGCGTTTTCTATAGCACAATCAGTAACAGCAACCAAACCAAACAAATCCAACAGCCCCAAGTGTTCAACAGAAGCTCATTATAGAGATCACAGTATTTCTCTCTACACCATGAAATACTGCGTGACTGTTAGAAAGGGGAAGGTCACATACCCGCCGACACACACACACAAAATCAAGAAAGAGTTCAGGAAGACTGTAGGATAGAGCTCTCACATGTATAGCCACTTGATTTTCAACAAGGGTGCCAAGATAATTTACCCTCAGTTACAGCCAATTGATTTTCCAATAAGTGTGCTAAGATGATTCAATGGGGAAGGAATAACTTTTTCAACACAGTGGTGTTGGGATAAATGAATATTCATAAGCATACAAATGAAGTTGATCCCCTTCCTTATGCCATATCCCAAAATTAATTCAAAATGAATCAAAAGCCTAAATTAGAAGCTAAAATTCTATTAGAAGAAAATATAAATTCTTCTTGATTAAACACCAAAACAACAGCAACAAAAGCGTAGGTAAATTGGACATCACCTGGGCTGGATGCACGCAGTGGCTCACGCCTGTAATCCCAGCACTTTGGAGGGCTGAGGTGGGCGGATCACTTGGGGTTGGGAGTTTGAGACCAGCCTGGACAACATGGCTAAACTCTGTTTCTACTAAAAATACAAAAAAAATTAGCCAGCCATGGTGGTATGCACCTGTAATCCCAGCTATTCAGGAGGCTGAGGCAGGAGAATCCCTTGAACCAGGAGTTGGGGGTTTCAGTGAGCTGAGATGGCGCCACTGTACCCCAGTATGGGCGACACAGCGAGACTCCATCTCGAAAAAAAAAAAAGGAGCCAGGCGTGGTGGTGCATGCCTGTAATCCCAGCTACTTGGGAGGCTGAGGTGGGAGAATTGCTTGAGCCTGGGAGGCAGAGTTTGCAGTAAACTGAGATTGTGCCATTGTACTCTAGCCTGGGTGACAGAGTGAGATCTCATGTTAAAAAAAACAACAACAACAAAAAAAAACCCAACTTCTCAAAAAGTTAAACACTGAGTTACCATATGATCCAGCAATTCCACTCCTAGGTTCTGAAACACTCCAATATGGATGAAACTTAAAACCACTAGGGGAGGCAAAAGGGAGTCACAGGAGACTACACACATTGGGTGATTCTCTATTTATGAAACTTCCAGAGAAGGCAAGGCTACAGAAGCAGAGAGCAGACTAATGGTTGCCTGGGGCTGGAGGAAGGGTGGGGTGGTGGGAATGGTTGGGGGGGAAATGGGCAATGATTGCTAATGGGTATGGGTTTTTTTTTTTTTTTTT
>NW_016107400.1:4761085-4773554 GCF_001604975.1 Cebus imitator | reverse complement strand
CTGGGATTACAGGCACGCACCACGATGCCCAGCTAATTTTTTGTATTTTTAGTAAAGACGGGGTTTCACCATGTTGACCAGGATGGTCTCGATCTCTTGACCTCGTGATCCACCCGCCTCGGCCTCCCACAGTGCTGGGATTACAGGCTTGAGCCACCGCGCCCGGCCGGGTATGGGGTTTCTTTTGAGTTGATGAAAATGTTCTAAAATTGATTGTGGCTGCGTGACTGTGAATATCCTAAAAAGCACTGAATTGTACATTTTAAATGAGCAGATTGTAACATATGTCAATTATATCTCAAGAAAGCCAAAGTTAAAAAAAAGAAAGTCGGATGTGGTGGTTCATGTCTGTAATCCCAGCACCTTGGGAGGTTGAGGTGGGAGGATCACTTGAGCCCAGGAGTTTGAGACCAGCCTGGGAAACAATGAGACCCTATCTCTACAATAAAATACAAAAAACTAGCTGGGTGTAGTGGTGTGCACCTGTAGTCCCAGCTACTCAGGAGGTTGAGGTGGGAGGATCACTTGAGCCCAAAAGGTGGAGGTTGCAGAGAGCTCAAATTGCGGCACAACACTCCAGCCTGGGCAACAGAGCAAGACCCTGTCTCCAAAAAAGAAAGAAAAAGAAAAAGGACACGTGTACATGCATAGAAACTTCCCTGAAAAATCCATAGGAACTGGACAGAGCTTGGATAAGAGTTGTGGACCTGGAGGAAACTTTTGATTTTTAATTAAAAAAATTTTTTTTTGAGATGGTGTTTTGCTCTGTTGCCCAGGCTGGAGCACAGTGGTGTGATCTTGGCTCTGTGCAACCTCTGCCTCCCAGGTTCAAGCGATTCTCCTGCCTCAGCCTCCCAAGTAGCTGAGACTATAGATGCCCGCCACCACGTCCGCCTAATTTTTGTATTTTAGTAGAGGTAGGGTTTCACCACGTTGGCCAGGCTGGTCTTGAACTCCTGGCCTCAAGTGAACTGCTTGCCTTGGCTTCTCAAAGTGCTGGGATTATAGGTGTGAGCCACTGAGCCTGGACAGCTTTTTAAAACTTTGTACATTTCTATCCTGCTTTAACATTTTTATAAAGCTGGATTGCTTTAGACACAAAATAGTAAATTAGTTAAAAATTTTTTTACATCAAACCAGTAAGTCCAATTATTTTCGGCAGTGCTGTCCATCAGGCAGATGGTCTTCTAGAGCCAAGGCTTTGGTACTTTGGCTACTGAAGCAGGAAATATATTTAAATCCTAACCCAGTACACACCTATAAAATGGAAAGTAAAATCTCAAGAAATTGTACTTAGCCTTACTTTGTATAACATACTTTTGTTATTTTTTTTTAAATTTTATTTTCAGAGACAGGGCACCCCAGCTGGAGTGCAGTGGTGCAATCACAACTCACTGTAGCCTCCAACAGCTGGGTTCAGGCGATCCTCCTGCCTCAGCCTCCTGAGCAGCCCATGCCACCATGCCCGGCAAATGTTTTTTATTTTTGTAGAGACAGAGTCTCACTATGTTGGCAGGCTGGTTTTGAACTTCCAGCCTCAAATGATCCTCCCACCTTGGCCTCCCAAAGCACTGAGATTACAGGCATGGGCCACCGTGCCTGGCTCACTCTTGCTATTCTCTTTCTTTCTTTTTTATTGATTGATTGATTGATATGGAGTCTCACTCTGTAACCAGGCTGGAGTGCAGTGGCGCGATCTCGGCTCACCGCAACCTCCGCCTCCTGGGTTCAGGCAATTCTCCTGCCTCAGCCTCCTGAGTAGCTGGGACTACAGGCATGCGCCACCATGCCCAGCTGATTTTTTGTATTTTTAGTAGAGACGGGGTTTCACCATGTTGACCAGGATGGTCTCGATCTCTTGACCTTGTGATCCACCCGCCTCGGCCTCCCAAAGTGCTGGAATTACAGGCTTGAGCCACCGCGCCCGGCCAATAATTTTTTTTTTTAACATTAGGTTTTTTTTTTTTTAATTGCGCTTTAGGTTTTGGGGTACATGTGAAGAACATGCAAGATTGTTGCATAGGTACACACGTGGCAGTGTGATTTGCTGCCTTCCTCCCCTTCACCTATATCTGGCATTTCTCCCCAGGCTATCTCTCCCCAACTCCCCACCCCCTGCTGTCCCTCCCCTATTTCCCCCCAACAGACCCCAGTGTGTGATGCTCCCCTCCCTGTGTCCATGTGTTCTCATTGTTCAACATCCACTTATGAGTGAGCACATGCTGTGTTTGATTTTCTGCTCTTGTGTCAGTTTGCTGTGAATGATGGTTTCCAGGTTCATCCATTTTCTATTTTCTATTCTACTTACGACTTTTGTTATTCTTTCTGTTTAATCTTTTTCCTTAACACACCACCTACACATTGATTTCTATACTCACAGTCTGAAAATTGCTGTCAACTGCTGAGTTTCTTATCCTCTGGGCAAGAGACAGTCACAGGCCTGGATCTAATGCCACAGCCACCTGATCCTGCTTGACACCAAAATCCTCCCTGAGCCCTGGGCTGGCTTCTCTGCACTGTCAACCACTCCCAGCCCCAGCTCCTACTCTGCCCTGATCAGCCCTTGGCCAGAATCCCTGATGATCAACACGGTGTGGTGCCAGCAGGCCCAGCCAAATTGTCAGCCCCTCGAGGCCCGGATGGTCCCAGGGGAGGGGCCAGAACCCCAGCCTCAACCTGCAGACCTCCAGGCAGTGTAGTTAGTTCAGTAGTTAAAGGCTCAGATTCAGGGCCAGGCACGATGGCTCATGCCTGTAATCCCAGCACTTTGGGAGGCCAAGGCGGGTGGATCGCTTGAGCTCAGGAGTTCCAGACCAGCCTGGGCAACATGGCGAAATCCTGTCTCTACAGAAAAATATAAAAATTAGCTAGGCATGATGGCGTGTGCCTGTAGTCTCAGCTACTCAGGAGGCTGAGATGGGAGGATCACGTGAGCCTGGGAGGCAGAAGCTGCAGTAAACTGAGATCATGCCATGTGTACCACTTTTATCTCAAATAAACAAAAAAACACACTCAGATTCAGGATCTGGGCTGCCAGGAAGCAAATCCTGGCTCCTTACCCAATCAATTCACCTAGCTAACTCCGTCATCTTGCAGTGTGGGGAGCCCAGCCTCGGCCATATCCCACCACAGATCTGACGTTCTCCTCAGCCCTGGGAAATGGAGACAAGCAGCTGTGACCCTGCCTGGCACAGCGCCTCGTACACACCAGGCACTTGATATGCATTCCAGAGCTAAGCAAGTGTCATCTGTTTTATGGCTTTTGAGTTGTCATAAATTTGCTCTGAAGGCAGCTGTGGCAAACTATGCCCCAACAGCCGTTCACTCTTTCCTTCCCTAATAACAGAACCACTGAGTTTTGGCTACGCTTGTCACGTGGCCACTAAGGACACATTTCCCAGAGTCTTTTGCAGATGGTTGTGACCATGCGACCACGTTTTAGCCAATGAGATATAAGGACTGTGTGCAACTATAGGGAATGGTTCTTAAAGGGAATGTGCCCCTCGGCTCTCCTTCCTTCCTGCTGGCTGAAATGCATGTGTGATTGCTGGAGCTCAAGCAGCTACCTTAGACCATGAGGTGGATGGCCATGTGCTGAGGCTGGAAGAGCTGTAAGACAGAGAACCTGGGTTTCTTATACCGTGGGACCACATAACAATCCTGGACTCACAATCTTCATACTTTGACATCTAAACTTGTATAATCTACTGTAATTTTCTTTTTTCCTTTCTACTTGCTAATTTTATTTGGTACAGTAGTTCCTTCTCTCCCATATCATAAAAAGTCACATCGTCTTTTTTGTAAAGTTTTATTTTTCTTTTTTTTTTTTTGAGACGGAGTTTCACTCTTGTTACCCAGGCTGGAGTGCAATGGCGCGATCTCGGCTCACCGCAACCTCCGCCTCCTGGGTTCAGGCAATTCTCCTGCCTCAGCCTCCTGAGTAGCTGGGACTACAGGCACGTGCCACCATGCCCAGCTTATTTTTTGTATTTTTAGTAGAGACGGGGTTTCACCATGTTGACCAGGATTGTCTCGATCTCTTGACCTTGTGATCCACCCGCCTCGGCCTCCCAAAGTGCTGGGATTACAGGCTTGAGCCACCGCGCCCGGCCTGTAAAGTTTTATTTTTCGAGAAAGGGACTTGTTCTGCTGCCCAGGCTGGAGTACAACGGTGTGATCATAGCTCATTGTAGCCTTGATCTCTGGGCTCAAATGATTCTCCTACCTCAGCCTCCTGAGTAGCTGGGACTAAAGGTGTGTGCCACTATGCCCACCTAATTTGTTTATCTTTGTAGAGACAAGGTTTCACTCTGTAGCCCAGGCTAGTCTCAAACTCCTGGCCTCAAGCAATCCTCCCACCTTGGCCTCCAAAAGTGTTGGGATGACAGGCATGAGCCACTGCACCTGGCCGAAAGGTCACATCCTTTATGACAAGTGGGTGCCTAGGCAGGGTCAACCTGGGAAAACTGTGGCCTCAATTCAGAGTCCTAACTTGGCAGAGACTCTTATATTTGTACATGAAGACTGGCTACCTGGAGGATGTTGGATTTCCCCAGACAAGGAACCTTCCTCAGCCCCTAAGTCAGTTCCAAGAGGCCTGTTCCAACACCAGGCAAGGCACCCAGCCTCCTAGGGATCTCTGTCTAACCTGGGCTTCCCTTGGCCCAAAGAAAGATCTGCTCCTGTGCTAAGAACAGGACGCCAGCTCCAAGACATCAGGATTCTCTTGAAAGTTTCTTCTGCCTTACTCAGGCATCCACATCTTCTCCTCCCAGTCCCTATTTCTTTTCTTTTTTTTTTTTTTGAACTCCTGCCCTCAAGTGATCCACCCTCCTTGGCCTCCCAAATTGCTGGGAATTAAAAGAATGAGCCACTGTGCCCAGCCTCCAGTCCCTATTTCTACGGAAAGGAGGCAGAGTGAGTCAGAAAGACCCAAGTTCAAGCCCCATCTCTGCCACTGACTGGCTGTGTGACTTCACTTCTTGAGCCTCAGTGGGGATGCATGATTGTACTCCCCCCATGAACTCAACAGCTCTTCCTATCATCATTTTTATGATCATCAATAAAGGGGACTGAGCCTTGGGTCCCAGCCAGACTTGTGACCTGGACGTCTGGCCCATAGCAAAGTCAAGCTTCTTCAGGGGTCCTCAAGGAATAGATTATTTTAGGCTCTGGCCATGGAAACCACTGAATCACTGAGTCTTGATCTGGCAGTTTATAGAGGCAGGAAACTATGCTTGCAATGCTCAGGTCAAGGCCTGAGGGTCAAGCCACAGTGGCCACTGGCCCCCCTCTGGGCTCACCCTCACCCCCAGGAGCTGCCTTCCTATGGTAGAAAGAGGGTGGAATCTTCCCACCACCACTCCTAGGAACCAGCATCCAAGAGCCAAAATGGCACACCCCGAGCTGGTCAATGCACACACTAGTATATGCCCAGCACAGCACAACACACACATTCCTGACTACAACCGCAGCGGACACAGGTGACTCATCAGCCACCTGGAATGGAATCACGCACCAGCTTCTGCATGAGGCTCTGCCTCTGCCCCACCCTCAAGTCATGTGTTGTCACATGATCCAGACCTAAACCAGTCATAGCACTGGGGTGCCTGGCCACAGAGATTGGCTCAGAGGTGGTCATGTGACTGGAGTCAAACTATTCTAGCCCATTGTAGCAAGCCTGGGGCTTTTTGCTTGAGTGACTGGAAGAGGTGCTCAGTGTTTTCATGCTGAATGTGAACTTCAGACTGGGGCTGAGGGCACCACAGAACAAAGGTCACGTGTGGTGGAGGGCAGAACCAGAGAAAGAGAAAAATGAAGAGCGATAATGTCATTTGAAACCTGGAATCCAGATACTCCCAAAACCAAACTACCAAGCCCTCATAGATTTCTGAATCATATGATACAATAAACCCCGCTTTTTGGGGGTCAGTAGGGGAAGGGCTATTTAGCTAGCTACAGATAGGTTTTCTGTCACATACAATATTTAAAGCCCCAAACTGGCCAGGTGCAGTGGCTCACACCTGTAATCTCAACACTTCAGAAGGCCAACGCGGGCGGGTCACCTAAGGCCGGCAATTCGAGATCTGGCCAACATGGTGAAACCCTGTCTCTACTAAAAATACAAAAATTAGCAGGGCGTGGTGGCGCCTGCCTGTAATCCCAGCTACTTGGGAAGCTCAGGCAGGAGAATTGTTTGAACCTGGGAGGCAGCAGTTGCAGTGAGCCGAGATCATGTCACTGCATTCCAGCCTGGGTGACAGAGTGAGACTCTGTCCAAATTCAGCCGGGCTTGGGCCATTATATATTATTTATTTATAATTTAAAAAATATTTTTAAACACCTTTTTCTTACTAGGGCCACCGTAGGTGATCACATAGGGGTACTGCTCAACTCTAGTAAACAGCCTTTTCAACTGTGCATGGGCAGCCCTACTTCCCACCCCTAGGGGCAACCACTTCCAATGCTTCTCAGTACTTCCCTTGGTGTATATATATCATTAAATAATATGCTTCTTGATTATTTCTTATTTCTTTTTTTTTGAGACAGGGTCTTTCTCTGTTATCCAGGCTGGAGTGCAGTGGTGCAATCTTGGCTCACCGCAACCTGTTTCCCAGGCTCAAGTGATCCTCCCACATGAGCTGCCAGAGGGGCTGGGACCACAGGCTAATTTTTGTAAATTTTTGTAAAGATGGGGATTCACCATGTTGCCCAGCTGGTCTCAAACTCCTGGACTCAAGTGATCCACCCGGCTTAGCCCCCCAAAGTGCTGGGATTACAGGCGTGCCCCTATTATTTCTTAATTTATTTATTTTGATCCTATCTTCCGATTTCCTGGAGTGATACATGAGACTTAACTCTACTTCTCCTTACCACTTCCCTTCCCACCCTATCCCTATACTGGTAGGTTCTTTGATTATTTACTTTTTACAGATGGGGTCTTGCTGTGTTGCCTAGGCTGGTCTCGAGGTCCTGGTCTCAAGTGATCCTCCTGCCTCGACCTCCCAAAGTGTTGAGATTACAGGCGTGAGTCACAGTGCCCAGCCTTCTGGTTCCTTTAGATACCATGCCAAGAACGCTGTCTTATTCCACCAACTCAAGAAGCTGAAATTTCTCACAGTTTAGCACAAATTCAGAGCAGGGAAAGTGTGGCTTTTGTGCTATGAATGAGTGATAAGAAAGCAGAAAATGTTCTCATTTGCTTACCAACCTCAAAAGGGCATAATTTCTATGGAAATAAGACAGACAAATAATATATGTGAAAGGCTGACTGCACACCAGGTGCTACACTTAGCACCTGACGGGAACTCTCCTTTGACAATGACAGGAGCTGCCAGGTCCAGAAGTGACAGTCTACCTCTGAAAAGGCCACCTTAAGGGAGGGGAACTACACAGAGCTAGCCGTTGACGGCTGCACCTGGCTTGTTCTGAAGATATTTTAAACCCTGGCTGGAGTCCCCACTCTCCTTTAAACAAGAAACAAAACCAAAGCCCAACACGGTGGCTAACAGCTTGTGCTCTACAGCTGCATGGCCAGGGTTTGAATCCCGGGCCCCACCATCAGGAGCTGGGACCCTGTCCTAGATCACAGACTTTGTCTGTTTCCTACCTGGGACTCCAGAATGAACACAGCCATGCTGACACCTTGATTTTAGAACTTCTGACCCCCAGGAACTGTAAGATAATAAATGTGTTGTTTTAAAGCCACTAAGTAATTGCAGCAACTCATTACAGCAGCAGTCGGAAACTAACAAAGTCCTGAACAGCGGCTCTCAACCTTGGGTGATTTTGCTCCCTCAAGGGACATTTGGCAATGTCTAGAGACATTTTTGGTTGTGGTATCTCTAGGGGTGCAACTAGCATCTAGTGGATAGAGGCCAGGGATGCTGCTCAACATCCTACCATGAACAGAACAGCCCTCTACAATGAAGAAGATTTGGCCCAAATGTCAATAGTGCTGAGGCTGAGAAACCCCGCTCTAGAATGAATCTGGTAGAACTTCTTTCTTTTGTTTTTTGAGATGGAGTCTCACTCTATCGCTCATGCAGGAGTGCAGTGGCTTAATCTTGGCTCACTGCAACCTCCACGTCCTGGGTTCAAGCGATTCTTGTGCCTCAGCCTCCTGAGTAGCTGGGATTACAGGTGTGTGCCACCACGCCCAGCTCATCTTTGTATTTTTAGTAGAGACAGGGTTTCACCATGTTGCCCAGGCTGATCATGAACTCCTGAACTCAGGTGATCCACCCACCTTGGCCGCCCAAAATGCTGAGATTACAAGTGTAAGCCACTGTGCCTGGCCTCTTTCTTTTTTAACAGACTGGGTGGGTGTCTTGCTCTCTCATCCAGGCTGGAGTGCAGTGGCAAAATCACAGCTCACTGCATCCTCCAACTCCTGGGCTCAAGGGATCCTTCTGCCTCAGCCTCCCGAGTAGCTGGGAATACAGGTATATGCCACCATGCCTGGCTTATTTAAAAAAAAATTTTGTAGAGATAGTGTCTTGCCACTCCGGGGCTCAAGCGAACCTCCAGCCTCAGCCTCCTGAAGTGCTGGGATTACAGGCGTGAACAGCTGTGCCCAGCCTCTGGTGTAATTTCAAGAAGCCCTCCCCAACCCTTTTTTCCCCTTTTCCCTTTAAAAACAAATCTTCCCATATACCATAAAGAGACAGAGAAGGCCAGGAGTGGTGGCTCATGCCTGTAATCCCAGCACTAAGTGGGAGGTCGAGGCAGGTGGATCACAAAGTCAGGAGTTTGAGACCAGCCTGGTCAATGTGGTGAAACCCTGTCTCTACTAAAAATACAAACATTAGCCGAGCATAGGGTGGCGCATACCTGTAGTTCCAGCTACTCGGGAGGCTAAGGCAGAAGAATCACTCATACCAAGAAGGTGGAGGTTGCAGCGAGCCGAGATTGCGCCACTGCACTCCAGCCTGGGCGACAGAGCGAGGCTCCATCTCAAAAAAAAGGGCTGGGTCCCCTGGCTCATATCTGTAATCCCAGCACTTTGGGAGGCCAAGGTGGGCGTATCATCTGAGGTCAGGAGTTCGAGACCAGCCTGATCAACATGGAGAAACCCCATCTCTACTAAAAATACAAAATTAGCTGGGCATGGTGGTGTGAGCCTGTAATCCCAACTACTCAGGAGGCTGAGGCACGAGAATCGCTTGAACCCGGGAGGTGGAGGTTGCTGTGAGCTGAGATCATGCCATTGCACTACAGCCTGGGCAACAAGAGGGAAATCCATCTAAAAACAAAAAAAAAAGGGTCGGGCACAGTGGCTCATGCCTATAATCCCAACACCACTTTGGGAGGCCGAGGTGGGTGGATCACAAGGTCAGGAGTTTGAGACCAGCCTGACCAACATGGTGAAACCCAGTCTCTACTAAAAATTCAAAAATTAGCTGGACGTGGTGGTGTGTGCCTGTAATTCCAGCTACTCAGGAGGCTGAGGCAGGAGGCAGGAGAATTGCTTGAATCCAGGAGGTGAAGGTTACAGTAAGCCAAGATCATGCCACTGCACTCCAGCCTGGATTACAGAGCAAAAGAGCAAGACTCTGTCTCAAAAAAAAAAAAAAAAAGACAGAAATCAACTTACCAACCCAAACAGCAACCTGCTGCAGAAGCCAGAGATACGTCCTCATTTGCTCTGCTAAAGGCTCATAAAAATATCATTGCAGTACATTGTGTTTTGTGCATATAAAACTGTCATCATGCAAGGGCTATTATATGGTTTCAGGAATCTGAAAAATGCATTTCGGAATATGAAACACAAAATATCATAATTATAGCTTTGATTAGCAAAATGCACAAGGGAGCTTGAATTGTAATGTTTAATGACTTGCTGGGCACACTCCGAGTGTCCACAGTACACTCTGTACTCCTGGTGGGTCAGTCCAGGGACACAGCACGTCTCACTTCTCACATGAACTCTGTGTGCCCAGCCTTCCCAGTGGCCAGACCATGTGAGTGTCTTGAACAAAAGGGGCCGTGTTATTCCTCTGCAGCTCCTAGCCCAGAGCACAATGCCTGGCACACACCATAAATGCACAAGTGTGTGCTGCATAAATGAACCAGTAAGTGGAGAAAAGCTGGCAATTTCCGGCTGATATAATGGAGAAACAGAAGGACTTATGGGTTGTGGCCGGGTGTGGTGGCTGACCCCTGTTATCCCAGCACTTTGGGAGGCCAAGACTGGCAGATCGCTTGAGGCCAGGAGTTCAAGAGCAGCCTGGGCAATATGGTAAAACCCTAACTCTACTACAAATACAAAAATTAGCCAGGCATGGTGGCGTACAAACTGTATAGTCCCAGCTACTTGGGAGGCTGAAGCATGAGAATCGCTTGAACCAAAGAGGTGGAGGTTACAGTGAGCCAAGATTGTGCCACTGCACTCCAGCCTGGGCAACAGAGCGAGACTCTGCCCACTCACCACCCTCCCCAAGAAAAATGACTGCTGGGTTGTAACTACATGGGAGTTACTGACATGGCGGAGGCTGTAGTGGGAAAGGCTGGCTCATGGAGGATCTGCAAAGCACCAAAACCAGAATCTAGCCAAGCAAGGCCTTTGGGATGAATTCAAATCCTGGCCCCGCCACAGTCAGTTGAGAAATGCTAGGCAAATTAGTTAACCTCTCTCAATCTCAGGTTTTTCATCTGTAAAATTCACTCACCCAACAGAGCAGAGCAAAGTGAGCAAGGTGGAGAAGTGAGAGAGGTGGCCAAAGGCCAGAAAAAGCCACTGAGGCACAGAGAGCTGGCTTTCCACTAGGAATCCTTATGCCCCTGCCTGGCCAGGAACTACGTTTCCCAGCATCCCTTGCAGCTAGGGAGGGCTTTGTGACTGCATTCTGGCCAATGAAAGAAGGGTACAAATAACTAGTACTGTTTCTGAGCCCATCCAGCAGCCCATTTTCCATACCGAGGTTGGCTTCCTCTCCACTGCAGTCCTGCCCAGACCAGATTGGTAGCATTTCAATATCACTTACAAAGCACTTGCTACATAACCCCTCTCAGTTCCCTAGAAGGCATGCGCTCCTTCCTCCCTGGGCTCCTGTCCTCCCTCCCCTGGCCAACTGGTCTGCTCATCCCTTAGGCCTCAGCTTAGATGTCACCTCCTCCAGGAAGCCTCCCTGAACCCCAAGAGGTAGTCGCTTTTAGCTTCATTCTATATATGAGAAAGCTAAGGAACAGAAAGGTTATGTGGCTTGCCCAAAATCACATGACTAGAACATGGGGGAGGTGGGTTTGAAGCTGGTGCGGGCTGAATCCAAGGCTCCGAACGCAGTCACCACTTCCTGAACCAGTGCTTCTCAAAGCATGGGACCAGCTGCCACAGCAGCCACAGCAGCCATCTCACCTGGCAACTTGCTGGAAATGCAAATTCTCAAGCCTCATTCCAGACCTACTAAATTAAACCCTGGGGATGGGTCCAGCAATCAAAGTTTAAGCAAGCCCTCCTGGGGGCACTGATGTGCACCGAAGCTGGAGAAGCACTGGCCTTGAGAAATTTTTTGCACTTTAGCCACCTCCTTCTGGGTGCTTCCTGTGGCTTGCTAGCCCTTGCTAGGTCTCGAAAGCTTCACAGATGGAGAACAGAACACCATCCACCCTCTGACTCTAGCCATTTGAAACGCTTCACTAGGAGTCCCACAGCCCTGGGACTTTGGGGGTTGTGGGAGGGACTGTCAGCTTCTGCTTTATCATCAGTGCATTAGTGACTCACTCCTTCCTTCCTTTGAAGCCTTCTTATGGTTAGGAACGGTGGCTCATGCGTGTGATCTTAACACTTTGGGAGGCCAAGGCAGAAGAACTGCTTGAGTCCAGTTCAAACCCAGCCTGGCAACAGAGTGAAACCCCACCTGTACACTAAAATTAAAAGTTAGCCAGGCAGGGTGGTAGCTCCTGTCTGTAGTCCCAGCTACTTGGGAGGCTGAGGCAGGAGGATCACTTGAGCCGAGGAGTTCCAGACTGCAGTGAACTGTGACTGTCCCACTGCACCCCAGCCTGGGTGACAGAGCAAGACCCTGTCTCAAAACAAACAACAAAAAAGAAGCCTTCTTGTTTGTGCTCATCAGCCTTGGCTGCAAGAATTTGATCCAGCAACACTTTAAGGCCCAGGCTGCTTTCATCCCAGGTGTAAACAAGTTCATCAATCTAACCGCCTTCTAGAAGCATTCTCCGTTCATTGGGGTAATGATCTGCAGCTTCCAGGTCAGCAGAACCAATCTCCCTCAACAGAAAAAGCTTTGATTCTTTTAAACTAGTTCAACCAGCTGCTATTACTACTTTGGTGATAGTCCTGATCATTCAGTTGTTCTGCTTCAAGTGTAAGAACTGGACCAGAGAGCCGGGCATGGTGGCTCACGCCTATAATCCCAGCACTTTGGGAGGCCGAGGCAGGCTAATCATGAGGTCAGGGGTTCGAGACCAGCCTGGCCAACATGGTGAAACTCTTCTCTACTAAAAATAC
>NW_016107400.1:4749019-4760486 GCF_001604975.1 Cebus imitator | reverse complement strand
ATCCTCCGGCCTCGGCCTCCCAAAGTAGTTGGGATTGAAGGCATGAGCCACCGCACCCAGCCGGTGATATATCCTTAATCAGCCAAAAAGTACTGTACAGTTACAAAAAGCACAAGAAAAAAAAATGGTGGATATTTTTTATTTTTCGAGACAGTCTCGGTTTGTTGCCCAGGTTGGAGTGCAGTGGTACAATCTCAGCTCACTGCAACCTCTGCCTCCTGGGTTCAAATGATTCTCGGTTCTCCTGCCTCAGCCTCCCGAGTAGCTGGGATTACAGGCTTGTGCCAACATGCCCAACTAATTTTTGTATGTTTAGTAGAG
This sequence comes from Cebus imitator, assembly GCF_001604975.1. Classification (NCBI taxonomy): domain Eukaryota; kingdom Metazoa; phylum Chordata; class Mammalia; order Primates; family Cebidae; genus Cebus; species Cebus imitator. The sequence goes on along the minus strand of NW_016107400.1, from coordinate 4,760,165 downwards.
ATGGGGATCTCCCCATGTTGGCCAGGCTGGTCTCGAACTCCTGACCTCAAGTGATCCACCTGCCTCAGTCTCCCAAAGTACTGAGATTACAGGCCTGAGCTACCGCGCCCCTGACCCAAAAAACAGGAAGCTCTTGGAATGAACACCTATGATTATGCGTAAACTGTGACCATCTCAGTTCTGACGTCTGGCCTCCCTATTCCCTGCAGAGGATAAGAACTTGGGTCCCCACCGACTTCTTTGGGAAAGGGGGTTGAGAGGAGGTGGACGCCAATCCCAGCCATGTTACACTGAAATTCATGTCGTTGAAAGGTTTTACTGTATTTGTTGAATAGCTGAATGAAGGAATGAACATTGGGTGTTGTGGAGGCCACAGAGAAGGAAGACACCTGCTTATGCCATCTTTGAACCCTACCTCCTTTCACCTGCCTTTTCCCCAACTCAGCTTAAATATCACCTGAAACAGGTTTCAGGTGATGTTTAACCCATAACCTTCTTCCCTCTACACACACAGTGGGCATTCTCAGCTCCCGCTTGCTTGCTCTGTATTACCACTTACTCCATCTTGCTTTTCAGAGTCTGTTTATGTGACTGGCTTCTTCTTAGGGAGCTTCTGGGGACCTGGGGACCACTCTGACCCTCAGTTTCCTCCCCGGTAAAAACATTAGGATAGACTACGTGGCTCAATTCCCTGAGACTTTACAGCCTGTCCAGGGCCCTTGGCCATCAGATGTCTTCCGGGACCACAGACCTCCACACTGTGTGCCAGGCACTGTTCCAAGCACCTGACATATACAGACTCATCTACTCCTTCCAAGGACACTAAGAGGTAGATACGAATACTGTACCCACTTTACTGATGAGGAAACCGAGGGCCAGAGAGCATAACTGAGCTAGAATTCCAATCCAGTACTCCAGCCCTAGTGTTTCCTGCTTTCCTGGCTAAAGAAGAGCCCACCACCGAGGTTCCAGAGGTGGGGCTCCCTGGGACCGTTCCCCTGGGCAGATCTCACTTCCCCATGCGGCCCATCTATCACACACAGGGCGCAGCTGGGCTGGTTCCCTGAAATTCCCTAGGCGTTTGCAAAAGGATCTAGGCCGGGGCTTACCCGGGAGGCCCCCACCCTCGCGCAGCCACCGGCTTACTAATGCCCAGCCCCTTGGCGCACGTGTCAGCCGCGCCTGCCAGCAACCGAACTCCCGCAGCCAAAAATGCAAGGGCGCGTCTACACAGTCCTAGAGGTTCCGGGAATTCGAGCTGACGCAGGCCTCCAGTTCAGGGGAAAGGGTGGGGGATGCGGCTCCGAGGCCTGCAGGGAACAGGAAGGCTGTGATGCGCCCACCCTCTGGGGGCCCCGAGGGCACCTCGAGCGGAGGCCGCCAAACTATTGGTCACTTGCAGCCAGATCACCGCCCATTGCTTGCCAGTTGCTTTCCAGAGCCCCATCGCAGTTATACCGCACAACTCCCCCATTTTACCGAAGCAAGCACTGAGCCCTAGAGAGTTTAACAAACAGAGAAGAAGCGCCCCCACACTCTCCTTCCATGCCGTCTGCGGCCCCACTCTCAAGCCCAGACCCAGAGCGCTCCAGACGCCAGCTGCACTGGGGCGCACAGGCCTGCAGCGCCCGCTCCCAGTCCCCCACAGCCTGGCCGGCCGCCGTCCACGCCTACCTCCCTCCGGCAGACAGGCGCGGCAGCAGCTGCCCACGGCCGCGAGGATCCAGAAGAGTTGGCAGAGGCTCGCGGCCCGGCGCTCCAGGGTGCAGGGCGGGCGGGCCCCCCGAGAGTGCCGGGGAGCGGAGAGCCGGGCGGCAGGCTGGCGCTCCGAGGACGCAGCTGGGGCCGCGCGGGGCAGATGGGCCGATCCCTGGGCTCCGGGTAGCCGGAGAGATCCCGGGGAGCGCGCGGCAGCAGCTGGGACGATCCCGGGATGCGAGAGGCGCGTGCCAGGGATTCGAGTGCAGGAGGCAGCGAGCGGGACTCGGGTGGCTGCAGCGCCGGGAGTGCGGGCGCTCGATCCCTTCAATAGCGGAGCTGAAGCTGCAGCTGTGGCTCCGGGCGAGGTTGAGCAGAAGCGGGCGGGCAGGGGCGGGGCTGGCCCGGCGGGCGCACAACGTGGCGCTCACGTGGCTGCCCCCAGGTGGCCGTCAGGGTGCCTGCAGCAGCCGAGCGGGCCTTCAGGCTCCGGCGAGGTGCAGTGGTTGGCGCTGAGTCCCGGCTCCCCCTGCTGAGTACACAGTGTCCGCTTCTCCTGCGCGAGGCTGACCTAGCACCCGGCAGCCAGGGGGCAATTCGAGGGAGTGAGCACTTCCGTCCTCCTCCGCCGCGTCTCGCCATTCTCGCCTGCTCCTGGCTTAGTTCCTGTATTCCAGTCCTTTCTAAAATCACTAGTGATCCGACCCCATCGCTTGTTTGTGTAAATCTCTATAGGTAACCTTAAAATATTTTCATCGAAAATACTTTTTTTCCTGATTTCTGCTTTGTGAAAGCAGGCACTTATGATGATTGCAACTATTTGTGTGGTTTTAAAATTAATATCTCCTCTATGTATTCCTAACTCTTGACACAGGGTCTGGCTGGCACACGGTAGATGCTTAATAAATACCTGGCATGAGTGGTAGAGTGGATAAATATGGACAGGTATAAAGAAGAAAACGAATTAAAACTAATAACTCCTGTGAAAACTTTGATTTAGGTCTTTCCAGATACTTTGTTAGTGAAATTTTAGAAATTTCACACATTTTAGATATAAAAGTAGTAACAGTGACATTTATTGAGGGATTTCTCTTATTCCATCTTCCCAGCACTTTGGGAGGCCGAGGCAGGCGGATCACCTGAGGTCGGGAGTTCGATATCAGCCTGGCCAACACAGCGAAACCCCGTCTCTACTAAAAACGCAAAAAAGTAGCCGGTGTGGTGGCCTGTAGTCCCAGCTACTCCGGAGGCTGAGGCACGAGAATCGCCTGAACCTGGGAGGTGGAGGTTGCAGTGAGCCGAGATTGTGCCACTGCACTCCAGCCTGGGTGACAGAGTGAGACTCCTGTCTCAAAAACAAACAAACAAACAAAACAATAAAAAAGAACAAACTGAGGCTTGTAGAGGTAATGATAGGCCCCAGGTGATGCAGCTAGGAAAGACAGAGCCAGCACTAAATCCAGACTTGTCTGATTTCAAAGTTCAGGCTCTCCAAAGAACCTTTTTCCTTATGTATAACCCCCTAAGAGAGTAAACTCCAGCTTTTGGCAAAAGACAAAATGCACCTAGAATTCTGACCCTGGGTCGGTCAGGCAAGAAGGGAATATCAAAGACGCTGACATAGTCTGTCCAAAGATACTACTGCTTAAAGTTCTACTGCCCTTGGGCAAGTTATTTTATCTGTCTGAGCCTCTGTTATTTTTGTCTGCCCAGCAGGAGTGTCCTTTGCATGAGCGTCTTGATTAGTCTTCAAGAAACCAGCTTACCCTGTTCTCGGTTCAGGAAAATAGCCCTCCCCACTCCCCTCACTCCAAAATGGACACAAGACCAGACCTAATCAATTAGCATATTTCATCCCTTCAGCCCCATTGATTGGTTCAGGGATGAGCATATGATCCAAGTTAGGCCAATGAAGTACTAATCCGTGCCTTTTATGGTAACCATAAAAAGAGAATCTCTCTTTTCCAGGGAGTTGTTGAGCATGTAGGATGTAATCATAGAGTTTCTGAGCATTCATTCTTTTTTTTTCTTTTTTTGAGACAGAGTCTCGTTCTGTGGCCCAGGCTGGAGCGCAGTGGCACAATCTCGCTCACTGCAACCTCTGCCTCTGAATTCAAGCAATTCTCCTGCCTCAGCCTCCTGAGTAGCTGGGATTACAGGCATGTGCCACCAAGCCCAGCTAATTCTTTTGTATTTTTATTAGAGACAGGGTTTCACCATATTGGCCAGGTTAGTCTCAAACTCCTGACCTCATGATCCACTCACCTTGGCCTCCCAAAGTGCTGGGATTACAGGCATGAGCCATTGCACATGGCCTGAGCATTCATTCTTATGGCAAATATGTATTAAGCTCCTATTGTGTGCCAAATATGGTGCTAGGATGTGGGAGAAACACTTGCCTTCAAGGAGATGTCTACTGTGGTAACACAAAATTACTCAAGGCCAGCCTGGTGGCTCACACATGTCGGAGTTTTGGGAGGCCAAGGCAGGAGGATCAATGGGGCCTGGACAACATAACAAGATGCCTGTCTCTAAAATAAAACATAAAAAAAATTAACCAGGTGTGGTGGTGTGTGTGCCTGTAGTCCCAGATACTCAGGAGGCTGAGGCAGGAGGATCTCTCGGGCCCAGGAGTTTGAAACTGTAGTGAGCTATGATTATGCCATTGCACTTCAGCCTGGGCAACAGAGTGAGACCTGTCTCTAAAAATTAAATAAATAAATGAAAAAGGCCAGCGCAGTGGCTCACGCCTCTAATCACAATACTTTGGGAGGCTGAGGTGGGCGGATTGCTGGAGCTCAGGAATTCAAGACTGGCCTGGGCATCAGAGTGAAACCCCATCCTTAAAATAAATACAAAAATTAGCCATACGTGCATATGTGGTGGCTTGCATATATGTTCCTGGCTACTCAAGAGGCTGAGGTGGGAGGAGCACTTGGGCCTGGAAGGTAGAGGTTGCGGTGAGCCAAGATCTCACCACTGCACTCTAGGCTGAGCGACAGAGTAAGACCTTGTCTCAAAAAACAAAAACCAAAACAAAACCCCACAAACAAAAAAAGTGAAAAGGTAATCAGAGAATGGGAAAAAAATATTTGCAAATCACATCTGATAAGGGATTTGCAGGGAGAATACATAAAGAATACAACTCAATAATAAAAAGATAAATAGCCCAATTTAAAAGTGGGCCAATGATTGGAATAGACAGTTCTCCAAAGAAGATGTACAAATGGCCAATAAGGACGTGAAAAGACGCTCAACGCCATTAGCCACTAAAAGAATGCAAGGCCAGGCACAGTGGCTCATTCCTGTAATCCCAGCACTTTGGGAGGCCGAGGTAGAAGAATTGTTTGAGCCCAAGAGCTCCAGATCAGCAGAGGCGACATAACAAGTCCTTCATCTCTATGAAAAATTAGAAAAATTAGCCAGGCTTGGTGGTGTGTTGTTGTAGTCCCAGCTACTTGAGAGGCTGAGGTGGGAGGATCACTTGATATCAGGAGATCAAGAGCAGCCTAACATGGTGAAACCTCATCTCTACTAAAAATACAAAAATTAGCTGGGTGTGGTGGTGCCTGCCTGTAATCCCAGCTACTTGGGAGGCTGAGGCAGGAGAATCACTTGAACCCAGGAGGCAGAGGTTGCAGTGAGCCGAGTTCGGGCCATCGCACTCCAGCCTGGGTGACAGAGGGAGACTCCGTCTCAAAAAAAAAAAAAAAAAAAAAGGCAGGTCGGATCCGAGGTTCGACGATCTAAGCTCACGCCGATCCTGGACTGACGGTCGGATCTGAGCACCCTGTTCTGAGCTCCCCTTTGCCCCCACACACCTTAAACCCGTGTGCAGGATCCGTCTCCATGGAACCACAACCTCCTGAAGCCTTGACCAACGTCGTCTCGGTTCCGCGCCAGCAGCCCAGCTCACATTCAGAGGCTGGTGTCCAGGCTCTCAGCGCGGGGGAAGGCTCAGGTACTGGATCCCGGGCTAAGCTCGGGTGGAGGTCCCCTTTCGTGGAGCCATTTCGGGAGAGTAAGTCAGGGCGCAAGTGCTCCACTGAAGACAGGATCTGATTTTTTCCTAACTGGCCCCCGATGTCCTGCATTCTGGTGAGTTTTCTTTAGATTTTGGACTACTACGGGCCAACGTTAGCTAACAGTTGTGGAGCACTTTTTTTTTGTTTTTGTTTTGAGACGGAGTCTCGCTCTGTTTCCCAGTCTGAAATGCAGTGGCGGATCTCGGCTCACTGCAACCTCCGCCTCCCGGGTTCAAGCGATTCTCCCACCTCAGCCTCCCGAGAAGCTGGGACTACAGGCGCATGCCACCACGCCCGTCTAATTTTTGGTAGTTTTAATAGAGATGGGGTTTCACCGTGTTAGCCATGCTGGTTTCCATCTCCTGACTCGTGATGCGTCCACCTTGGCCTCCCAAAGTGTTGGGATTACAGGCGTGAGCCACTGAGACGGGCCGATGGTTCCTCTTTTTAAGCAAACTATATGAATCTGTTAATCCGCAAAATCTTGAGCTACGTGGGAATGACAACCCCCATTTTATAGAAGCCGAACCTTAAAGAGCTGCGGCAGTGCTGCCTGCTGCACCTCCTGTCTGATCAGAGTGGTTGCAGTCAGCTATAGACTGTTTTATGGAGACCGGACAGCATTAGTTCAGTCGTTTGTGGTAAACATCTCTGTGTACAAGCACACTTTATAAACATTTTCCTCCCCCCGAGACGGAGTCTCCTTCTGCCGCACAGGCTGGAGTGCAGTGGAGCGATCTCGGTTCACTGCATCCTCCGCCTCCCAGGTTCAAGCGTTTCTCCTGCCTCAGCCTCCTGAGTAGCTGTGATAACAGGCGCCCGCTATCATGCCTGGCTAATAATTTTTGTATTTTTAGTGGAGACGGGATTTCACCATGTTGGCCAGGCTGGTCTCGATTTCCTGACCTCAGGTGATTTGCCCGCCTCGGCCTCCCAAAGTGCTGGGATTACAGGCGTGAGCCACCGCTCCCGGTCCAGAATATTTTATTTTTAAACTTGTGGAGATGGGGTCTCATTATGTTAGCCAGGCTGTGCTTTGCTACTTTTACATCACTCAGTTCTGTTCTCAAGATAGTTGGGGGGTGGGGGCAAGCAAATACACAGGAAACAAATGGAATAATTGGGTGCTGTTTCTCATCTCTCATCTGGCCCAATTTTCACTCTCTTGGGGACACTTCCCATGCATATCCCAGGGGAACATTGACACTGTGCATAAATGCTGAGGGAACTGCAGTTTGAAGGAAGTTATTTTAGACTGGAATAAGTTTATTCACTAATCATTAAGTACTTGTTCTGTGCATGATAAAACATATGGGGGGAAAGATAAAAAAAAGAAAAAAAAATTATAGAGTCTCTCTTTTGGGGTGATAAAAATATCCTAAAATTGTGCGGACGGTTGCACAACTCTGTGAATACACTAAAAATCGCTTAATTATACAATTTTAATGGGTGTATGGGCTGGTCGAGATGGCTTATGCCTGTAATCTCAGCACTTTGGGAGGCCGAGGTGGATGGATCACTTGAGCCCAGGAGTTGGAGACCAGCCTGGGCAACATGCCAAAACCCTGTCTCTACTAAAAATGCAAAAATTAACCGGGCGTGGTGGCAGACACCTGTAATCCCAACTATTTGGGAGGCTGAGGCAAGAGACTCGCTTCAATCTGGGAGGCGGAGATTGCAGTGAGCCGAGATCGTGCCACTGCACTCCAGCCTGGGCGATGGAGGGAGATTTGGTCTCAGAAAAAAAAAAAAAAAAAAAAAGAGGGTGTGAATTATATCAGCAATTATAACAGCAATAAAGCTGTTCCCCCCGCCCCCCCCAAAAAAAAAGGACTCATGGTGTTTCCTTCTCACCATGGTGATAGAGCCCCAGCTCTTACAGTCACATCGCAATTGCAACAAGATAGGCATAATCCTCCCATTGCAGGTATAATCCTCCCATCGGCTCAGGGACAGCCGAAGAGCTGCCCTGGCCACAGGCACCACAGGAGGGGCCTGGTTACCAAAGTGTTAAGTGCTCAAATTTCCAGTGCACAGTGGGCTTGGGTTGTGTGTTTTGCCTCCTTGGTTCGGGGGGCCTGGGCCTACTGGGTGTGAGAAATGCCCAATACAGAGCCCTCTGGATGGCCCAGCTGTAGCTACAGAAAGACTTGCGGAAGTGATGAGATACCACTCTTCTTTCACTTATTTAATTTAATTAATTTATTTATGAATTTATCTTGGGACAGAGTCTTGCTCCGTCGCCCAGGCTGGAGTGCAGTGGTGCAATCTCGGCTCACTGCAACCTCCGCCTCCTGGGTTCAAGCAATCCTCCTGCTTCAGCCTCCCAAGTAGCTAAGATTACAGGTATCCCTCACTACGCCCAGCTAATTTTTGTATTTTAGTAGAGACAGGGTTTCACCATGTTGGTTGGGCTGGTCTCCTGACCTCAGATAATCTGCCTGCCTTGGCCTCCCAAAATGCTGGGATTACAGGTGTGAGCCACCACGCCTGGCTTTTTTCTTTTTCTTTTTTTTTTTTTTTTTTTTAGACCATTTGTTTTTTTTTTCTTTTTTTTTTGTTTTTTTTTTTTTTTTTTTTTTTTTTTTTTTTGAGACAATCTGGCTCTGTCACCCAGGCTAGAGGTCAGTGGCATGATCACTGTAACCTTCACCTCCTGGGTTCAAGTGATTCTCCTTCCTCAGCCTCCTGAGAAGCTGGAACTACAGGCGGGTGCCACCATGCCCAACTAATTTTTGTATTCTTAATAGAGATGGGGTTTTGCCAATTTGTCCAGTCTGCTCTCCAACTCCTGACCTCAGGTGATCCGCCCACCTCAGCCTCCCAAAATTCTGGGATTACAGGTGTGAGCCACCTTGCCCAGCTTAAACTGGTGCTCTTCACAATGGGTACTTCTGAGCTGTGGGAATCAGTTGTGAAGGAGGGCCGTGGTGAGGGAGAGAATTTTTCTTTTAACACTTTATGCCTGTGATTTGACATTTTTTTATCTTATTCTTTTGATTTGACATTTTAAAAAATTTACAATGAGCATGCATTACATTACAAATTTTAAAAAGACAAAACCGAGTTTCCCTTACCAAAAGGATTGACAGAATTTAACTGGGTGGAGACATGAAAAGAGGTTGTTATTCTTGTTTGTGCTTTCCCTTTCTTTGCTTGAGTTTCAACAAGGAAAATTCGTTACTTTTGCAAAGTTATTTTTAAATGTCACATGGAAGAAAACAAAAACAAAAACAAAACCAAACAGTGCAGTTGCTCTAGCATCTGTGGCCTCCCCACCCTTGCTTGGCCATGGCTGGGCTTTGCATGGACTTTGCATATGAGCTGCCCTGGCAGTGTCACCGTCGAAGGCATGAATCACCAGAGATGCCTCATCAGCAGGACTGTGGGAGGCCAGCAGGGCGGCGGGGCTGGAGACGGGCAGGGTGGAGCAGGGGAACTGGCGGCCTTGCTTCCACTGCTGGATTTTATTTTATTTTATTTTATTTGAAACGGAGTCTCGCTCTGTCGCTCAAGCTGGAGCGCAGTGGCACCATCTCGGCTCACGGCAACCTCTGCCTCCCGGGTTCAAGTGATTCTCCTGCCTCAGCCAACCGAGTAGCTGGGATTACAGGTGCGGGCCACCACACCTGACTAATTTTTGTATTCTTAGTGGAGACAGAGTTTCACCACGCTGGCCAGGCTGGTCTCGAACGCCTGACCTCAGGCGATCCGCCTCCTCAGCCTCCCAAAGTTCTGGGATTATAGGCATGAGCCACAACGCCTGGCTCCACTACTGGATTTTTATTCTGCTAGAGAAGCAACTCCAGCACAATGGTTCTAAGCAGCTCCAGAAACAGCTCTCATCCGCTCCCAGAGTCTGCAAGGCCTGCTGTTTGGCTGATCAAGTCTAGTAGGTGCAGGACAGATGCTGAGTTGCATTAAATGATCAGAGACAGAGTTAGGGAAGCGATGCTGCTGGCAGATGGTCCAACTGCCAGAAGAGGCTTTGAGTAATTGTAGGGAAATTTACCTAAAGAGAACCTGCTTCCCTCTTGTGGCCACAGAGGGCAAGTCACAAGTCACAAAATAACTTTTGCAAAAGTAATGGGTGTTCCTTGCTGAAACTCAAGTTCAGACAAAAGTTCTCTGCGCTCTTATGTTGGGCAGCTCCAGCCGAAAGCATCTGTCTCTGACTCTCAAGTTCACTTGTCAAGATGGAGTGGACCTAACCAAGAATGCAAAACTATTTTTTTCAAGGAATATTCCTGCTGCCCACACTGTTCTAGGTCCTGAGGATACAGCAGTAGATGAACAAGACAGCATCACCTGCCCTCCTGGAGTTGACCTCCTAGCAGGGCCCGGTATCATCCTGGGAGAAACCCCCTACTTAAAACAGGGGGTTTGGAGAGATGTATGTGAATACCACCAAGTGACCAGTGCCGGTATAAGAACCCTGTGGTGGCCGGCCACGGTGGCTCACTACTGTAATCCCAGCACTTTGGAAGCCTGAGGCAGGTGGGTCACCTGAGGTCAAGGAGCTCGAGACCAGCCTGACCAACATGGTGAAAACCTGTGTCTACTAAAAGCAACCAACCAAACAAAACAAATACAGTTAGCTGGGCGTGGTGGCAGGGACCTGTAATCCCAACTACTCAGGAGTCTGAGGCAGGAGAATCTCATGAACCTGGGAGGCGGAGGTTGCCATGAGCTGAGATCGTGCCGTTGCACTTTGGCCTGGGCAACAAGATCTAAACTCTGTTTCAAAACAAACAAAAAAAACCCCTTGTAGTGAGAACGCTTGAGATACACAGAGAGAACAAGTCATCACTGTCACCCCTCTCATATGTCCCAGAGATTCATCTACATGCTTAGCACATGTTTAGACACAAGGCCTTTCTCTGTCACCCAGGCTAGAGTGCGGTGGTGTGATCATAGTTCACTGTAGCCTCCAACTCCTGGCCTCAAGCGATCCTCCCACCTCGACCTCCAAAGGGATGGGATTACTGGCGTGAGCCACCATGCCTGGACAAATTAACACATTTAATCTGTCTCTGCTTTATCCTCTGATATGACCAGAGCAGTGCCTGACGCATTGTAAGTGTTCATGAAACATTTACAGAATGGATGAGTTTAATCCTCACAGCAAATCCTGTGAGGTAGATACCATCATTATCACTTCATTGATGAGCAACTGAGGCCCAGAGAGAAGTGACTTTTCCAAGATCACACAGCCCACGGGAGTTCAAACTGTTTCATTTGCAAGCACATGGGTTTACCCGCTCTATTAGTTTCTTATTGCTGCTGTAACAAATTAACACAAGTTTAGTGTCTTCAAGCAGCACAGATTTATAGTGGTACTGTTCTGGAAGTCAGAAACGCTAAAATCAAGGTGTCAGACACCTTGTGTTCCCTTTATGGTGGCTCTAGAGGGGAATCAATTT
>NW_016107400.1:4745915-4748327 GCF_001604975.1 Cebus imitator | reverse complement strand
AATATGGGGTTTCACCATGATGGCCAGGCTGGTCTTGAACTCCTGACCTCAGGTGATCCACCCACCTTGGCCTCCCAAAGTGCTAGGATTACAGGCGTGAGCCACCGTGCCCAGCCAAGAATCAATTTCTTTACCTTTTCCAACCTTTAGAGACTGCCAACATTCCTTGACTTGTGGCTGCATCACTGGGACCTCTGGTTTCGTCCTCATATCTCTTTGAATTCCTCCTCTTTTACTTTTCTTTTGTTTTTTTTTTTGTTTTATTTTTATTATTTTTTTGAGATGAAGTCTTGCTCTGTTGCCCAGGCTGGAGCACACTGGAATGCAGTTGCACGATCTCGGCTCACTGCAACCTCTGACTCCAGGGTTCAAGCCATTCTCCTGCCTCGGCCTCCCAAATTACAGGGATTACAGGCACATGCTGCCACACTCGGCTAATTTTTTTGTATTTTTAGTAGAGACGAAGTTTCACCATGTTGGCCAGGCTGGTCTGGAACTCCTGACCTCCAGCGATTCACTTGTCTTGGACTCCCAAAGTGCTGGGATTACAGGCAAGAGCCACCACGCCCGGCCACCTGTCTCTTTCTCCTAAGGACTCTCGTGATTACATTGGGACCACCTGGATAATCCAGGCGATCCTTAATTTAATCACAACTACTAAAAGTCCCTTTTGCCACGGAAGTTAACATGTTTATAAGTTTGGGTATGGACATCTTTAGGGGGTCTTTATACAGACTACCACACCTACAGACTTGACTGTCTTTACAACTTCGGATTTTTGTTTGCCATTTTCCTTAAAGGTGCAAAGAAATAACCGTAGGTGATTGCGACATTAGGAAAATGAAGACTGAAAAGATGGGAAACTCCTGAAAGAGAAAGAAGGGGAATAGAACTTGGGGACATAAAAGGAGACTTGAATTTTATCTAGAATGTTCATTTTAATTTTAATTAAAAATTTTGAAGCTAATATGCAAAATGTTAGTAATAATTCGGAATGATGGGAGATGGAATTTTGGTAGGTTGTACTCTACATTTATTGCATTTTTTTCCCCTAAAAAACACTGAAATTCTCTACATGGATGAACAAGGGTCTTGGAAGGCTAGGGAATGCCGGCTGGCTGGGGCACCCGAAGCTAGTTACTTAGTGGCTGTATTTTCCTCCTCTGTAAAATAGTTCGCACAGCTAATGAAAACTGCATAGTTTGAGATGGAAAGAGCCCACACATGCAAAGAATCTGTAACAACGTTCAATGATTTTCCTCCGTGAACCCTTGATTCTTAGATCGCGAGGGCAAGGGGTAGGCTATGAGGCCATGCAAGGCTACAGAGGCGCCTTGAGCTGGACAGATCGTCTGCAGGTTGGGGACCCAGCTTGATTTGGTGCAAACCGGGGCTCAGCGCGAGATCCCGGCCCACCTGGGAGGAAGAGGTAATGCGAGAGCGCCCCCACGTGGCTATAGGCAGGATCACGCCCAAGGAAAACTCAAAATCAAATCCAAACACAAATGTGAGGATTTAATATTAAAAATATTCATGTTTGCTATTTAGACTCTCTTCGTTTTCATAGTGCTTTCCTAGTGTATTTACTACTGCTGATTGCGAGAGCACTGTGACTCCAGGGCTCCCTGAGCGACGCAGCGGACGCCGGTTCCATATTGAGCATGCGCAAAGTTTGAGGGCGGGGCGCCTGCGTCATCACATTAATATAGCTGCACAGAAAAGCATGCAAACGGTTGGTAGCGTGGCCGAGTGGTCTAAGGCGCTGGATTTAGGCTCCAGTCATTTCGATGGCGTGGGTTCGAATCCCACCGCTGCCACACCCCAAGTGGGTCTCACTTTTTCCATCCTTTAACCAACCCTTCGATTTCTTCATGTGGTCCTTCTTCAACCACTCCTCTTTTTTCCTCCTTTCTGACGCTCTTTCTTTTTTTAAAGCTTTAGATTGCTTATAATCATTTTTTTTTAATGGAAGGGGGAAGGGAGGAGAAAAGGAAGAAGCGGTCGTGCAGGCTCTCTCATGCTGTAGCCCAGTACACAAACCTCTCTTTCACCTACCCATCCAGCTCCCTCGAGCTTTTGAGCTAGAGAGTGGCATGTTCCAATGTGGAATTTAGAAAGCTCCCCAGCCTGGCACGGTGGCTCCTGCCTGTAATCCCAGCACTTTGCGAGGCCGAGGTGGGTGGATCATGAGGTCAGGAGATCGAGACCATCCTGGCTAACACAGTGAAACCCTTTCTCGACTAAAAATTTAAAAAAAAAAAAAATTAGCTGGATTTGGTGGCAGGTGCCTGTAGTCCCAGCTACACGGGAGGCTAAGGCAGGGGACTTGCTTGAACCCAGGAGGCAGACGTTGCAGTGGGCTGAGATCATGCCACTGCACTCCAGCCAGGGCAACAGAAGGAGACTCCATCT
>NW_016107400.1:4731306-4742857 GCF_001604975.1 Cebus imitator | reverse complement strand
AATTCAGCCTAGCAGAGAGGAGCATAGTTTTTGTTTGGTTTGGTTTTTTTTTTGGCTCCTTCCCAAACTGCCCACCTTGTTCAGCAGAGTGGGACACACTCTGCGGTGTCCATGTTGGTTTTGATGAGCCCATTCCGTCCCCTCCACCTCAGGCTTGGGATGCTTTTCTTCTCTGCCAGTCCCACGTGTGCATATTATGATCTTTACATGGCTGTATTTACACACTGATGTCTTGGTATTCACAACGGAATAACTGATACCAAGACGATGGGGGGGTGGTTTCTGTGGAGAGCAGGGCTGGATTAAGAAGTTTTGTGATGTTAAACTCTAAAGATTATGGTGATCACCACTACCTCTCAATAAATAGAAACAGTACTAAATAATAAAATATAACCTACTAAACTCTATTTTTCCCATTATAACTTTATTGGTACTCATCGGGACATCCAATTATTTTAAAAGGTGTTTTTTTTTTTTTTTTAATTTTTTGATGCTCTTTCTGGTACTGAAACATGTGCTTACTGTGCTGTCATCTCCAGACAGGAACCCAAAAAGGCCAAGTAGGGCTCGGCAGAAGCTTGGGTCTCGGTTTTTCCCCAAGCCCAGGGTCTCAACACATAGATCTGTGTGAACAAGAAGCCCAGAACATTCGGGTCGGGGTGGATCCAATGCAATGTTACCAGACAGAGTGGACCTAACTCGGGATTCCGAGACGATCTCAGGACAAGCCTAGAGAGCCTGGGCGGGGAGGAGGATTCACTGTCCCAGAGCAGCAGCCGACGGCGCAAACTCCTGACGACGCCACCCCAGCCTGCATTAGCCCATAGCGACTGCGGCGGCCAGGCCCCAAGGAGAACCCACCCAGGAGACGGGGCTGGAAACGGGTGAAGTCAGAGAGGGAGGGGGCAGGGCCAGGACCCCATTAACGCGAAAAGGGCGGGACTGGACCCAGAGGGAGGTGCAAGGCCAGACCCAAACGAGAAGCCAAGGGGTGGGCTCAAGCGCGCGGGGAGGACCAGAAAGGGAGCAAATACCAGATCTGCAGAGAGCCGGGACTGGGCAGGGACTAGGAGAAGGGCCAGAAGACAGAGCAGGCTGTGAGCCTCGACCTTTGTTAGTAACCGGGCCAGGCCGGAGGGAGGTAATAGGAGGCAGGGCCAGGACATGGAGGGCGGGTCATGGGCGTAGCCAAAGCTCAGGGGGCGGGGAGGGGGGAAAGTTCTGTGAATCAGAAGTCGGGCCAAAACATGGAGGGGGAGGGGCGTGGCTATACCACAGGGGCGGGGTTAGGCTTGGAGAGCGGCTCAGGAATAGGCCAGGAAGTTAGGGGGCGGGGCAGAGGCGTGCCCAAGCCGTGAAGCAGGGGCTAGATCTGCAGGGCTGCTCAGGGAAATCAGTGAGCGGGGGAAGATGTGCCCAACTTGAAGGGCGGGGCCAAAACACGGAAAGGGGCTGGGGCTAGGCCTCCGGGCCGACCAGGGGCGTGGCCAGGATTCAGGGGGCGGAGCGGGAGCGTGCCCACTTCGAAGGGTGGGGCGGGACAGAGGCGGGGCCAAAACACAGGAAGGGTGCGAGGCAAGGTCTGGGCGTAGTCAGCGGCACGGCCAGGACTCGGGCGGCGAGGCTGGGTCTGGAGGGCGGCTCGGGGGCGTAGCCAGGATTCAAGAGGCGGAGTGGAGGCGCGCTCAAACCCAGAAGGCGGGGCAGGGGCTGGTACCAGCCGAGGGAGCTGGGCAGGGCAAGGGTGCAGCAGGGCCGACTCCGGGCGGCGGGCGGCGGGCGGCGGGCGGTCAGAGGCGCTTCATGGCGGCCTGTAGGGGCTGCAGGCCTAGGAAGTGCAGGGCCAGGGCGAGCAAGCCTAGGAGCAGCAGCAGTCCGAGCAGCAGCCGCAGGAGCGTCTGCGCCATGGAGCTGCGGGGCCGCCGGCTAGTGGACTGCATGTATCGCTCCACCGCGTCGGCTAAGCTGAACTTGTCCGGCGCATAGCCGAGCTGGGCGCGGGCCTTGGCTATCTGGAAGGTGTGCGTCACGGCCACGCTGCGCACCTGCGGGGACAGGGGGGGCATCCGAGGGCGGGGCTCGTGGGAAGGGGGGCATCCTCTACCTCGCTGTTCACAGAAAGGGAAAAGAGAGGGCAGGAATGTCCCCTCCATTGCACAGCGATTTAAAAGAACCCAAGTGCAGCGTCTTGCTCCTGCGATGCCCTCATTAGGGAGGACTTCCTTTCCTCTTTCCATCTTCATTTTTATTGGAGGTTGCCGCCTCTGCATCGCCCCCTCCAGCCCCGCTGAATTCGCACCCTATTTAACTCCTCGATCCTTAGGAAGCAGAGATCTCACCCCTACACTCCTCTTCCCGGCCTAGCACAGTGCTGGGACTCAGGAGGCCCTTGATAGATTCTTAGGCATCTGCGAGGAGAAGCTGAACACCCGCCAGAAACAGATCTCCAGGAAACGACCTTGGCTTCCTGCCCCCAGCCCCAGACCAACTGTGGCTAGGCGGGCCCCAGGGGCAGCCTTCACACCCTCGGTTATTAACTAAGTTTCCCTAAGAGAGGAGGAATTCGGTTATGCAGAACCGATTACTCTCTAAGCGGTGTTTCCCCTGCTGCCAGATGGCTTGGGGCCCACTGGTTTCAAGGGTAGTAATGACAGCTGTCAGTTAAGGAACACACACCCTGCACTTGGCCTGGGCTAAATCCTTTCTACGCTTTACCTCATTTAATCCTCTAAGGTGGTACTAGCACTATCTGTTCTGTGTATACTTGGAAAATGGTCAGAGAGGTTGAGTGACTTGCCGGGGGTCACACAGGGGAGCCAGATTTTAGCCTAAGTCCTTCCCTGCTGTGCTGGCACCTGAAGATGCCCTCCCACCTGACTCATTTCTTCTTCTCTTGTTCTTCAGTCGGACCCCGGGGAAGAGTTCACCAGCTGCTGGATTCTCCAGTGCCACTGAAACAGCCCCTGGGGTCAAACCTGTGGTTTTGGATGCTTAATGGGGGGTAAGTGCAGGGCTTTGAGGAGCACAGGAGCTGAGTTACGCTAGATAAGCAGGCCCCCTAACACACCTAGATGTCTCTAGATGTCGCCTCCTCTGGGAAGCGTCCTCTGACTTCCTCAGATTTGGCCTAGGTGCCCCTTCTGTGTGCGCTGGAGTTTCTCGTGATTTTCCCAAGAATGGCTCTAATTACAGTGTTGAGTTGCCTGCTCAATGGGATGTCTTCCCCTTTGGACTAGGAGCTCCCGGAGGGTAAGGACTATGTCTTCTCGCCTCCATTGCTTAGCTCAGTGCCTGGTACTACAGGAAATGCTCCATATGTTAAATGCAAAGTCAAACTGGAGGGCTGGTTGCTGTGTCACAGATTGACCAGCAGAGGGTACCCAAGGCACAGCCAAGGAACTTCCACAGCTAAGGACTACCCCAGGGCTGAAGAAGGAAATTTCCAACAAGAGGGAGAGGAGCCACGACCCTGCCTGATCACAATTCAGCAGCAGCCTGGCAGCTATTTTATGTGGATATGATCCCTGATGCATTTCAAAAGCTAATAGTTAAGCTTGAAATCACTGAGGACCGGGTTCAAATCCTAGCTCTGCCATTTAAGTGAGTGACCATGGGCAGGTTATTTCACTGTGTCTCATTTCCTCCTCTCTGGAGTCTACAACTCAGAGTGGCAATGAAGATGAAATAAAGCACAGTGCCTGGCATATTGTCATCACCCAAGAGACGCTCACTATCATCTTATTCACTCCTCTACCAATCTAGATGGCTCACTCCTTCTAGAAGTCACTCCTTTCTGTGGCCCATTCTGCACTCTCCCTCTCTGACTCTCCTGGTTAAAGAACACTAAACATGGAGCCTAAAGCCAACTCCAGTATGGTGTGGCCCTGGACAATTCACTAATTTTCCTTATGCTCAGTTTTTCATCATAAAATGGAGATCACGATCTTTTTGACGTTTCTAACTTAGCAGGGCATCAGAGAGAATCAAACAAGAGAGTGGGCTAGAAGGATTTTTGCAAATAACCTCAACCACCACCTACTGCTTTGCTATTTACAGTCTGCAATGAAAACATCCTCTTTTTTAACTAAGCAAATATAAACCTGCATCATCATTCTTATGAGAGTAGTATTCTGAGCCAGGCATGTTGGCACATGCTTGTAATCTCAGCTACTTAAGAGGCTAAAAGGGGAGAATCACTCTCTCTCTCTCTCTCTCTCTCTCTTTTTTAGGGGCAGGGTCTCCATCTGTTTCCTAGGCTGAAATACAGTGGTGCGATCATAGCTCACTGCAGCCTTGAACTCCTGGGCTCAAGCGATACTCCCACCTGAGCTGGGACTAAAGGCATGCACCACCTTGCCTGGCTGATTTTTAAATTTTTTGTAGAGATGAGATCTTGCTATGTTGCCCAGGCTGGTCTCAAACTCCTGGCCTCAGGGGCGTGGCCGGGATTCAAGGGGCGGAGCGGAGGCGTGCTCAAACCCAGAAGGCGGGGCAGGGGCTGGTACAAGCCCAGGGAGGTGCTTACACGTGATCCTCCTGTCTCAGCTTCTCAAAGCACCGGGATTATAGGTGCAAGCTACCACACCTGGCCAAGAGGATTTCTTGAGCTCAGGAGTTTGAGACCAGCTTGGACCACATAGTGAGACCCTGTCTCATAAAAAGAATTATATTCTGTATATAGTAGGTACTTAATATATACTTATTCAGTAAGCACAAACTATCAACCTAGGTCTGTCAGGCTGCGTGTGTGTGTGTGTGTGTGTGTGTGTGTGTGTGTGTGTGTTGAGAGTTGGTGGGATTGGTAACATTCAAAGGAGTGAATGGCCTGAAACCTGCCTTTGGGAGCCCCCAGTCTGGCTGGAAAGACAAGATGCTTATGAATGAAAGAACAGTGATGATGGATGGGCTTGGAGCTGTCACATTTCAGACCCAGAAGGCACAGCAAAAGCTCAGAGGTTGGTGTGATAATAACAGAGCTAACACCAGCTTTGGACCCACATGGAGACCTCAGACAAGCATCTGTCATCATGGTGTCAAAGGGGTAAGGAGTGGCAGCAGTGGAGGCGGCAGGGAGAGGTGGGAAGGGAGGGAGGGGAAGCAGGGCTGGGGCTCCCAGAGCAGCAGCTCACTTACCTCACTCCGGGTGAGCAGCGGTGGGAGGCTGCAGATGGGTCTCAGGGCCAGGTGCAGGTGCTCCATCACTGCCGCTGCGGGGAGGGAGGGGGCCAGTGTCCAGGGGCCTCACATGCAAACTCCTGGGAGGCCCTCAGGGACAAATCAATGGGGGCATCATTTGCTTTGCTAGAGGTCACTTTGCAAAAGTCATTGGATTCCTTTAAATCAGCAGCCCGTGCTGGGTGCCTTGTTTAGCTGTGAAGTCACAAGTAACTTGTTTTTAATATTAAAGGACTGGGCTGGGTGCAGTGCCTCAGGCCTGTAATTCCAGCACTTTGGGAGACCGAGGTGGGTGGAGTGGCTGAAATCAGGAGTTTGAGACCAGTCTGGCCAACATGGTGAAACCCTGTCTCTACTAAAAATACAAAAATTAGCCGGGCGTGGTGATGGACACCTGTAATCCCAGCTACTGGGGAGCCTGAAGCAGGAGAATCGCTTGTACCTGGGAGGCAGAGGTTGCAGTGAGCGGAGATCGCATCACTCCACTCCAGCCTGGGCAACAGAACGAGACTCTGCCTAAAAAAAAAAAAAAAAAAAAAAGAAGCCAGGCTTGGTGGCTCACAGCTATAATCCCAGCACTTTGAGAGACTGAGGTGAGCAGATGAGCAGATCATGAGATCAGGAGTTCAAGACCAGCCTGGCCAACATAGTGAAACCCCATCTCTACTAAAAATCCAAAAAGTAGCTGGGCATGGTGGCACATGCCTGTAGTCCCAGCTACTTGGGAGGCTGATAGGAGAATCACTTGAACCCAGGAGTTAGAGGTTACAGTGAGCTGAGATCATGCCACTGCACTTTAGCCTGGGCGACACAGCAAGACTCTGTCTCAAATAAAATAAAATAAAATACAAAATTAAAGGACTGAAGCTTTAAAAAACCTGAGCAGATTCTAGGTTATTCATATAATAATCTCTATCTCACTTGTACTTCAATATGCTCTCTAGGAGAGAAGGAAGTTGGAGTAATAGTCCTCAAACTGGGCTGCATGTGGGACCAATTTAAAAAACATACTGGTTCCTGGTCTATCATGATCTACCTATTTTATTAAAAAAAAAAATACTGGTGAGAGCCAGGTATGGTGGCTCATGCCTGTAATCCTAGTATGGGAGACTGAGGAGGGAGAAGATCTTGAAGCCAGGAGTTCAAGACCAGCCTAGGCAACAAAGTGAGACCCTCCTCTAGCTCTAAAAAAAATTAAAAAATAGTCAGCACAGAGGTGCATGCCTGTTATCTCCACTACTCTGGAGGCTGAAGTGGAAGGATTGCTTCAGTCCAGGAGTTCTATACCAGCTGGGGTAACATAGCAAGACCCCCATCTCTACTAAAGTATAAAAATTAGCTGGGCCTGGCGGAAGGAGCCTGTAGTCCTAGAGGCTTGAGAGGCTGAGGCAGAGGATTGCTTGAGGCCAGGAGGTTGGGTCTGCAGTGAGCTCTGATCAGGCCACTGCACTCCAGCCTGGGCGGCAGGGCAAGACCCTGGCTCTAAAAAATAAAAAATACCGACGCTTCCCTCCCACTTCCGCCCTGCTTATCTCAATTTAATTGGTCAGTGGTGTGGTTGAGACATTTCTGTTTTAAAATCTCCCAGGTGACTGTAAAGTGCAACCCGGGTTGAGAAGCACAGAGGGAATTGGGAACGAATTTACAATCCTCTCCAAGTGCCCACAGCCGTGGCTCAAGGCCAGGAGTGCCAATCACTGTGACAGTCCTGCACGTGAGAAGTTGCCCTGCACGTGTACCCTGGTGAACACAAATTTGCAAGCCCCTGCTTTTAATAGCAAGGCACTCGATGCATTTAAAATACAACAGGCGTCCCTGAAACACAGCTATTTGGGTTGGAGGGCTACCATCCCCTCACGCTGGTCATTCCATGTCTGCAGCCTGCTTTGCCTTTCAGCTGGGAGGAGACCAGTGGATAGGTGCTGGGGACAGAGGGAAGGGCAGCAGCCAGGACGCACTGTCGGGGGTGGAGGTGGGAACAGAGATTGACCTTCAGGCAGAGAAGGAGAATCTTGGAACGAAATGGAGTCTCTGTTTTAAAGCAGCTCTAACTTCAGGGTGACCTTGGGGGACAGAACAGCCCCAGGGCTCCCTGTCCTCCTGATTGGCATGAGACCTCCCAGCAGCACCACGAGGAGCCCGCCAAGCCCAGGTGTGAATTCTGCTCTCCCACTTTCTTACTGTGGCACCTTGAGCAAGTCGCTAACCTCTCAGAGCTTCAGCCACCTCATCTTTACAATGGGTCCATTATAGCTGCCTTGCAGGTGGGAAAAGGTGGGACTAGGGTGTGGAATTTAAGGAGGCACTTGCTCCCAGCACCTGGCAAGTGCAAAACCAGGCTTGGAGTTGCTGCTCGACCACCTTAAAATTTGCTCCCACAGTACCTCACTGTCCTCGTCCTAGTCCTGGCCCTGAGTTTTTTTCTTTTCTTTTTTTAAATTTTGAGACCGTCGCCCAGGCTGGAGTGCAATCTCTGCTCACTGCAGCCTCCCACTCCTGGGTTCAAGCGATTCTCCTGCCTCAGCCTCCCAAGGAGCTGGGATTACAGGCGTGTGCCACCACACCTGGCTGATTTTTGTACTTTTAGTGGAGACAGGGTTTTACCGTGTTGGGCAGGCTGGTCTGGAATTCCCAACCTCAGGTGATCCGCCTGCCTCGGCCTCCCAAAGTGCTAGCATTACAGGCGTGAGCCACGGCGCCTGGCCCTAAGTTTCAATTAAGGCTATGCAAGGTACACCTGGGACACAGAGGGCTTTACCACACACACTCCTTTCCTTACCTGCCAGGTAGACCCAGGAAGTAGGCACCTGGATCCAGGGCTGGCTGTACCCCAGCTTCTCAAACTGCAAAGAAACATGACCTGGGGTGAGAACAGGTTGAGGGGCTGGTGTGGAAAGACCACACGCTCCCTCTACTGGGGGCCAGCAGAGGTACCTCCTGTCTCCTCCCCACCCACCCCAGGGGGCAGACCCTGCAGCCAATCCCAAGCCTGTGCCAGTCTTGAAAGGAAATCCACACCTTGACCCAGAAAACCCAAGGAGGAATTGAAAGCATGGGATAGTTAAAAAAAAAATTGTTTTGCAGAGATTGGGGGGTCTCACTATGTTGCCCAGGCTGGTCTCAAACTCCTGGCCTCAGGCAATCCTGCCGCCTCAGCCTCCCAAAGTGCTGGGATTACATGCATGAGCCATTACACCTGCCAGGTAGCCCTTTAACTTGGGATTATTCACATCATTTAATTATCACCTACATCTGCCTATATCTAGAGACACTCCAAGGCACTTATGTCGAATCTGATTTTTCCAGAATTGGCTTTTCTGTTATTAAAGAGAAAACAACAACGGAGCATGTGTGTGGAGGGCGGTAGGAGATGCAGCAGAATGGGCTGGCGTGGGATAAAGTGAGCCCTTCACTGGCGTAAAAATTCTCCAGGTCAGGAGAAAAACTATATCCTCTAGCCTGGGCTTTCTGGTCTAACCCTTCCAGGCAAGCCTGGCTGGCTAGGAGTCTGGGCTGCTCAGAGAGGGTGCCAGAGTTTCTGGGCTGCCATGTGGGGAGCCCCCAAAGACAAAAAAACCACCTCCCTTGTGCTTTTGTCTTTTCCACATACCTCTTTCAGAGCCTCAGCACATAACAGGTGGTTCACAAGCAAACCTCCACGGGGCTCGAAGCCAACATAAATCTGGAAGCATCGAGACCAGCCTGGCCAACATGGTGAAACCCTGTCTCTACTAAAAATACAAAAATTAGCCAGGAAGGATGGTGCGCACCTGTACTCCCAGCTACTTAGGAGGCTGAGGAAGGAGAATTGCTTGAACCTGGAAGGTGGAGGTTGCAGTGAGCCGAGATTGTGCCACTGCACTCCAGCCTGGGTGACAGAGTGAGACTCTATCTCAAAAAAAAAAACAAAAAAACCAAAACCAAACAAAAACATGCTGGACTCGGTGGCTCACACCTGTAATCCCAGCACTTTGGGAGGCCAAGGCGGGTGGATCACCTGAAGTTGGAAATCTGAGACCAGCCTGACCAACATGGTGAAACCCCATCTGTACTAAAAATGCAAAATTAGCCGGGCGTGGTGGTGCATGCCTGTGATCCCAGCTACTCAGAAGGCTGAGGCAGGAGAATGGCTTGAATCTGGGAGGCAGAGGTTGTGCTGGGCCATGATTGAGCCATTGCACTCCAGCCTGGGCAACAAGGGTGAAACTCTGTCTCAAACAAACAAGCAAACCAAAAACGCCTAGAAGCAGGGTGGAAGAGAATTGCAGGTAACTGAGGAGCACATGGTGCCCCTCAAGGGCTCCAGCCAGTTCCAGTGTTGCCCGGTGAATACTATTGCCAGAGCTGTTTTTTAAAAAATTGATTTTTAGAGACAGGGTCTTGTTCTGTTACCCAGGCTGGAGTGCAGTGGTGCAATCTTGGCTCACTGCAGCTGTGAACTCCTGGGCTCAAGAAATCCTCCCACCTCAGCTGCTCAAGTAGCTGGAAGCACAGGTGTGCCACCATCACATCCGCCTAATTGAATTTTTATTTTTGCAGAGACAGGTTCTCGCTTGGTTGCCCAGGCTGGTCTCAAACTCCTGGCCTCAAGCGATCCTCCTGTGTTAGCCTCCCAAAGTGCTGGCATTACAGAGGTGAGCCATCTCACGGGGCAAAGAGTTGGTTGGTTTTTAATGTGAAATCTTCTGGCCTTTTAGAAATAGAAAAAGACAAGAAGAGAAGGCCAAAGGCCGGGTGCAGTGGCTCATGCCTATAATCCCAGCACTCTGGGAGGCCGAGGTGGGTGGATCACTTGAGGTCAGGAGTTCTAGACTAGCCTGGCCAACATGATGAAACCCCATCTCTACCAAAAATACAAAAATGAGCTGGATGTGGTGGCATGCACCTGTAATCCCAGCTACTCAGGAGGCTGAGGCATGAGAATTGTTTGAACCCGGGAGGCAGAGGTGCAGTGAGCCGAGATTGCACCACTACACCCTAGCCTGGGCGACAACAGGAAAACTTCATCTCAAAAAAATAAAAAAAATTTTTGAAAAAGGAAGAGAAGGTCAGGGATCCCAGAATGATCATTCGGGGTGGGGGGCATCTGGGCACCTACCAGTGGGGCCATCCACTCAAAGAGGTTGACGCTCTCCCCATCGTTGATGTAGTATGCCTGCCCACTCTGAAGGGGACATGTGGGAGGGGACAGTCAGCCTTCTCTCCAGCAGCCTGGCCCAACCCTTCCAGATGGCTCTCAGCAGCTGCTCCAACCCTGAGTTCTCTGGAGCAGCCCCAAGACCTGAGGACACACCGGAGCTATTCCCCGTGAATTCCAGGATGACCACACTGACTACCTGTGTGACCTCCATGGAGTTGCCCAACCTCTGTGTACTTCAGTTTCTTCATCTGAGTAATGGGAGGACAATATTGGGATCTCCCTCTTGGACAGTTGTGAAGATTAAAGGAGACAATACGTGTGGAGGCTTAGAATTTGGCAACTTATTCTGGGATCAACAATGCCAACCTCACATGGTCATACAGAAGAGCTAAAGACGCTCTATAAGGAATTCCACACCCCACCTACCTGCTTCCCCCAAGCTTCCCTGGGCTGAGAGTCCCACCAGCCATCTGAAGTTAGGGGGAAATCTTGTGTGTCATCCAGGAATCCCCTAGGGATGGGGCGCCCTGCCTGCAGCCCTGCAGGGAAGGTGGTTGGGGGCATCACAGGGGACTCACAGCCACATAGCCCTTGGCCGCGGTGAGGGCTTTGGCTGCCAGCACATGTGCCTGCACCAGATTGTGCACGTGGACCCAGTTCATCTGTGCCTTGCGGTCCCCAAATCGGAAGATGAACAGCCTCTTCTTGATGTGGCCCTGGTGAAGAGGGGTGGCGGTAAACATAGGCTTGTGCCCAGAGTGGCTTTACATTCCATCTAGATGCTGATGGCTCCCAGGTTCTAGCCCCAGGCCAGGTCCCTCTGTTCCAGGCTCATGTATCCAATGACCTCCGGATATCAGCACCAGGCTGTCTAACAGACAACTCAAACTCACCAGCTCCTGGAGCAAGCATCTGACTGTCCCTCTCACCCCACGTCTCCCTCCCTTCCCAGTGGACTGGTCAGTTCACTGCGCTGCTTGGGCTAAAACCCTAAAGCCACCTTTGACTCTCATTTGTCTTATATGCCATGTCCAACCCACCTGCAAATCCAGTTGGCTCAATTATTAGAATCTGTCCAGAATCTGACCGCTTCTCACCACTCCGACAGCCACCCTCTTCTCACCTGGACACACAGTTGCTTACTAACTGGTCCCTCTCTGTCCACCTCAGCCCCTGTAGTCTGTTCTCCGCCCAGCAAGGCAGATTCTTTTTTTTTTTTTCTTTCTTCTTTTTTTA
>NW_016107400.1:4728700-4730461 GCF_001604975.1 Cebus imitator | reverse complement strand
AAAAAAAAAAAAAAAAAAGAACCCAGTTAACTAACTAACTAAATAAATAAATTGCCAGGTGCAGTGGCTCATGCCTGTCATCCCAGCAACTTGGGAGGCTGGGGCAGGAGGATTGGTTGAGGCCAGGAGATTGAGACCAGCTTGGGCAACATAATGAGACCCTATCTCTACCAAAAATAAAAACAGTCAATCAGGCATGGTTGTGCACACTTATAGTCACAGCTACTTGGAAGGCAGGAGGATCACCTGAGTCCAGGATGTGGAGGCTGCAGTGAGCCATGATCACACCATTGCATTCTTGCCTGGGTGATAGAGTGAGACCCTGACTGTAACAAAAAGACATATAGCCAAGCAGAGGGATGTTTTGAAACTGCAGACTGGAACTTCTCCCCACTAATAACTCTGGCTCCTCATGATCCTGCACTACCAGATTGAATCCAGCCACAGGGACCTCATGCTGCTTCCTAAAACAATCATGATCTTTCTCACTTCCAGGTTTGTCCCCAAGCTGTCCCCTCTGTTTGGCCTATCTTCTCTCTACTACCTCATTTCTTTGGTTAATTCCTTTCTCTCTTTTCCAACAACATAGACATCACTTCCTCCAGGGAGCCCTTCTGGGTCTCCCCTGCCAGGCCCATCTTCTTGTGCTCCTCTCTTCACAGCCCTCCCCATACTGAAGCTGTGACTGCGGTGTCTGTCTCCCTGAGAAATTTGAGGGCAGGGCCCAGAGCCCCTTGTAGTTATATTTCCGGCACCTGTATTTCCGGCAAGCCTTTAGAGAGAGGCTTTCTGTATGAAGACACTTGTTCTCCCAGCACGGGAGAAACCGTCCAGGCTGCAGGGAGCCCCCATGGGAGTGAGGGCAACAGGCTCCCTTCTGCCTTTTTGGGGTCACAGCTCTATGGCTCCTCTACCCATGCCTTGGCTTGGCTGGTACACTCTGAGACCTCTGTTCCTGCTAGGAGCTTTGAGGGGCCTGGGGACCAGTGGGGACATCCTGTAGAACCGAGGGTCCCAGGCTCGGGACACTAGACTCAAGACTGGTGCAGGGACCATGGGCTGGGAGGGCCTGACCAGTGTGCACCTCAGCCAGGATCCTTCTCTGACTCGGGTGCTGAAGGTGGGGGTGACATACCGCCACACGGGGCAGGTGCCTCTGCTCTTCAGGGCCGTAGATCCCTGGGGGCCGGAGCACACACGTCCGAAGAATGCCTCCTCCTAGCACACAGGGAAGCGTGGTCAGGGGTCAGGGGAGGAGCAGCCCACAGAGAGAGGGAGAGAGAGGCCACCTCTATCTCCTGGTCCTTACCTGGACAGTTTAGAGAGGAAGGCTGGCCCAGGGGCTTCCTCATTCAATTTGTTATTCTTTTAGTCAATTAGTCATTCAACAGACACTATTCAGAGTCTCACTCCCACCTCCAACCCCCCAGCCCCCAACCCTGGTTGGATCCTGTGAAGAATGTAAATGGTTCTTGCCCTCCCAGCCCTCACAGTGCAGTCACAGAGTTAAGAGCCAGATGCAAACATCTGCACAGGTGGTCTGTTTATCAAGAACTCGGCAGAGTGATTTCCTTTGACACTCCTTGAGAGTACCATTGTGCCCATTTTACAGATGCACATAGATGCACACGCCCTCATGCCCATAGCTCTTGTTCCTTCTTTTTTCTTTTTTTTTTTTGAGACGGAGTTTCACTCATGCTACCCAGGCTGGAGTGCAATGGCACGATCTCGGCTCACCGCAACCTCCGCCTCCTGGGTTCA
>NW_016107400.1:4703682-4727185 GCF_001604975.1 Cebus imitator | reverse complement strand
CTGGAATGCAATGGTGCAATCTCTCGGCTCATTGCAACCTCTGCCTCCCAGGTTCAAGTAATTCTCCTGCCTCAGCCTCCTGAGTAGCTGGGATTACAGGCACCCACCACCACACCTGGCTAATTATTTTTAGTAGAGATGAGGTTTCACCATGTTGGCCAGGCTGGTCTTGAACTTCTGACCTCAGGTGATCCACCTGCCTCAGCCTCCCAAAGTGTTGGGATTACAGGTGTGAGCCACCGCTCCCGGCCATAATTCATGTTTAAGATTTAAAAAATTTTCTTTTATTTTTATTGCCATATAATAATTGTAGATATTTGTGGGGTAAGGTGTGATGTTTTGGCTGTGAAGTTTAGAAAGCAAGGGATACCTGAGGTTTTTCCATGCATGAATACAATGTGTAATGATCAAATCAGGGTAATGAGCGTATCTATTAATATCATCTGGAACATATATCATTTCTTTGTCTTGGGAACATTCATATTTACTGCCTGGGCAACAAAGTGAGACCCCATCTCCGACAAAAAAAAAACCAAAAAAAAAAGCCAGACACCATGGCGTGCGCCTATAGTCCCAGTGTTCTGGGAGGCTGGGGTGGGGAAATTGCTTGAACCTAAGAGTTTGAGGCTGTAGTGAGCCATGATAGCACCACTGCACTTCAGCCTGGGTGACACAGCAAGACCCTGTCTTAAAGAAAAAAAAATCCACTCTTCTAGCTATTTGAAAATGCACAATAGCTATTAGTTATAGTCACTATATAGTGCTATAGAATGCTAGAACTTTAAAAAATATATTTAAAAAAATTTAAAATAACTTTTGTTTTTGAAATGGAGTCTTGCTCTGTTGCCCAAACTGGAGTGCAATGGCACGATCTCAGCTCATTGCAACCTCCGCCCCTCAGATTAAAGAGATTCTCCAGCCTTAGCCACCCGAGTAGCTGGGATTACAGGCATGTGCCATTATGTCCCACTACTTTTTGTAGTTTCAGTAGATGAAGTGTTTCGCATGTTGTCCCAGCTGGTCTCAAATGCCTGACCTCAGGTGATCCACCTGCCTCAGCCTCCCACAGTGCTGGGATTACAGGTGTGAGCTACTGTACCCAGCTTAATGACTTAGAAACAGGATCTCACTCTGTTGCCCAGGCTGAAATGCAGTGGTGTCATCCCGGCTCACTGCAACCTCCCAGGCTCAAGCATTCGAGACCTTAGTCTCCCAAGTGGTTGGGACTATAGGCTCATGCCACCACACCCAGCTAATTTTTATTTTTATTTATTTATTTTATTGTTTTTGAGACAAGGTTGCTCTGTTGCCCAGGCTGGAGTGCAGAGGCGCCATCCTGGCTCACTGCAACCTTCACCTCCCAGGTTCAAGCAGTTCTCCTGCCTCAGCCTCCTGAGTAGCTGGAACTACAGGCACATACCACCACGCCCAGCTAACTTTTGTATTTTTAGTAGAGACGAGGTTTCACCATATTGGCCAGGCTGGTCTGCTGACCTTGTGATCCACCCACCTCAGCCTGCCAAAGTGCTGGGATTACAGGTGAGCCACTGTGCCCCACCTTAATTTTATAAATTAATTAACTCCCAGCCCCAACTTCTCAACTAAAATGGAGCCTCTGAGAAGAGGTTCCACTCTCTCTCCCTCCCAAGGCTCGGGTTCCCGAAGGGGCTGAACCTTGGTATGGAATCCCAGGGTGGGTCACCTTCTATGACAGCTTTCCTTTGGGGAGCCCCTCCCCCTCTGCATGAGGTCTTAGGGGGACCATCAGTTTAGAAGGTGGCCATGGGATGTTCTCACCCAGGAGGGGGACTCTTGATATCATTGACACTGGGAACTAAAATCCTAGGAATAGAGTCACCCGGAGGAGACTGGTTATCAGTTCCTGCCACCCAGGTCCCTGAAGCTGCCTTAACACTGCCCTTTCCAAGCCCTGGTGGTTGCATTTCTAGAAATCTATTTTCCAGAAGCTAGCCCACATCCTTCCTAGATAAGTTCCCTTTCCCCCGATAAATGAGCTGGGGCCAGTGTCTCTGGGTCATAACCGAATGCCCTAACTGCTACATCCTCTAAGCCCCTCACTTTACCTGGAGGACAAGTGCAGTGGGTTAAATGGTGGCCCCCTAAAGATATGTCCATGTCCCAGAACCTACTGATGTCACCTTATTTGGAAAAAGGGTCATTGCAGATGTCATTGAGGATCTCGAGATGGATCATCCTGAGTTATCGGGGGAGGGGGCCTCTATCCAATGACAAGTGTCCTTAAGAGACTCACAGAGAAGAGACAGATGGAAAAGAGGAGAAGGCCATGTGAAGGCAGAGGCAGGGGCTGGAGCAATGCAACCACAAACCAAGGAATGCCTGGGGCCATCAGAAACTAGAAGAGACGAGGAAGGAGCGCAGGCCAGACACAGTGGCTGACACCTGTAATCCCAGCATTTTGGGAGGCCAAGGTGGGCAAATTACCTGGGGTCAGGAGTTCAAGACCAGCCTGGCCAACTGGTGAAACCCTGTCTCTACTAAAAATACAAAAGTTTGCCAGGAATGGTGGCGCATGCGTGTAATCCCAGCTACTCAGGAAGCCGAGGCAAGAGAATAGCTTGGACCCAGGCAGAGGTTTCAGTGAGCCCAGATCGCCCCACTGCACTGCAGCCTGGGTGAAGAGAGTGAAACTCCGTCTCAAAAAAAAAAAAAAAAAAAAAAAAAAAAAAAAAAAAAAAAAAAAAAAAAAAAAAAAAAAAAAAAAAAAAAAAAAAAAAAAAGAAAGGAGTATAGCCCAGCTGACACCTTGATTTCAGACTTCTGGCCTCCAGGATGGTGAGAGAAGAAATGATTGTCTTTTATTTCTTTGTTTTTGAGGGAGGGTCACAGCTCACTGCCATCCTGACCTCCCTGGGCTCAGGTGATCCTCCCACCTCAGCCTCCTGAGTAGCTGGGAGTACAGGCATGCACCACCATACCCAGGTCATTTTCTTTTTTTTTAAAGACGGGGTTTCACCATGTTGGTCAGGCTGGTCTTGAACTCCCAACCTCAGGTGATCTGCCCGCTTTGGCCTCCAAAGTGCTTGGCTTACAGGCATGAGCCACCGCGCCTTGCCAATCATTTGTATTTTTTGTACAGACGGAGTTTTGCCATGTTGCCTGGGCTGGTCTTGAACTCCTGGGCTCAAGCAATCCCCCCGTCTTGGCCTCCCAAATGGCTGGTATTACAGATGTCAGTCACCGCGTCCAACCCATTTCTATTGTTTTAAGCCATCAAGTTTTGATGGCATCATTTGTCATGGGAGCCACAGGATACTAATACACCCAGAGACAGAGATGGGAGGACATAACTGCATTAACACTGAGCTGGGATCTGCATGCCTCGGGATTCTGCTCTCAGGGCTAGGGACCCCTGCGCCGAGTCAGAAGAACACTTTCAGGAACCCGCTTGGATAGGAGGGAGTGGAAACGACCCCAGGTGACTGCAGCTGGACTCCTGGAAGGCAGGTATCGGGTGAGCTTTCCTGTAAACAGCCTGCAGCTAATTTTAAACTCGGGGTCACCTGGGCATAGTGAGGGGAGGTCGGGTTGCAGCTGATGTTGGCAGGCGGGGCATCAGACAGCTACTTCACAGAGGGCCAGGGTATCCGTGACTCTCCTGACCATGGAAAGCTGCAGATGCTCATATAAATAATTCTTGGCTGGAGGATTAGGTGTCTAGAGTACAGGGTGCTGAGCTGGCTGGTGGAGGCCCCACGTAGAGGAAATAATTCAACTGCACAAGATTGAACCCCTGGGAAAGCAGCAGGATGGTTCCACTGGGATCAGGGATCCAGGCCTGACTGGCCCAGGGTGATGGGGAGTAGGGTGGAAAAGATTTTAGGGAAAAGAGCTGATGCTCAGGGACCTGCTTAGCTGGCGCTACAGCGCTGCACAGTGATTAGGCCCCAGGCTCTGGTGTTAAACTCTCTCGGGGTTCAAATCCCACCTCTACCACCTAATAGCAGTATGACCTTCAGTGATATCAGTTCATCTGTCTTAGTTTTCTCACCCGTACATTGAGAATTATCAATTTTTTTTTTGAGATGGAGTCTCGCTCTGTCACTCAGGCTGGAGTATAGTAGCATGATCTCGGCTCACTGCAACCTCTGCCTCCCGGGTTCAAGTAATTCTCCTGCCTCGGCCTCCAGAGTAGCTGGGATTACAGGCATGCACCACCAAACCGGCTAATTTTTTTTTTTTTTTTTTGTATTTTTAGTAGAAATGGAGTTTCACCATTTTGGCCAGGCTGGTCTCGAACTCCTGACCTTGTGATCCACCCACCTCAGCCTTCCAAAGTGCAGGGATTACAGGTGTGAGCCACCATGCCCTGGGGAGGATTATAATTTTTAAGCCCTTTCACTCTCCAAATCCACTTGGCTCTCAAGTTTAGATGGTTTTGATAGTAAAGGGAAACCAAGTTATCTGATTCTTTTTACTTTCTGAATTTTAGAAAGCAATATAAAACATATATATATAATATATATTCTACAGACAGGATTTTGCCGTGTTGTCCAGACTGGTCTCGAACTCCTGAACTCAAGCCATCCACCTACCTCTGCTTCCCAAAGTGCTGAGATTACAGGCATGAGCCACCACGCCGACCCAACTTTCCTGATAATCTGGATAGCATGAAATTTATCTGAATAAATTTGGCTCTGAAGTGTAGAAAGCAAGGGATACCTAAGGTTTGCACCTAAAAGGGGTGTTGTGAACAGTTAATTAGACCTCTGCATATAAAGTTAGCATGCAATCTGTGGGAGGAGAGCCCATGAAAATAAAAAGAGAATAAAACTAAAATAAAGGAAAAAGTAGAAAAAAGAATGGGGCTAGGCGTGATGGCTCATGCCTGTGATCCCAGCACTTTGGGAGGCCGAGGCAAGAAGATCACTTGAGGCCAGGAATTTGAGACCAGCCTGGACAACATAGTGAGACCCCCATCTCTACCAAAAAATTTTAAGTAAGCCTGGTGTGGTGGCACACGCCTTCAGTTCCAGCTACTTGGGAGGCTGAGGCAGGAGGATTATTTAAGCCCAGGAGTTCAAGGCTGCAGTAAGCTCTGATTGTGCCATTCCACTCCAGCCTGGGCAACAGAGAAGACCCTATCTCTGAAACAAACATAAATAAGACAGCCAAGGTGGACTTTTCTGGGAAGTCACTGAAGCTTGAGCTTTTGGGCCTCTCCCATGCAAGTCCCTTCCAAAGTGTCATACAGCTCACTCTACACTCATCATTTTGTACTCTTTTGTGTAAACAGGCCCCTGAAGCTGGATTCGCTCCTGTGCAGTAGAAAAGAGAGCTAGATTTGGGTTTGCTCGAGTCTCTTCCCCACCTATGTAAGGACAGACACTAGGCCTGACTTCTGGGCTGTATCCATAGCGGGGCGCAGGCACACAGCTGGTGCTCAGAATGTGCTGAACGACAAACGGCCAAGGTCCTGGGAAACTGTCCTTTGAAAGGAAGGCGGGCCTCAGACACATATTAGCATGAATCACACGTGTACGCTGGGGGAGGCAGCAGTGGGCAGGTGTGTTTGGGATAAGCAGAGCCCCACGACACTCACCTGGGAGAGGCGTCCCATTGGCCATGAGGGTCAGTTGGTCGGCGATGGCCTTGGTTCGGGAATAGTGGTCTATGTGCTGCCAGACACCAGGGAAAACAGAACCATCAGAGGAGGTCAGCAATGCTGCTGGCAATGCCTGCCCAGCCTGGCCAGCCCCAGGGCTGCACCTTCCCTGGGGAATCCCACTGGGATATGGCCAAGCCCTGAGCCCCATGGCCCCTTCTCTCCCCCTGGGTGGGAGAACAGTGCATCTCCTTCCAGAGCTATAGGAGCAGAGGAGCACTGGGTCCAGAGCAGCAACAATGACCTGGGCAGCCCAACTCAGGGAGGCTGCTGCCAGCCCCAGATGCCTGCCCTGCAAGGCTGATGCTGGACACCTGCTGGGTGAATTACCTATACGTGGCTGTTTTGTGTTCACATGACATTTTCACATTGCTTATCTCATTTCCTGCTCTGCACAGCCCCATGGTGATAGTGTTATCATGTTGGGATGAAGAAACAGAGGCTTCTCCGGGTGTGGTGCCTCATGCCTATAATCCCAGCACTTTGGGAGGCCCAGGAGGGAGGATCGCTTGAGCCCAGGAGTTTGAGACCAGCCTGGGCAACACAATGAAACCCTGTCTCCACTAAAAATACAAAAATTAGCTGGGTGTGGTGGTGGGCACTTGTAGTCCCAGCTACTCGAGAGGCTGAGGTGGGAGGATCACCTGAGCCCAGGAGGTTGAGGCTGCAGTGAGTCGAAATCATGCCACTGCACGCCAGTCTGACAGAGCAAAGCAAGACCTTATCTCAAAAGAAACAAACAGAAAAAAACAAGGCCTGTAACCCCAGCAGCTTGGGAGGCTGAGGCAGGCAGATGGCTTGAGGCCAGGAGTTCAAGACCAGCCTGGCCAACATGGTGAAACTCTGTCTCTACTAAAAATACAAAAATGAGCTGGGCGTGGTGGCACGCACCTGTAGTCCCAGCTACTTGGGAGATTGAGGCAGGAGAATTGCTTGAATCCAGGAGGTGGAGGTTGCAGCGAGCTGAGATTGTGCTACTGCACTCCAGCCTGGCGATACAGCAAGACTCTGTCTCAAAGAAAAGAAAAGAAAAGAAAAGAAAAGAAAAGAAAAGAAAAGAAAAAAAGAAACAGAGGCTCAAAGGGCTTAAGTGATTTGTTCAGGGACAGGGTCACATGGGTAGGATGTGGCCAGGTTGAGGCTAAGGCCAGGCCTGTCTGATTTCAATGCCCCTGCAGGTGTGACCAGCTAAAAAAAGAGAATGCTGATGCCACCCAATTTTGAGGGCCTCTTCCTGCCAGGAGGCATCCTGAGTTGTGAAACCCACCCTGCTTCCACCCATCCCTACCCTCTGAGCTGTGGGTCCCAGGACCGTGGGCCCCATCCACCTCTCCTGGAAGACAGGTACCTCGTCCAGTGGGAAATACGGCACGGAGTCCTCATTGCCCTGCTCTATGGGCTTCCCGCCAAATGCAACGTTGACAGTGCTGGTATAGATGAGCCTTGGAACCCGCCGGCGAACACAGACTGCAGCAACAGGTGCAAAGAGCATCAAACACACACACACATGTGCACAGACACAGATACACACACGGGACACGTGTGAGCAGGGAGTCAGCTGAGGAGGTGCCATGCAGATCTCCACTGAATCTTCAACACGCAACTTGGCCCCCCAGGACCCTCCCAGAATCTAGAGCTGTTCAGGACGGAAGGGTCTCCTGCCCTTAACTGAGGGTGGAGGTCAAGTTCCTGCTCCATGGACCCCTGGGAACCAGGCCTGCTCCTTATTCTTTCTCAGTGTGGCTTGGACCCTGAGCTACCTTGCCAGAGACAGGTCAGAAGAAGGTCTCACTGGATGGAGACACAGAAAAAGATCTCTAGAATCAGAGACACACGGGATCAGGCAAGACGTGCCCAGGCAGCCCACACATGGGTCTTCAGTTTTGGTTCTTCGGCAACTTTTCATTGATTGACTGATTGAGATGGAGTTTTGCTCTTGTTGCCCAGGCTGGAGTGCAATGGCGCGATCTTGGCTCACCGCAAGCTCTGCCTCCCATGTTCAAGCGATTCTCCTGCCTCAGCCTCCTGAATAGCTGGGATTACAGGCATGCGCCACCACATCCAGCTAATTTTTGTATTTTTAGTAGAGACAGGTTTTCTCCATGTTAGTCAGGCTGGTCTTGAACTCCTGACCTCAGGTGATCCGCCTACCTCGGCCTCCCAAAGTGCTGGGATTACAGGCATGAGCCACCATGCCCAGCCTTATTTATTTATTTTTAAATCTTATTTATTTATTTATTTAGAGACAGAGTTTCGCTCTTGTCGCTCAGGCTGGAGAGCAGTGGCGTGATCTCGGCTCAGTGCAACCTCTGCCTCTCAGATTCAAGCAATTCTCCTGCCTCAGCCTCCCAGGTAGTTGGGACTACAGGCGTCTACCACCATACCTGGGTAATTTTTTTGTATATTTAGTAGAGGAGGGGTTTCATCATGTCGGCCAGGCTGGTCTCGAACTCCTGATCCCAGGTGATCTACCCCGCTTGGCCTCCCAAAATGCTGGGATTACAGGTGTGAGCCACCGCGCCAGACCAGCTTTGGCAACTTTTCTTCCTCCAGCCTCTAAGCCCTGAGAGGTAACTCTGTTCCCCATGATCCCAGACATGCTAAGGCTGCACTGACACACCCATGCAGGGACGTGGGCAGGTCTGCAGTACACGAAGGATGTGCTGCCCACGGGCCCTTCATTTGATGGCCAGAGGGTCCCACCTCTGCAGGAGAAGGGAGAGGAGGAGATGTACAGCAGCTCATACCCGGCTCTGAGCACCTACCATCAATCACTAGTTTGGTGCCTCCGACATTTATAGACTCAATCTGCTCTTTCTGCAGCTAAAAGACAAGACAGTGAGAAAGTAATGGTGCTACCCATGACATCTTGCTGAGGCTGGAGGGCTGAGCTTGGCATCAGGTGGGACGGGCAGGGCAGCAGGATGTTCAGCTCAGAAGCAGGGATCCCGAAGGCCCACCAGGAGTGTGGGTGCCTGGCTTTGACACCATCTTCCTGGGTTGCCAGGGAAGGCTCTGCCCCACATCTGGCCCTCAGTAACCTCATCTGTGAAATGAGGGCCGACCTCCTCCCCTGGGTGGCAGGTAGGACCTAATAAGACACTGGAGAGGACCTGGTAGAGTGCCTGGCACAAAAAAGGGGCTCAGAACCTGTTCGGTCATTTTCTTACTCTCAAAGCCTCAGTTTCCCTATCTGTAAGGTGGACATGGTAATACGGGCTGAGCCTTCACGAGGGAGCTGGGGTGTGAAAAACAAAAACTAGGCCACTCTGAGGGTTCCTGTGAGCCAGGGACAGGGCGAGAGCTTCCTGATCCACAGTCTCATTTAATTCTCTTAACAACAGGAGGTGAGCTCCATGCCTACTTTTTAGCTATATTTATTCTTTATTTTTGAGATGGAGTTTCAATCTTGTTGCCCAGGCTGGAGAGCAGTGGTGCAAACTCAGCTCACTGCAATTGCTGCCTCCCAGGTTCAAGTGATTCTCCTGCCTCAGCCTCCCAAGTAGCTGGGATTACAGGCATGTGCCACCATGCCCGGCTAATTTTTTTTGTATTTAGTAGAGACAGGGCTTCACCATGTTAGTCAGGCTGGTCTCAAACTCCTGACCTCAGATGATCCACCTGCCTTGCCTCTCAAAGTGCTGGGATTACAGGCATGAGCCACCATGCCCAGCCTATATTTATTCTTTTAAGAATTTTTGGCCAGGCATGGTAGCTCACACCTGTAATCCCAGCACTTTGGGAGGCCGAGACAGGTGGATCACCTGAGGTCAGGAGTTTGAGACCAGACTGAGCAACATGGCGAAACCCTGTCTCTACTGAAAATACAAAAATTAGCCAGGTGTGGTGGTGTGTGCCTGTAATCTCAGCTACTCAGGAGGCTGAGGCAGGAGAATTGCTTGAACCTGGGAAGTGGAGGCTGCAGTGAGGCAAGATCGCACCACTGCACTCCAGCCTGGGTGACAGAGCGAAATTCAGTCCAAATAAATAAAGATAGAGATAGGGGTCTCATTATGTTGCCCAGGTTGGTCTCAAACTCCTGGGCTCAAGCAGTCCTCCCACCCTGGCCTCCCAAAGTGCTGGGATTACAGGTGTGAGCCACCGTGCCCGGCTCTATATTTATTCTTGTTGTGGCTGTTTTTGTTTCATAGGCAAGACAATCAAGGTGAAAAAGAATTCAAACAGTAAGAAGAGTGTATGGTGAAAAGTTTCCCTCCCACTCCTGATTCCAAATCTTCCTTTTCCCTCCCTAAAGGCAGCCACCGTTAAATTTTCTGTGTTTCTAGAGATAATCTATGCTTGTTAATATCAGCATGTAAGCATGTGTGAGTATAGAAATAAACAGTTTCTTTCACTTTTTTTGTAAACAGGAGAATGCCAAACACTGCTTTGTGCCTTGGAAACTGTTTTTTTATCTGCACACATTGAGTCAGCTCTTTCTTTTGAATGGCCGCAGATAATTTCATTGTAAAACACAATTTATTAGGCTGCGCGTGGTGGCTCATGCCTGTAATCCCAGCACTTTGGGAGGCCAAGGCAGGGGGATCACCTGAGGTCAGGAGTTCTAGACCAGCCTGACCAACATGGAGAAACCACATCTCTACTAAAAATACAAAATTAGCCAGGCTTGGTGGCGGGTGACTGTAATCCCAGCTACTCGGGAGGCTGAGGCAGGAGAATCGCTTGAACCCGGGAGGCGGAGGTTGCGGTGAGCCAAGATCACATCATTGCACTCCAGCCTGGGCAACAAGAGCAAAACTCCACCTCAAAAAAACAAAAACAAAAACAAAACACACACAATTTATTTAAATAGCCCTCAACTGATGGGTTATTTCTAGGGTTTTGTTATTAAAAACAATGCTGCAAATGCACGTGTGAGTGTAATTTCTGAGTCAAGGGGTACCCGTATGTTTTGGTGGATACTACCACATTACTCTCTGAAGAGGTTGTGGTATTACTAATAGTAGTGTCCTCACTTTCCAGATGATGAAAGAGGATCAGCGAGGTTAAGTAAACTTGCCCTAGGTAACACAGTTATAAAATGACAGAACTAGGGCCAGGTGCGGTGGCTCATGCCTGTAATCCCAGCACTTTGGGAAGCCAAGGCAGGTGGATCACCTGAGGTCAGGAGTTTGAGATCAGCCTGACCAACATGGAGAAACCACATCTCTACTAAAAATACAAAAATTAGCCAGGCGTGTTGGTAGTACCTGTAATCTCAGCTACTCAGGAGGCTGAGGCAGGAGAATCACTTGAACCTGGGAGGTAGAAGTTGCAGTGAGCTGAGATTGTGCCACTGCACTCCAGCCTGGGTGACAGTGAGACTCTGTCTCAAAAAAACAAAAACAGGCTGGGCACAGTGGCTCAAGCCTGTAATCCTAGCATTTTGGGAGGCCGAGGCAGATGGATTGCTTGATGTCAGGAGTTTGAGACCAGCCTGGCCAATGTGGTGAAACCCTGTCTCTACTAAAAATACAAAAATTAGCCAGGCCTGTTGGTGCATGCCTGTAATCCCAGCTACTGGGGAGGGTGTGGCAGGAGAATCGCTTTAACCTGGGAGGTGGAGTTGCAGTGAGCCAAGATCACGACATTGCACTTTAGCCTGGTGAAGAAGCAAGACTCTGTCTCAAAAACAAAACAAAACAAACCCCAAACAAACCAAAATGGCAAAACTGGTATTGGTCTCATGGATGCAAGATGCAGGCTGGGAATAGCCCAAGTCCTTCCTACAGTAGGTGAAGCGTGAGAGGGAATGGATGGGCGTGAGGGCAGAGCCAGGACTGGAACCCCACTCTGTCTAACTGCAGGTGTTGTATGTGAGGAGCCCACCTTCTCAGCCCCGGACATTCCATAGGAAGCGACATGGAAGACACAGTCCACCCCTTCGAAGGCACGGTACAGGGCTTCTTCATCTCGGACGTCAGCCTGAACCAGAGAAAAAAGAGATGAGGGCAGGGGGTTCAAGTCCAAAGCAAGAGATAACACCTCTGCACCTTGCCTGGTCTCAGAGCTGGCCCCCGACCCAGCCCAGGCCAAGCCTCTGTTGCGTCAGGAAAGGCTGGTGGGGCAGGATTCACTAAAGGATTCTCCAGGGCACCGTGGGCATCATCCTGTGCTCATTCATCACACTCTCTAGGTCACAGAGGCTGGGCTAGGTTTATGTGCACTGTTTCATCAACTCTTAATGAGACCCTGTGAAGTCAGTGTTACTACTGTCCCCTTTCTGTGACCACAGCTGCCCAGCTGGTCGTGCCAGAGCTGGAACTCAAACAGTCTGGCTTCAGAGTCTCTGCCCCTAAACTCCACACCACAGGTTTCACATCAAACACTCTCCCCTGACCATCACCACCACCCCAGTCTACTAAGACCCTTGTCCCCGTACCTGGATGAACTCGGTTTCCGGGGACAGTTCCCACTGGGGTCTGCGGCGGTCAAGCAGAATGACGGAAGTGCCGCTCTTGGCCAGGTGGGATCCCAGGCTGAAGCCCAGGTAGCCTCCTCCTCCAGTTACCAGAACCTTCTGCCTGGCAGCCTTTGTGGGTTTGGCTTGAGTCTTCTGCTGTGGTGCTGGTGTTGGGGTTGCTGTTGACTCCCTGGGTTTGGGCCCAGTCCCAGACCCCTGTCTGAGCCCAGGCCCTAGCTCTGGCTCAGGTACAGACCCAGATGCTGGCCCAGGTGCCAACCCAGCTCCTAGACCAGGTGCTGACGCAGCTCCTGGCCCAGGTACAGACCCAAGAACTAGACCAGGTACTGACCCAGCTCCTGGCCCAGGTACAGACCCAAGTCCTACACCAGGTACTGACCCAGCTCCTGGCCTAGGTACAGACCCATGTTCTACACCAGGTGCTGACACAGCTCCTAGACCAGGTACAGACCCAGATCCTGGCCCAGGTACAGACCCAGCTCCTACACCAGGTACTGACCCAGCTCCTAGACCAGGTGTAGACCCAGCTCCTGGCCCAGGTACCAATCCAGCTCCTGGCCCAGGTACTGACCCAGCTCCTGGCCCAGGTACAGAACCAGCTTCTGGCCCAGGTACAGACTCAGCTCCTAGACCAGGTGCAGACTCAGCTCCTAGACCAGGTGCTGACCTAGCTCCTGGCGCAGGTACTGACCTAGCTCCTAGTGCAGGTACTGACCTAGCTCCTGGCCCAGGTACTGACCCAGAGCCTGGCCCAGGCCCTAGACCTGGTCCAGTTCCTGAAACAGTATCAGGCCTCGGAACAGCACCAGAACCCGTCTGAGGTTCTGGAATAGCTTTGGGCCCCAGCCCAGGCCCTGGAATGGCACCAGGCTTTGGTGCAGGCCCTGACTCAGACCTTAAATCAGACCTTGGGCCTGAGACCTCTCCACAGGCCTGGCAGACAGGGCAGCTCTTCTCACCCTGGCCTGCAGGTTTGCAGGCCTCTGGGGAAGAGCCTGGGGGGTTGGGCTTCATCCTCTACTGAGCCATGCAGACCCAGAAACCGACCACCTGTGGGAAAAAAATAGAAGAAAGCATTCTCTAGAGTTGTTTCAAGTCACATAGATTATTAGACCTCTAGGAGGAGGGGAACTCCAGGTGGAAATTAGAGACTCTTTGAGTTCCCAGGGAACCTGTCCATTTCAGAATCTCCAGAATCTCCAGTATGGGCTGGGCAAGGTGGCTCATGTCTGTAATCTCAGCACTTTAGGAGGCTGAGGCGGACAGATCACTTGAGGCCAGGAGTTTGATACCAGCCTGGCCAACATGGTGAAACCCCATCTCTACTAAAAATGCAAAAATTAGCCGGGCATGGTGGGGCACAACTGTAATCCCAGCTACTCAGGAGACTGAGGCACGAGAATCACTTGAACATGGAAGGCGGAGGTTGCAGTGAGCTGAGATGGTGCCACTACACTCCAGCCTGGGTGATAGAGTGAGACTCAGTCTCAATAAATAAATAAATAAAAATCTCCAGTGTTGCTGCTGTCCTCTGCACAGAGAGTCAGAGACAATGTGGCCAAGACTTAGATTTTAGAGCTAGGGAAATTGAAGTCTAAAGTCACACTGTGTGACTGAGGTTGATGTCAAGCATTCCTGACTTCTCTACCGGGTCCTTAAAATTCCAGTTTCCATGGAGTACCAAAGGAAGACAGGGCAAATCATTGAGCAGGAACCTCACCAGCTTGGGAGGTGGCTGTTTTCTGACTGGGGAGATGGGGAGGGCTTTCTGGAAGAGGAGGAGGAAAAGGAGTAGGAGGAGGAGGAGAATCCACACAGGATCCAAAAGGACTCTGCATCCTGGTAACTTGTACATGACTCCAAGTGCTGTGCCTGTCCCCACCCTACCACCTGCCACCTCTGGTCCTCCCGGGTCCTATGGTAGTATAGGTGGCTGGAACCACAGGGTCTGCCCAATCCCTCTGCAGGCTTTAGGTTCTGGTCTATGGGTCTAGGGGGACAGCACTGAGGATCCTGTTCTTTGCTGCCTCAGACTATTTTTTTCTCTGTCACCCAGGCTGGAGTGCCGCGGCACGATCATAGCTCACTGCAGCCTCAGCCTTCCCTACTCAAGCGATCCTCCTATCTTAGCCCCCCAAATAGCTGGGACTACAGGTGCATGCTACCATGCCTGGCTAATTTTTGTATTTTTAGTAGAGATGGGGTTGTTGCATGTTGGCCAGGCTGGTCTCGAACTCCTGACTTCAAGTGATCCTCCCACCTCGGCCTCCCAAAGTGCTGGGATTACAGGTGTGAGCCACTGCACCCAGCTCCAGCTCCCTAGATCTTTTTTTATTTTTGAGACAGAGTCTCACTCTGTTGACCAGGCTGGTCTTGAACTCTTGAGCTCAAGCGATTCTCCTGCCTTGGCCTCCCAAAGTGTTGAGATTACAGGGGTGAGCCACTGTGCCCAGCCTTCAGTCTAAACTCAAGGCAAGCCAGGGTGTCAGTCACTGTCGCCATCATCCACCCTTCCCCCGACTCCTCCAACCTCCTGTTCCACCTGAGGGTGAGGCTGGATGACCAGGACCAGGTGATCATAACCATAACAACAGCAACCATGTGCTAGGGGCCTCTGTGCACCAGGCTCTACCTACACAGATGGGTGAGTCTCTGCTCTGCATGGCATATACTGGCTGCATGAAAGAATGGAGGTTTGGTGAGTGACGGGGCTGATGAGCCCTATAGTTGTTGCTGGTGGTGGTCACAGGGCAGGGACTCTGGCAGGTAGAGGGGCTGTATTTTTAATTTCCTCTGTTATTGCCCTGCTCATCAAGTGTCTGGGTGAGGAATACAGTCCTACCCAGTAGGAGCATGAATGCTCATGGCTTTATTTATTTTGAGAAGGAGTCTCACTCTGTTGCCCAGGCTGGAGTGCAGTGGTATGATCTTGGCTCACTGCAACTTCCATCTCCCCGGTTCAAGCAATTCTTCTGCCCCAGCTTTCAGAGTAGCTGGGACTACGGGCATGCACCACCACCCCTGCAAATTTTTGTATTTTTAGTAGAGATGGGCTTTGCTATGTCAGCCAGGCTGGTCTCGAACTCCTGGTCTCAAGTGATCTGCCTGCCTCAGCCTCCCAAAGTGCTGGGATTACAGGCGTGAGCCACATGCCCAGCGCACTCATGGGTTTAATGAGAGAGACCCTCCTCACAGAGGAGGGGCCTAAATCCCCCAGAGGGAGGGGAGAGGATGCAGCCCCACAGCAGAGTCCTCCTCCTATACTCAGGCCCAGAGGACTTTGTTCTGGGGAAGGGTCTATGGGACCAGAGCCGACTTTCTACCCTAAGGGAATGCCTTTTGTGGCAAAGGCTGGACTCAGCCCTGGGTACTCACTTGTTGGGGTGTGCCCTTGGGTACAGGCCTTAAAACCTCACTGTACCTCAGTACCCACAGCTGCGAATGGACCCAAATATTTCTGGCTGCTCCGGCTCTTCACAGGGTGGTCATGAGAAAACAGACACCAGAATGGCTTGCAAGCCTAGATTGCAAAGCTCCAGGGGGATTTCATTCCCTGGAGTGTCCTAGCACCTAGGACAGTGCCTGGCACAAAGCAGGCAGTCAGCAAAT
Source organism: Cebus imitator (assembly GCF_001604975.1). NCBI lineage: Eukaryota > Metazoa > Chordata > Mammalia > Primates > Cebidae > Cebus > Cebus imitator. The sequence continues at coordinate 4,711,508 of NW_016107400.1, read as the reverse complement.
GCTGCTGGGTGAACAAAATCTCTGGGGCACATTTGGGATCTGGCTGTGCTGTGGTAGCGCGCCAGACCAACTCACACATGGCTGCACTCATTCTCTTGGAAGTTCAGTAAAGTACAGGCTATGGTTTCCATTACCCAGAGGTGGAAACTGAGGCCCAGAGAACATAAATAAACTTTGATGGACTCACAGACAATGTGTCTGCCGGAATCCAGGTCGATGGGGACCCCAAAATCGGGTTTAGTGAAAGGAACTGGCAAAAGGGAGGAGAGCATCAGGGACTGACCCTGGGCGAGCTGGGCTCGCGGGCAGCTCGAGGGTGGGGGTCCCCTTCCCTTTTGGCCCCCTCACCCTTCCTGTCCCGCCAGCATCTGCGTCCCTGGCCCGTGTCCGGGCTTTGCTCACCTGGCCAGGGCTCCCGCGGCGCTGCGTGCTCCCAGCGCTGCGCCTGTCTGCTAGCTGCCAGGGCCACCGGGCCACCGCCTCCTCTGGAGGGGGCAGAACGGGGCGGGGCGTGGCATCGGGACCACCCCCTGCCTGCTCTTCTGCCCGCCCACTGCCGGCGCGGGAGCACCTGCATTCTTTCAGGTGGAGACCCGCAGACTTTCACAGAGGGGAAAACTGAGGCCAGTAGGGCAGGATGGGCGAAATGGTCCACGCTTCTGGTGGGAAAAGACGCAAAGGTCTTGCGTGACGGGCTCTGTCCTGCCAGCCAAGTCGTCATGGAACCCTAAGAAACAGTGTTTTCTCTATATCTAGGAGCAGAATTGCTGGGTCATATGATTACTCTGTTTTTAAGAGACGAACTGCCAAACTGCTTTCTAAAGTAGCTGCACCATTTTTACAATCCTACCAGCAGTGTACAGGGTTCCAATATTTCCACATCCTTACCAACACTTATTATCTATTTTAAAAATTTTAGCTATTCTATTGGGTGTGAAGTGGTCTCTCATTGTGGTTTCATTTGTATTTCCTGATAGCTAATGTGGCTGAACATGTTTTCTTGTGCTCATTGGCACGTTAATGTGTTTTCTTTGGAGAAGTGTCTATTCAAATCCTTTGCCCATTTTCAGTTGAGTTATTTGTTGACTTTTAAGAGTTCTTTATACATTCTGGATATAAATCCCTTGTCAGATAAATGATTTGCAAATATTTAAACAAAAACAAAAAAGTTATTCCATCATCCATACTTCTACCTATCCAACTATCCTTCCACGTATCCATCCATCCTTCCATTTATCCATCCATCTTTCCATTTATCCATCCAAACTTCCACTTATCCATCCAACCTTCCACTTATCCGTCCAACCTTCCACTTATCCATTCATCCTTCCACTTATCCGTCCAACCTTCCACTTATCCGTCCAACTTTCCACTTATCTGTCCAACCTTCCACTTATCCATCCATCTTTCCACTTATCCGTCCAACCTTCCACTTATCCACCCAACCTTCCACTTATCCATCCAAACTTCCACTTATCCATTCATCCTTCCACTTATCCGTCCAAACTTCCACTTATCCATCTGATCTTCCACTTATCCATCCAACTTTCCACTTATCCATCCGATCTTCCATCCATTCATCCTTCACTTATCCATTCCATCTTCCATCATCTATCCTTCCACTTATCCATCCAACCTTCCATCATCCAGCCTTGCACCTATGCATCCATCCTTCCACTTATCCATCCATCCTAATCTGTACTTCCACCTGTCCATACAACCTTTCATCCATCCATTTTTCTACCTGTCTATACAACCTTCCATCATCTATGCTTCCACCTACCCATCAAAACTTCCATCCATCCAACTTTCCACCTGTCTAATTCATCCTATCTTTCTTTCTGTCCTTCTACCCATCTATCTAGTCTTCCTGTCTTGTGATCTTCCACTCATCTCTGTTGATTTATGCACCAATCACATCATTCTGCTTTTGATGGGTCCTTCTTCAGTGCTGGATCATATCATCCTTTGAAAACTCATGTTCAGCTGGGCCTGGTGGCTCATGCCTGTAATCCCAGAACTTTGGGAGGCTGCAGTGGGCAGATAACATGAGCTCAGGAGTCTGAGAACAGCCTGGGTAACATAGTGAAACCCCATCTCTACAAAAAATACAAAAAAATTAGCCAGGCATGGTGGTATGTACTTGTAGTCCCAGCTACTTGGGAGGCTGAGGCAGGAGGATCATCTGAGCCCAGGAGGTGGAGGCTGTGGTGAGCCATGATTGCACCACTGCAATCTTACTGCTGGAGAGCTCAAGGCAATAGAGTGAGATCCTGTCTCAGTAAAAGAAAACTCATGTTCAAGTGGCAGTAGTGGAGAGTCAGGCAGGCGCCCAACAGCTCACAATTGCTGTAATGGAGCCACAGGGGCTGAGAGCAGGAAGGGCTGATTGCTTTGCTCTGAAAAGGGCAACTGGAAAGGCTCCACCCATACAACACCTTCTATGGGCATAGTTGTGGGGAAGAGAAAAACAAAATCTTAGTGTGTATGTGCTACGAGTCAGATGGTAAGAGATCTTGCTTAATCCTCACAACTCTGTTTTAGCTCAATTTTAGAGACAGGGAAACAGGTTCAGAAAAGGGGCTCTGAATGTGGTGGGAAAAAGCCATGGGGTCATTCTTGGATTTAAATCTTGGCTTTGCCACCTTCTTGCTCTGTCTTTGAGCAGCTACAAGGTTCAGTTTCCTCATCTGTAAACTGTAAATGATGTGCACTTTACAGTTGTGATGCTGTGAGGTTTATGGCTGACATGCTCATTGCAAAATGTTGGGCATAGTGCCTGCTCAATCAGTGCTCAAACAGTGGTAGCAATGGTGTTGAGTCAGTGCTCAAACAGTGGTAGCTGTTATCCACATTACACGGGAGGTTGGGATTTGAACCTAGGTCCTATCCTTCCCCACTTCATAAGCCATGTGACTGGTCCAACCTTCCATTCACAACAACCAGCTTCTTCTTCTCCCACCAACAGGGCCAAGAACTCATATTCCTCAGTACAAGCTGCAGGTGTTGTCTTGCAAAGAGAAGCATAACTTACATCTGTGACGGGCTGAATTGTGTTCTTCACAAAATTCATATGTGGAAGTCCCAATCCCATGGACTTAACTTTAACTCTGCAAATAGAACGATTGCAGATGTAATGAGTTAAGGTCATAGTGGAGTAGAATGGGATCTTATTCCAGTATGATTGGTGTTCTTATAAAGAGGGGAAATTCGGACAAAGACATGAACATAGAGAGAGCTTCACATGAGGACTGCAGTTATGCTGCCCAAAGCCAAGGAGCTACCAGAATGGAGAAGTCTGGAACGGATCCTTCCCAGTGTCTTCAGAGGGAGCATGGCCCTGAGGGTACCTTAATCTTGAACTTCCAGCTTCCAGAACAATAAGATGATACATTTCTGTTGTTTCATCCACTCAGTTTGTGGTACTTTGTTGTGACAGCTCTAGCCCGTGAATGCAAACTCCACAGGCCCTTTTCTCTGTATTTGTAGATGTGGCCCAGAATGGCAGCTGTCTAAGATGGACCAGATTCACCATGGCAGGGGCTGTGGTCACCACTGCCTTCCTGGGCCCAGCACAGAGCCTGGCCAAAGCAGGGTCTCATCAAGCATTAGCATCTTAGTTTTGTTTTTGTTTTTGAGACGGAGTCTAGCTCTGTCATCCAGGTTGGAGTGCAGTGGTGTGATCTCTCAGCTTACTGCAACCTCCACCTCCAGGGTTCAAGAGATTCTCCTGCCTCAGCCTCGTGAGTAGCTGAGATTACAGGTATGTGCTACCATGTCAGCCGTTCATTCTTTTTAAGTTGGTGCATAATATTTCACTATAAAATGTATCGCATTTTATTTGCCCGTTCTGCCACTGACTGACATTGGGTAGTTTTCAATTTTGAGCTCTAATGAATAAGGCTGCTGGAAAAATTCTTATCTCTTTTGTCTAACATATGCACTCATTAGTCTTGGAGTGGAATTAGCAGATCGTAGAGTAGGCATATATTTTACTTTAGTAGAAATTGCCAAATAGTCTTCCAAAGTTATTAAGTCAAATTACACATCCCTTCCCCAACCCCTACCCAAACTGGAATGTGAGTGTTCCAGCTGTTCCACGTCTTGATATTGTGGTTCTTTTTTGTTTTGTTTTGTTTTGTTTTAAAGACAGGGTCTCATTCTGTTGCCCAGGCTGGAGTGCAATGGCCCAATCTCAGCTCACTGCAACCTCCACCTCCTGGTTCAAGCGATTCTCTTGATTCAGCCTCCTGAGTAGCTGAAATTACAGGAGTGCACCACCACGCCCGGCTAATTTTTGTGTTTTTAGTAGAGATAGGGTTTCACCATATTGGCCATTCTGGTCTCGAACTCCTGACCTCACGTGATCCACCCACCTCAGCCTCCTAAAGTGCTGGGATTACAGGCGAGTGACACCACGCCTGGCTACCTTGTTTTTGTTTGTTTAAGAGACAGGTCTCTGTTGCGTAGGCTGGAGTGCAGTGGCACGATCATAGCTCACTGCAGTCTCAAACTCCTGGACTTAACTGATCCTCATGCCTCAGCTTTCTGAGTAGCTAAAGCTATATGCATGTGCCACCATGCCTGGGCAATTACTGTAAAATTTTTGGAGACATGGGGTTTTGCTATGTTGCCCAGGCTGGTGTTGAAACCCTGGCATCAAGCGATCCTCCCACCTCAGCCTCCCAAAGTGTTGGGATTAGAGGCATGAGCCACTGTGCCCGACTCCAGTCTTTTTATTTTTAGTGGGAGTGTAGAGGAATCTCACCGCGGTTTTAACTTACATTTACTTCCCTGGCAGGTAGGCTGTTGAGCACCTTCTCATGTACTTATTGTCCATTTTGAAAATTGGGATGGGCCCGGTGCAGTGGCTCACGCCTGTAATCCCAGCACTTTGGGAGGCCCAGGCAGGCTGGATCACCTGAGGTTAGGGCATCGAGCCCAGCCTGGCCAACATGGATGGCAAAACCCCATCTCTGCTAAAAATACAAAAAAATTTAGCTGAGTGTGGTGGCATGTGTCTGTAATCTCAGCTACTCTCCTTGGGAGGCTGAGGCAGGGGAATCGTTTGAACCTGGGAGGCAGAGGTTGCAGTGAGCTGAGATTGCACCACTGCACTCCAGCCTTGGCAACAGAGTAAGACCCTGTCTCTTAAAAACAAAACAAAACAAAACAAAACCCAAAAAAAAACAAGATATCCAGGCATGGTGGCTCACACCTGTAATCGCAGTGCTTTAGGAGGCTGAGGCGGGCAGATCACGTGAAGTCAGGCGTCTGAGAGCAGTATGGCCAACATGGTGAAAGTGAGACTCCGTTTAAAAAAAAATTGGGATGTTTATCTTTTTCTTACTGAAATTCTTTATATATTATGAATATGAGTCTTTTAATAAAGTTTTATCTCACTAAAAATTTACACACACACACACACACACACACACACACACACACACACACCCCAATGATCACTTCAAACAGTTAAAGTCATGTTGATCCTATTAGTGGAATAGAAGTAATTGCTTTTAATTTTAGAAAATGACCCCAGATGAGCAGCCTTCACTTCAGTTTGGTTGGGCAGGGATGGAGGGTGGTGGTGTGGTTCACTTGTTTCTTCTTCCCCCAGGATGGGCCAACAGTGACTCTGCATTAGCCCCTCATGGACCAGGGTGGAGATCACCCCATCAGGCTGCTTTCCAGAGCTAGGCTCCCACAGCTCAGCTGCCTGCTCACTGTTCACCACATGTCTCCCATGTGGCAGCTTTTGGCGACTTGCAGATCCTGGGACACCAGTCTCATCCTGAGGGAGCTCATGGTCAAGGAGAAGAGTTAGGTCAGCAAGCAAGGTGGCGGGACATGGAGTGCTGAGTATGAGGGGTCTGCGTGGTCAGGATGCTGCAAGAGAGAGGCTGGAGGCCCCTCACTTTAGGTGGGTCCCAGCGAGCTGATGTCATTTGAGCTGTGGCTTGATGGGCGAGCAGGAGTCTCCAGGCAGAGGGGGCAAGAAGCACCGTTCAGGCAGGGGACTTGGTTTAGGGCTTCCCAGAAAGGGACGGTCTAGTGGCTGGAGAGTAGGGTGTGCTGAGGGACAGGGCAAGAGAATTAGATTAGACCCAGGAATGTCCCCTCACACAAAAGACAGTGTTTCCTTCCTCAGCTTCCGGGGGTCCTGATACCGGGAATTGTGTTTCCTGCAGGTCACAGCGTTCCACCCCATCCTGCCCTCCGGGCCAAGCTTTGCTCAGTGAGTGGTCCCTTGCAGGATGACATTTCTGCTTAGATGAATCCTTTTTTTTTTCCAGATGGAGTTTTGCTCTTTTGCCCAGGCTGGAGTACAGTGGCGTGATCTCTGCTCACGGCAACCTCTGCCTTCTGGTTTCAAGCGATTCTCCTGCCTCAGCCTCCCGAATAGTTGGGACTACAGGTGCCCGCCTAATTTTTGTATTTTTAGTAGAGACGGGGTTTCACCATGTTGGCCAGGCTTGTCTTAAACTCCTAACCTTGAGATCCACTTGCCTCGGCCTCCCAAAGTGTTGGGGTTACAGGCGTGAGCCACTGCGCCCAGCCCAGAATCATTATTTTTTAACTGCCCACCCCCCACAACCAAAGTTATTATTGTCCACAAAATAGAGCATGCCACTTGGCTCTTAGTGCACACTCAGGCAGTGCGGGGTCTAGCCCCGCCCCTTACCTGAGAACACTCCTCTAGGAAAGCGTGACCTTTGGTTCTGCCTCATTTTTCTTTTGCAGTTGGGATCTGGTGGGCAGGAAATGAAGAAAGATGGTCTCCCTGGTGCCTAAATTTCTGGGCAGGAACCCTTGGAGCAAGGGTATCATGACAGGTGCGAGCCCTTCTCGATGGGGTCTGGGGTCTGCAGGGGCTGTAGCCACATGGCAGGTGGGAGAGGCTGTGTGAAGCGCATACCTGAAGGATTGGGCCTGCGAGAGGAAGCTTCTGGCCTTGGTGATCTCCTGGGCCAGTCTCCTTAAATCATCTCCTTCAAATGGTGGCAGCGTGGGATCCTTGAAAAAGGGAAATGAGTGTGAAGTTTGATCCATTAAATAATTGAATGGGAGCTGAAAACCCAAAATCTCCCCAGAGCTAATGAAATGCTGGCTTCCATCCAGTGCAGGAAATCTTGTGAGCCTCCGCTTATATATCTCCAGGGATGGGAAGCTCACTACCGATCAAGACAATCATTCTACAAAGGGGACACTTTGAAAGAAGGTGTCTGAGGGTCAGTGTAGGGAGGGGATGGTGGCAAAGCGTGATGGTGTCAGAAACTGAGTGAAGGTGGCCCCCCTCTGGGCCAGTGAAACAGAAATGGCACAAGTTCCTTATCTCACTGCTATTCAGCAAAATCTGTTCAGCCTTTTTTGTTCTAATAACATTTCTTCTAGTAAAATAGACTCATGTGTGCTTTTTATCTGTTTGATTTGAGAGATAGAGCCTCGCCCTGTTGTCCAGGCTGGAGTGCAGTGGTGTGATCATGGCTTACTGTGGCTCCTGGGGTCAAGCTATCCTCTCACTTCAGCCTCCCAAGTAGCCAGGACCATAGGCATGTGTCACCACACCTGGCTGAGGCACGCTTTTTAAAAAATGTTGACTAGGCCGGGTGCAGTGGCTCACACCTGTAATCCCAGCACTTTGGGAGGTTGAGGTGGATGGATCACAAGTTCAGGAGTTTGAGACCAGCTTGGCCAACATGATGAAACCCTGTCTCTACTAAAAATAAAAAAATTAGCCAGGCAGGGTGGCGGGTGCCTTTAATCCCAGCTACTCAGGAGGCTGAGTCAGGAGAATTGCTTGAACCTGGGAGGTAGAGGTTGCA
>NW_016107400.1:4699200-4703442 GCF_001604975.1 Cebus imitator | reverse complement strand
AAAAATTAGCACACCTGTAATTCCAGTTACTCGGGAGGCTGAGGCAGAAGAATCACTCGAACCCGGGAAGTGGAGGTTGCAGTGAGCCAAGATTGCGCCACTGCACTCCAGCCTGGGCGACAGGGCGAGACTCCATCTCAAAAAAAAAAAGAGTCAGGCATGGTGGCTTATGCCTGCAATCCCAGCACTTTGGGAGGCTGAGGTGGGAGATTCACTTGAGCCCAGGAGTTCAAGAAGGAAAACCCCATACCTGTTGATATTTTACTGAGCCGTTTCAACAGACCTCATGCTCAGTTGCTCTGCAACCTACCTTTTCATCGATGAAGCCTTTGGTCAGCAGGTTGTGAATTTTGGAGAGTGTGTCCTCACCCACAGGGCAGTGATAGCGTCCACCAGTGAAGGAAGCCAGCTTTCTCAGGAACTCAGCTGCAGCTCTGGAAGGAAGGGACAGAGGGCTGGGGGAGGCTGTCTGACCAGGCACGTTCCTGTGACTCCCCAGGTCCATGGGGAACTGAAGTCTGGGGGCTTAAGTCAGCCTGGCAATGGGCGGTGGCTTGTGCCATGGAGACCACTGTGGGAACACCAAAGGACACTTTCCCTACCAGCTTATGGATGGCTATGGCAACTGCTGCTGCTTAAGGGAAGAGGAGACCCCATGTGAGTGTCGCCATTTAGCCTGGACCTCCTCAAAGCATACAGGCCGCACACTCCAGCCCCCATTTCTTTTTTCTTTTCTTTTTTTATTGAGACAGTCTTAGTCTGTCACCCATGCTGGAGTGACATCTCACTCCAGTGATCTTAGCTCACTTCAATCTCTGCCTCCCGGGTTCAGGTGATTCCCCTCTCAGCCTCCTGAGTAGCTGAGACTACAGGCACCGGCCACCACATCTAATTTTTGTGCTTTTTTTTAGTAGAGACAGGGTTTGACCATGTTGGTCAGCCTGGTCTCGAACTCCTGACCTGAGGTGATCTGTCTGCCTCGGCATCCCAAAGTGCTGGGATTACAGGTGTGTGCCACCGTGCCTGACGTAGCCCCCATTTCTTTATGGGACATCTATCCAGTGCCTACTATGTGTTACACCTGTGAAGCACACACATATTACACTTACGGGGCCTATAGTTTAGACCAAGATATAAAGTATGTCCCTACATAGTCTGTTTTGCTAATAATTTTTTTTTTTAAAGGAGCTGAGTCTGTCTTATATGACGTGTTTTTTTTTTTACATTTTTATTTTATTTTGTAGAGATGGAGCCTTGCTATGATGTCTGGGCTGGTGTTGAACTCCTGGCCTCAAGTGATCCTCTCACCTCAGCCTCCCAAAGCACTGGGATTACAGGCATGAGACACTGTGCCCAGTCACAGCATGTGTTCTATAGTGTTCATTTATAAAAGTAACCATGACGATGCTACATGAATGTTTTCCTCTCTAGTTTTTCCCTTAAATGTCCCCTAAATATTCACAAATGTGTTCACAGGGAAGAGTAGGAAGGAGACTGTGACATGACAGTGTGAATCCCATGCAAATGTGTTTCCAGGCTGGAGGAAGTCGGAGGAGGGGGCCATTGATGGGAAATTTCTGAGAAAGTTTTCATTCTGTGGCGTGACATCTGCTTGGGCCCTCTAGAAAAACAATGCTTCTCTTTTTCTTTCTTCCTTTTTCTCTTTCTTTCTCCCTTCCTTCCTTCCTTCTTTTCTTTCTTTCTCTTCTTTTCTTTCTCTCTCTTTCTTTTTTGACAGTCTCACTCTGTTGCCCAGGCTGGAGTGCCATGATGCAACCTCAGCTCACTGTAACCTCTGCCTCCCTGGATCAAGTGATTCTCATGTCTCAGTCTCCTGAGTAGCTGGGATTACAGACACATACCACCACATCTGTCTAATTTTGTATTTTTAGTAGAGACCTGGTTTCACCATGTTGGCCAGGCTAGTCTTGAACTCCTGACCTCAACTGATCTACCTGCCTCAGCCTCCCGAAGTGCTGGGATTACAGGCGTGAACCACCACGCTTGGCTGCTTCTCCCTTCTCCTAGTTTCTGATTTACAGGACGAGGGCCCAGGAGAGACCAGTGTCTATTTAGATTAGACACTAGATCAGGTGGGGAGCTTGGATCTCCCTGCTGAGATATGTGGCCATGGAAAAAGAATAAAGCTCAGCCAGACTCCATATTGCTCACCTGTCTGAGCAGTTCAAGGAAATGGTGTGCACTTTCACGTCTCTTTTCTCCCTGAGTCTTTGGACTTCATTTAGGACAAGGCTGCAGCTCGTGTCTGGCTTTCCATCAGTCAGGAGGTACAATCCTTCCAGATCATGGAAACTGAAAGCCTTCTGAAAGAACACAGGAAGGCTGTCAGGCTCAGGGAAGAGGCTCATGCGGAAGACGAGAATTAAATGCCTAAAGGTGGTACCTGCTGTCGCCTCCACCAAAATGCAATGATTGGATGCCACTGTCTTGTCCAATAAGACTGAGAGATTCTCTTTTAGCCTCAGGCAGACCAAGGAAGCTGCTGAGGTTTAGGAGGAAGAGCATGGCTCGCTGCCTAGCTGGTTAATCCTAAGCAAGTCACTTAACCTCTCTGAGCCTCTGTGTCTTCATCTATTTTTCTTTTTTCTTTTTTTTTTTTGAAATGGAGTTTCATTCTTGTTGCCCAGGCTGGAGTGAAATGGCACAATCTAGGCTTATTGCATCCTCCACCTCCCGGGTTCAAGCAGTTCTCCTGCTTTAGCCTCCCAAGTAGCTGGGATTACAGGTGCATGCCACCACGCCCTGCTAATTTTTTATATTTAGTAGGGATTGGGTTTCACCATGTTGGTCAAGCTGGTCTCAAACTCCTGACCTCAGGTGATCCACTTGTCTTGGCCTTCAAAGATTACAGGTGTGAGCCACTGTGCCCGGCCTGTGTCTTCATCTATAATGTGAGAATACTGAGAATCCTTTTCTCACTGGGGTATTGGGAAGATAAAATAAAGTAGTGCTTTGTAAATTCTAAGGTGCTCTTTGTAAATCCTAAAGCATCGTGCGATATTAGCGTAGGGGATGATGGTATTTGTTTTGCATCAAGGTTGGGCTCCTTGGTGGGACTTGCCATCAATGCTTGCAAGATGGAGGTGCTGCCCTGAGCTTGCATGTGTGTCACCCATTGCATAGCCTCATGACACGCTGCATCTGTGGTCTCCACCAGTGTGTCCTGCCACCACTGAAGGCCCTCTGCAAAGCTGAGCAGGTTAAAACTGGGGAGGAGGAAAAGAGGAGGTGAGGGGCAGAGAAGGGGAGAAAGAGATTGGTTAGAACAGGCCTGTCTAGATTGAATTCAGGTAAGTTACTTTCATGAGGACTATTCTCTCCTGTCGTTGAAGACCCCTGCAATGAGCCCCATGGACCCTCAGGGAGAGGGCTATGGGGCCTCTTGAGAATGAGACACTGACGATTTTGATGCAGACAGGAATAGATTTAAATCCCAGCTCAAGCCAGATATGGTTCCTTGTGCCTGTAATCCCAGTACTTTGAAAGGCCAAGCTGGGAGGATTGCTTGAGGCCAGGAGTTCAAGACCAGCCTGGACAACATAGTGACAACCCTGTCTCTACATAAAAAAATTTTTTTTAAAAATTAGCCAGGCATAGTGGTGTGCGCCTATAGTCCAAGCTACTTGGGAGGCTGAGGTGGGAGATCACTTGAGCCCAGGAGGCTGAGGCTGCAGTGAGCTATGATCACACCACTGCACTCCAGCTTGGGCGAGAGAGTGGGAACATGTCTCAAAATAAAAAACTAAACAAAAATTAACAACAGCAACAACAACAACAACAACAAAACAATCCTAGCTCAGAAAATGTCTTAACCTCTTGAGGTCCTAGCTTCCTCTTCTGAAAAATGGGGGCTGATGACAGCAACACCTCACGGGCTCATCGTGAAGGTTGATGAAATCATGCATTTAAAGCATCTGGTACACAGAAAGTGCTCAATAAAGGTGCACTTTAAGGCAAGAATAAGGCTTAGTCTAAGACGAGAGTCCCTTGCAGTCCCCTTAGGGTCAACCCTTCTGGTTAGGGAAAGTAAATAGCTTCCTCCACTCAAAAATCAAGTTCACAAACATTTAAAGAATTAAATCATTAAATAATTTTTAAAAAATCAAGTTCAGCTGAAAGCCACACTTCAGGGCCACATGGTAGTTCCTTTGCTGTGCTTGCAATTGTCCCTAGGCCTGAAATGAATTTCTAAAAATTTCGTTCCTTTTTTTTTTTTTTTTT
>NW_016107400.1:4687209-4698930 GCF_001604975.1 Cebus imitator | reverse complement strand
ACGCCCAGCTAATTTTTGTATTTTTAGTAGAGACGGGGTTTCACCATGGTGGTCAGGCTGGCCTCAAACTTCTGACATCGTGATCTGCCTGCCTCGGCCTCTCAAAGTGCTGGGCTTACAGGTGTGAGCCACTGCGCCTGGCCCCAGCTAATTTTTAAATACTTTGTAGAGATGGGGTATTACTTTGTTGCTGAGGCTGGTCTTGAACTCCTAAGCTCATGTGACCTTCCTGCCTTGGCCCCCAAAATTGCTGGGATTACAGGTATGAGCCACCATACCGGTCCTCTAAAAACTGCTTTCCTTCACAGCAGAGCAGAATACAGTGCTATTTCCTACACAAATACATTATTCAGAAGAGCATCTCAGAAATTCCAGGCCTGTTGGCACTGAGAAGAGGGGGCATGCTTGGCCAGACCAGCCCTGGGAACTGTCCCTTTGATCTTCCTGATCTGCCCTCACCTCCTACCTGTCACAGTGCTTCCGCAGCTGTTCCCAAATCAGCAGAACCAGCTCTGTCTTCACCTGCTGCAGGTAGGGGTCCATGGACCCTGATGTGTCCAGCAGAATGCATACTCTGTTCTCCAAAACAGTGCCAAACAGTCGGCGGCTCCCTGCTCCGAGACAGGTGGGGGCAGAGGAAGGCAGGGAGTGAGGGGTCCCTCCTCCTGGGTGGTTTCCCTCAATGTATCTATCAACTGTAAATTCTTATGACACTTGTTGCCTGCCTGATCATTGATCGGATGTCACCCCACTGGGAGATGGCCTTGTGGTGTTGTGGGAGGGATCGATCATCCAAGGGCAGAGCTGGTCAGTGGCTTGAGCTTTGGGAGATGGAGATTTCAGCTCTGGCTTTGTCTGTGATGAGTTGCACAAGGGGCTATAACCTGCTGAGCCTGAGTTTCCCTATCCTTAAAATTAAGTGATTGGACTAAATAGTATCACACTGTCCCTTTGAAACATTAGATAGTGTTTGGGCGTGTAGTGGTAGGTGAGCTGGGGGACTCGTACTACAGAAGAAATCGCTGGATCTCTGGTCTTAAGTCAGTGTTCCCAGGGGTAATGTGAACTGGGATGGAGAGAGGCTCACACCCTCTCAGTCCCAGCTCAGCCTCTGACCTAACAACTGTACCTGGAGCTTGCAGCTCCCACCAGAGGCTTTGGAAAGTAGCAGTCATCTCTCCGCCTCTGCCCATGGACTGCTATACCAGGTCCTCCTGCAGAGGACTGGACCTAATGAATTTACATAGGACCCTGAGTGGCACACACAAAGTCACCTGTAGGATCTCTATATAGGGCTCCCTTCCTCCCTCCCTCCCTCCGCCTATTACCCCAGAAGCCCTCCAGGCCCCATAGCCTGAATCCCCTCCTGTCTAGTTCTAGCTATTTGCCCAGCTTCTTGGGCTTGATGCTTCAGATTGTCTCTCTCTCTCTCTCTTTTGAGATGGAGTCTTGCTCTGTTGCCCAGGCTAGAGTGCAGTTGCACAATCCTGGCTCACTGCAACCTCTGACTCCTGGGTTCAAGCAGTTCTCCTACCTTAGCCTCCCAAATAGCTAGGACTGCGGGCACATGCCACCATGTCTGGCTAATTATTTTTGTATTTTTAGTAGAGACGGGGTTTCACCATGTTAGCCAGGATGGTCTCGATCTTCTGACCTTGTGATCCACCCGCCTCGGCCTCCCAAAGTGCTGGGATTACAGGCGTGAGCCACTGTGCCCTCCCCCAGACTGGCTCTTCATCCACAGCCCAACCCTGTCCATTTGCCTCTCTTGGTGGGGCCTTGGTGTCCTCTGTAAAGAGGTCCATGATGGCTGACACCTATAATCCCAGGACTTTGGTAGGTCGAGGCAGGAGGATCATTTGAACCTAGGAGTTCGGGGCCAGCCTGCTCAACATAGCAAGACTCTGTTTCTAAAAAATAAAAAAATTAGCTAAGCATGGTGGCACGTTCCTGTAGTCTCAGCTCTTTGTGAGGCTGAGGTGGAAGGATTGCTTGTGCCCAGTTTGAGGCTTCAGTGAGCCATGACTATACCACCGCACTCCAGCCTAGGTGACAGAGCAAGACCCTGTTTCTAAAAAAAAAAGAGAACAGGGGGTTTCTGCTCTGTCAGGCCCCCTTATCATCTGCACCTCCACGGTCTGTTTTGCTGGGGCCCAGTCAATATTAAAGCAAACCTTTGGACAGTGAGCTCCTCGTCACTTGCGGGAAGGCAATGTGTAGCAGGTGGCCTTGCAGAGCAGGCCGGGACATGTGTGAGCTCCTGCTCATGCTCCGCCCATGCTTCACCTCTCTGTTATCCAGCCCCTTGCCTGACCTCTGAACCCACTGTCATTTTTTTTTTTTTTTTTTNTTTGAGACAGAGTTTCATTCTTGTTGCCCAGGCTGGAGTGCAGTGGCGTGATTTCAGCTCACTGCAACCTCTGCGATTCTCCTGCCTCAGTCTCCCGAGTAGCTGGGATTACAGGTGCCCACCACCATGCCCGGCTAATCTTTTTGCATTTTTAGTAGAGACCGGGTTTCATCATGTTGGCCAGGCTGGTTTCGAACTCTTGACCGGTGATCCACCTACCTTGGCCTCCCAAAGTGCAGGGATTACAGGCATGAACCACCGTGCCCGGCCTCCCAGTGTCATGATGTTCCTGGCCTAATCCCCTGACCTGCAGTTCCAGAAGGCCTGACCTGGGGTCCCTGGGGCTAGGCTTCCACTTCCCCTTATGCTCCTCCACCCTTCATGGCGGTGGGCAGGCTCACCAGACAGCAGCCACTGCAGCCTCTGGACGTAGCGTCTTAACACCTTCTCCACGCACCTGATGTACACCTCCATCTCCCTGGGCGTCCACTGAATGTGTCTCACCACTCCCTGGGTTAAGGAAAGTGGAGGCAAGCACCAACCCCATCAGCCATTTCTTCATGTCTCCATCACCCTCTAAAGTTGTTTACTCCATCGTGCTTCACAATTCTCAAAACATTTGTTGGCTGAGCACAACGGCTCATGCCTATAATCCCAGTGCTTTGGGAGGTCAAGGCAGGATGATCACTTGAGCCCAGGAGATCAAGACCAGCCTGGGCAACATAGGGAGACCTCATCTCTACCAAAAATAAAAAAATTAGCTGGTGTGGTGGTATGTGCCTGTGGTCCCAGCTGCTTGGGGGAGGCTAAGGTGGGAGGATTGTCTGAGCCCAGGGAGGTGGAAGCCACAGTGAGCTGTGATTGCGCCACTGCACTCCTGTCTGGATGACAGAGCAAGATCCTATCTCAGAAAACAAACAGACAAATAAAAACCCACAAAAGACAACCATCTGTTAATCATATATTTTTTGTTTGTTTGTTTAAAGCCTTTTTTCTTTTATTAAACTAGTAAGTTTATGAGTCTACAAAGGAGTAGGGAGTTAGGATGATTTTTTTTTTTTGGCAAATGCAGTTGCTATATTAATAAAAACCATAATAATCTCTATTTTTTTTGAGACAGAGTCTCACTCTGTTGCCCAGGCTGGAGTGCAGTGGCATGATCTCGGCTCACTGCAGCCTTCGCCTCCTGGGTTCAAACGATTCTCCTGCCTCAGCCTCCCGAGTAGCTGGGACTACAGGTGCATGCCACCATCCGTCTAATTTTTGAATTTATAGTAGAGACGGGGTTTTACTATCTTGGCCAGGGTGGTCTAGAACTCCTGACTTCAGGCGATCTGCCCACCTCGGCCTCTCAAAGTGCTGGAATTATAGGCGTGAGCCACCATGCCCAGCCAATAATCTCTAAATATTAAAATAGAAAACCCTTAACAGTGGGGTAAGAGGTTCATAAATTTTGAACTGGAAGATGTCTTTGGGTGGAGAAGGGCAGCATACTAGAACGACCGAAGTTCCTCTAGCGAATAATTTTGAATATTGTGGCTATTTTTAAGTTTCCCCTATTGTCGACAATGTAGGATAATAGGGCAAGGAGAAAAAAGATCAGATTTTCATTCTGTACTAAATTTACTTGTTCCAGTGTCAAAGCAATAAAAAACCTCCCCAAAATTAGAAAATAGAGAAGAGAACCCTTCACTTCCTATTATGACCCCTATTTGCTGCCATAACAGAACCATCATCAGTACTGCGGTATAGTGTTCTTATGGGTAAACACTTCAGCCACGACCCAATGTTCTCAGCAATTGCTTCTTTTTCTTATCTTTTCCTTTTTATCTTTTAAGAGACAGGCTCTTGCTCCATGGCCCACGCTGGAGTGCAGTGGCATGATCATGGCTCACTGCAGCCTTGAACTCCATGACTCAACTAATCCTCCCACCTCAGCCTCCCAAGTAGCTGGGACTATAGGCACGCAGCTACACCTGGCTAATTTAAAACAATTTTTTTTTTGTAGAGATAGGGTCTTGCTATATTGCCCATGCTGGTCTCAAACTCTTGGGCTCAAGCAGTCCTCCCACCTCAGCCTCCCAAAGCACTTGGTATCACAGGCACGAGCCACCATGTCCGGCTTCAGCAACTGTTTCTAATTCTCTCCCTAGTGAGCCCATCTAACTCTGGAATGGGATCTTAGGCCCTCTGGGAAGTTGGCTTTTCTTCCAACAGGATTTTGTGTCTCCTATTTGGTGAGGGCAATCCCACTTTGGGGAGGGAGGCAGTTCCTACAGGCAGAAATAGAGGCCACAGTGCCTTACACTGCTCTCTGCCATTTGCAGTTGAGTTGGGGGAGGGGGAAAAATGATGATGAAAATTGTGACTTACATGGATCTCAATGCTGGGGAAGATGCTGCAGTGTCTGGCTGATGCTGACCTCTGTCCTGACTTTTGATGAGTGCAGTTGGGACCCAGGCATCTGGAAATCTCCAGCTTCAATTTTTTCAGCCCATATTTTGCCACCCACTTTAGAATAAAGGAGAGAACTATTACCTTAGGTAATTCAGACTTGACTGAATGACCATCAGACTAGTCTATGAGAACGTCATGTTTGAAACCTGTATGACGTTTGAAATGTGGGGTTCCTAGGTCCTCACTGAGCATCCATCCTGTGTAGATTCCTTCCCTGGCTCTGGGGGAGATGTGCACAAATTCTAAAAGTCCTAATCTCTTATTTGATGAAAACTATAGTGCCACTGGAGGTAGAAACCTATCCTGTCCTCGAAAACTATTGCTGTTGGTTGGGCACGGTGGATCATGACTGTAATCCCAGCACTTTGGAGGCCAAGGTGCGTGGATCACCTGAGGTCAGGAGTTTGAGACCAGCCTGGCCAACATGGTGAAACCCTGTCTCTATTAAATAAAAAAAAAATTAGCTGGATGTGGTGGTGCATGCCTGTGGTCTCAGCTACTTGGGAGGCTGAGGCAGGAGAATCATTTGAACCCAGGAGGCAGAGGTTGCAGTGAGCCAGGATAGTGCTACTATACTCCAGCTGGGGCAAAAAGAGTGAAACTCTGTCTCAAAAACCAAACCAAACCAAACCAAACCAAACCAAAACAAAACAAAACAAAACGAAATACGGAGGGTGAAAAACAAAATCTATTGAGCACCTCCCAGACCCTAGTTTAGTGGACACTGTTGCTTCGTCAACATCCATTTCAACCCCACCCATAACATTTGAGTGGAAAGCCCTGACTGGTCTAAAGCTCAGACTCTAAACCGATTAGGATAATCTCAGTCTCCTTGTCACAACTAGGGACACAAGAATGGGCAAGCTCAAAGCAGCCGGGGATGGCATCCAGGATCAGCACGATCAGAACCAAGCTCAGGCTTTTGCTGAATAGTTGTGGGACAACCATCCCCTTGTGCACAAGAAGGGGGGTTTCTGTTGATTTCACTTTAATGAATCTTCATATCAATCTTATCTGACAGGCACAACTGTCCTTATTTTACAAAGGCAGCAAGATTGAGTATAGCTTGGTGACTTACCCAAGGTCACCCAGGTAGGAAGTGGCAGACCTAGATTTTGAATTTAGGTCTATTTAACCCTCATCCCATCTGCCGTAGTAAGCAGTTGTTCTTAGCAGGTTTGTCCTCTTTTTTTGGAGACAGAGTCTTACTTTGTCGCCCAGGCTGGAGTGCAGAGGTGCAATCTAAGCTCACTGCAACCTCCACCTACCAGTTTCAAGCAATTCTCACACTGTAGCCTCCTGAGTAGCTGGGACTATAGGTGTGTGCCACTGTGCTTGGCTAATTTTGTATTTTGAGTAGAGATGGGTTTCACCATTTGGCCAGGTGTTCTCAAACTTCTGACCTCAAGTGATCCACCTGCCTCAGCCTCCCAAAGTGCTAGGATTACAGGCATCTGCCACCACGCCCACCCTCCTAGAAGTAATGGTTGGATGAAGAAATTGCTCTATCACTTAGTGGGCAGGTGATGGTAGAGGCGACTTAATACCTCTTGGCTTGAGCAAACTGTATCCTTTCTGGGTAAGTCCATAGAAGAGCTAGTCCTTCTCACACCCCTTCCTTGAGGGTACTTCTTGTACACCGAGCCTATGAGAAGCAGAGTAAGGTCATTGCTCTCGTTTGGATGCTTGATTCCTTGAAAACTTAGGTTGAAATTTGACCCCCGATGTTGGAGATAGGGCTGAATGAGATAGGGCTGGTGAGAGGGTGGGGAGCGAGTGAGTTCTCCCTCTATTAGCTGCTACAAGAGCTGGCTGTTAAATAAAAGGCTGGCACCTCCCCATTCTCTTGCTTCCTCATTCTCCAAGTGATCTCTGCACATGCCAGCTTCCCAATACCTTCCACCATGGATGGAAGCAGCCTGAGGCTCTCACCAGATGCCCAAACTTCCAGTCAGCAGAACCCTGAGCCAAATAAACCTCTTTTCTTTATAAACTACCAAGCCTTGGGTATGCCTTTATAGCAGCCCAAATGAACTAAGACAGTCACCCTGTGTACCTTTCTTCCCTCTCCTTGAATCTCCCACTGCTCCCTTTTTCATGCCAATTTCTCTGTCAATCAAGTCAGTTGTAAAAGTCCTTAGTGCAATTTGCTGAGTGGTAGAAAGGGAGAAAGGCTGCTTGGGACTTCCCACGTAGCAGGTAATTGTTCTTGGGATCCTCACCATTTCACAGCAGTCAATCAGGCTGGCCCAGGTGAATCCTCTCCATCCCTTCCCATCTGCCCATCTGAGAATTGTAGCTCAGTTTTTGAGCTACAGAAACTGTCCCTTAGTGGACAAAGCTGGAGTGACCAAGGGTCACAGGAGGTTTCATCTTCAATATTGACTTTTCTCATTCCCTGCTTGTTGTAAGACTTTGTATGTCCATTTCCCAGGGCTAGGAGAACTGAGTTGTTTGAGGACAGGCTTGCTCCAGAGGCTGCCCTTACAGTACCTGCTGTCCTTACAACTCCCCCAGGGCCAGGGGCTGTCCAGATACCTGCATAGCCTCCAACTTACCCACGTTATTCCCTGTCTCTGTGTAGAACAGTGAAAGAGATGTCTCCGCTTCCCTTGACCTGGTCTTCCTCCTCCGTTCCATCATCCCTTCTTTCACTGGCTGGGCTGCAGCTGAGGAACATTGGCTTCTTGGCTGGAGCAGCTGTGTGCATTCTTGTGATACAGCTGTCCAGCCTGGCTTAGAGACATTCAAGTTCAGCTATACTCCAACCCAGGAAATGGGGCTCCAAGATGGCTTCAAGTCACCTCGTGTCCCCACCCTAGGTATCTGGCTTTGCTTAGATTAGAAATAGCTATAGCTACCATTTACCAAGTCCAGATCTTTCCCTGGCATTGTGCTAAGTGCTTTGAGTACGCTGTCTCGCTTCATCCTCACAGTCCCCCAGTTTACAGATGAGGTAAATGGGACTCCATTAGTAAGAAACAGGGCAATGATTCTACCCGGTCCTGCTGACTCCAGAACTCTGCTCTGAGCCACTCTGCCATATTTTTGACATTAGGAATAAGATACATGGTCTTAGGTTCTATGAGCTGAGTACTTTCATAAAGATTGTGAAGGCCTGTTACCACTAGCAGCACATGATCCTTAGCCTCCAGAGCCTGAGTTCCTTTGTCAGTACAATAGGAAGCTGGTAGAGTACCATTGGAGAGGACTGATCGTTATAGGCTTTAAATGGGAGAATCTTAGCAGATGGGCTGGCACATGATCAAGACTCAGGTCATTGATCATTTTAGTTACTATCCTTATTGCTATTATGATTATTTTAAGAGATGTGCTGGGCGCGGTGGCTCACACCTATAATCTCAGCACTTTGGGAGGCTGAGGTGGGTGGATTGCCTGAGCTCAGGAGCTGGAGACCAGCCTGGGCAACATGGTGAAACCCTGTCTCTACTAATAATACAAACAATTAGCCAGGCGTGGTGGCACGCACCTGTAGTCCTAGCTGCTCAGGAGGTAGGGGCATGAGAATTGTTTGAATCCAGGAAGGGGAGGTTGAAGTGAGCTGAGATCAGTGATGCAATTATAGCTCATTGCAGCCTTGGACTTCTGGGCTCAAGCAATCCTCCCACCTCAGCCTCCTGAATAGCTGGGGGACTACAGGCATGCACCAGCACATCTGGCTCTTTTTTTTGTTTTTTAATTGAGATGGGGTCTTGCTATGTTGTCAAGGCTTGTCTTGAATTCCTGGCCTCAAATGATCCTTCCACTTCAGCCTCTAAAAATGCTGGGAATATTGCTTCTCGACCTTTTGGCTAAGATCAAGTATAAAAATGCTGGGATTACAGGCACGAGCTTCCACACCTGGCTCCAGTTACTATCACTATTAACACATGCCTCAGTCATGACCGTGACATCCCTCCACCCAGCCTGACTGTGATCATGCCTTACCCGGTGAGATGCCGGCTCTGCTGCTGAGTGGACGCCATTTCAGAGATTTCAAGGGGAGGCTCTTCTCTCTGTCAGGGTCATCGTTAACGCTCTAGAAAACAGGCAGTCTTTCCCATCAGAGGAGTGTTCCCTGTGGCAGGCAGGACCCCAGTTACCCTGACTTCAGTCTGTCAATCAGGAGCTTTTATAGGGAGGAGCCAAAGGGAGAGGACTCCTCAGACAGGTTTGGTGCCTCTCCTGCAGCAGATTCACAGGGGTCTCTGGGTTTTGAGGTGAAAAACTGTGGGTGTGTGCATGTGTGTATGTGTGTGTGCCTGTGTGCATGTGTGTGTGCATGTGCTTTTGAGTATGTATGCTTGTGTGCATGTGTGTGTGATAAGCGTGAGAAAGCTGCTAGTGAGAGATCTCTGGGGGTTTGCCAGAACTTTCTTCATCAGTTACCTGACTGTCTTCCTAAGGGATTGGGATGTCTGGGCCTCCAGTATGACAACAGAAATTTAGGTAACTTCTGTGCCTTATCAGGCACCTCAGTTTTAAAAGAAGAGCTTCTTCATTCCCAGCCACAACTGGAGTGTGGTGGTCATTAAACAGTCACTCTCTGGGGAGCACCCACCCTGGTTTTAGGGGGCACTCAGGAAGCACTGAAGGCTCAAGAGGCAACCCCTGAGGAGGGGGTGAAGTGCCCGAGCTGGCTCCTGAAGCCTGGTGGAGTTCCCCGAATGAGGACAAATCCTCTGCACAGGCTCTCCCAGAAAGGCAGTCCTTTGGCTGGGAACTAGCTACTTACTCTCTGGGATGGATTTCCACATTCTGCATGTGCTGTGCTCACTGGGTCTGAGTCATACAACGCTGAGGGACTCACAGGTGTCCCTCCCTGTCTGCTCACAAGCACAGGTGCCTCTGGGGTCTTTCTGTTAGAGCCCCTTCTGACTGCCAAGGTGGGTTGGTATTTTATGGAGGACAGGATTGACAGGCTGTGAATGGGGACAAACCCCTAGTAGGCGCAGCTCACCCTTAGGCTCCTATCAGGTCCCTGAAAAGTCATGGGTGGCAGCAAGAATTGCCCTTAGAGACACTAATTCCTTTGCCCCTGAGAGACTCTCCAGAATAAGCTATCAGATGAAACAGGCGGGTGGCAATTCTGTGGCATCTTTAGTACCAGGGTAGGGAGAAGCCTGGGATAGGCTGGCAGAGCCAAGGGTGGGATGAGGGAGGCCAGAGGAGCCCCAGAGCTGAGGAGCAGGCCCCCCGGGGGAGATTTTCCCCCTGGAGGCCCGGGCGAGAGGCACCCATGTGACACTCACCGCTGAAGCCCCCACCCCATCCCTGCTGTTCCCAGCCATTTTAAGACCCAGGAAAGATCAGAAGACAAACAGGAAACCAAATCCTCTGAGTGTTATTAGGGAGGAGAGTCAAACCATTCTGGACCCCAAGGGGGTGGTGGGCCTGGGAGCGCTGAACTTCTTGGGCTGACTTCTTCGCTGAAGCGTCTTTGGTTTTTCTTTTGCGAGAGCTGCACTTCCCAGTTCTTTTCCTGAATGGTTCTTCAGGGAGGCCATGAGGAAGGCACACTGCGGTGGGATCGGGAGGATCAGTGGCACCCCCAGCCATTGTGGACACACACACAGCAGGAGGGACTGCATCCACTGGAACCTCTGACATCCCCTGGACTCCTCTTTTTTGTCTCTAGAAAGCAACGTGGGGCTGAGAGGGCTGAGGACCAATCCTATGAACAACAGTAAGGGCCAGGTATGGGGGTCTGAGATGCACAGGCCCTGGGCTAGTGAATGCCTGAGGGTCTCCAACCCCCATGCCGACAAGTTACGTCAGCTACGCTGGTAGGACAGGTGCTGTCGTCTCCCCATTTCGCAGGTGAGGAAACTAAAGCTCAGAAGCCGTCATCACAGAGTTAACAAAAATTCTGGACAAAAAATATAGCTATCACGAAGCACTGATCAGACTGCACATAGCCCCGCTTCTTTGTAACTGAAAGTCACATCGCACCAGATCCTGACTGTTCACATCCCCGTTGTTCCTCTAGATAGAATTTCTGACGTCAGAATCACAAGACTTTTGTTTAAGAATGGCTTAAGATGTTTTTCAGGCCCAAATTCCAGCCAAGCAGCTGATGCCAACCAGTTTGAATTCCCCCAGAGGAACAGGAACAGCACAAGAACACAGCTTCTTCACCTTCCCCACCTATGACTTCAGCCTGCACCCAACTAGCCAATGATCTTCACTCCAAAACCCTTAAAAACCCTAACGCCCAATTCCTTGGGGAGATGATTTGAAGTTCCCTCCCATCTCTTCCTTTGGCAGCTCTACGATTAAACTTCTTTCTCTGCTGCAGCCCAGTGTCTCAGCGTATCGACTTGCCATGCGTATCTG
Organism: Cebus imitator; assembly: GCF_001604975.1. Lineage (NCBI taxonomy): Eukaryota > Metazoa > Chordata > Mammalia > Primates > Cebidae > Cebus > Cebus imitator. The sequence goes on along the minus strand of NW_016107400.1, from coordinate 4,687,787 downwards.
GCAACAGATCTATTACAGTCACAGCTCTGTGAGCTTAAGGTTCTCATCTAAGGCCACCTTACCAGTGTGTAGAGAAACTTCAATTCAAACCAGGTGGGTCTGGTTCCAAGGCCAGCACCCTGCCATTGTGAGACACTGTGGCCTCCACTGTGGGCCAGTCAGCTCACCGGATGCCAGGGCCGAATCCAGATGCTGGCAGACTCATGGTGTACAACTCAATGCCTTTTGCCCACCATTTCCTCAACAGCCTGACAGGTTCCTCAGCAATTATTCTCAATCAAAGCTCCAGAAGACTCCATTCAAAGGTAAATAAGGATCTTCTGGAAAGGTTGATTAAACTGTCATTGCCCATTAACACTATATGAATGAATGAGTTTATCAGATGAGGGAATGGAACTATGTGCACCTGAGGGGAAGGGATATTTGTTCACTTATCTGAGTCTTGCTCTGTCGCCAGGCTGGAGTGCAGTGATGCGATCCTGGCTCACTGCAATCTCTGCCTCCTGGGTTCAAGTGAGTCTCCTGCCTCAGCCTCCCATGTAGCTGGGATTACAGGCACGTGCCACCACACCCAGCTA
>NW_016107400.1:4672249-4687174 GCF_001604975.1 Cebus imitator | reverse complement strand
TTTTTTTTTTTTTTTTTTAGTAGAGACAGGGTTCAGGGTTACACCATGTTGGCCAGGATGTCTTCTCCTGGCCACATACACATGGCAAGTCTTAATCTCCTGATCTCAGGATCCACCCACTTCGGCCTCCCAAAGTGCTGGTATTACAGGTGTGAGCCACCGTGCCCTGTCTGGAAGGGATATTTAAAAAGCACCCAAAGGGCCCCTTTCAGGGAAGACAGTGCAGGCACGCAGGTGGAGCCACACATCTGCAGATCCAGTGACCATGGAGGAATAGAAGGTGGAGACATGGCCCTGCCCTCCCAGGAGTCCACAAATCCAGTCTGGGAGGTGAGTCGTTCTGCAAGTGGTAGAGTCCAGGAGTCTCCTTCACAGACTCCTCCACTTTACTGCCTTGACCATGGCCTTGCTACGCACCCTCTGTCCGTCACTGTGGCTCGAACTGCCCCAAATCTCCATCTCCAGCCATGTGTTTTCTCACCTGCCTGTCGGGCACCCTCACTCGCTATCTCGCAGGCTCCGCAAACTCACCCTGTCCCAGACCCACCTTCCCTGCACCTCTCCATCCTTCCATGGGTTCTTTCTCCTGTCTTCCCTATCTTGGTCAATGGTATCACTGTCTCCTGCGTGCCCCAGTGAGGAGCATGGGACTCACTCTCTTACACTGCACGTTCAATCACTTGCAAGTCTGGGGAATTCTTCCTCATTCATTGCTCTTCACGTGATCTGGCCCCTAGCTACCTCTCTTATTGTATCTTGTCCTGCTCAACTCCCCTCTCTGTGGAAGTAACATTTTACTGGTCTAAACTAATAGGCTAGGTGGCTCATGCCTGTAATCTCAGCACTTTGGGAGGCTGAGGCAGGTAGATCACCTGAGGTCAGGAGTTGGAGACCAGCCTGACCAACATGGTGAAACCCTGTCTCTGCTAAAAAAAAAAAAAACACAAAAATTAGCCAGGTGTGGTGGCGGGCACCTGTAATTCCAGCTGCTTGGGAGGCTGAGACAGGAGAATTGCTTGAACTCAGGAGATGGAGGTTGCAGTGAGCCAAGATTGCACCACTGCACTCTAGCCTGGGTGACAGAGTGAGACTCCATCTCAAAAAAACAAACAAAAAACCCCCCAAAAAACCAAAAACCAAAAACAACAAAAAAACCCTAACTAATAACAAAGAGCAAGCCATGGAAGGTCTGGGATGTGAAGGACAGAGGAAAGAGCAGGTGCAAAGGCCCTGAGCTTAGGAATGAATTTAACAATGAGCTTGATGTGTTCAAGGAACCAAAGGATGTGCAGCATACAGACCTAAAACCAATGGCTTCTAGGAGACACTCGTTTCCTCTGCAGCCTTGGGTCTCAGTGGATTAGGACGTGAAGGGGGAAGCTGATGTGGGATGAGGTGTGTCCCCCAAAAGGACATGTTGAAGTCTGAACCCCCAGGACCTGTGCATGTGGACTTACATAGAAACAGGGTCTTTGCAGATGTAATAAAGATATAAATTAGGGTGAGGTCATATTGGGGTAGGGTGGGCCCCTGATCTAATCTGATTGTCCATGTAAGAGAAGAAGGGACACAGCCGGAGGGAGAAGAGCCATGCAAAGACAGAGGCAGAGGCTGGAGCTGTGCCCCTCAAGCCAAGGCATGCCAGAGATTGCTGGTGACAAGGACTCCCTCCCTGACCAAACTTTAGCCAGGCTCCTCTAAACCATCTTCTCAGTGAGGCCTTGACCTTGGCCTGCTGAACTCAAGTTTTGGCAAAGAATTCTGCTAAGTCAGTCTAGTGAGACCTGTCCCATCCTTGATATCCAATCAAGTTCTTCATCTCCCATCTGAGATATCTTTTTTTTTTTTTGAGATGGAGTCTTGCTTTGTCACCAGGCTGGGGTGCAGTGGCTCGACCTCTGCTTATTGCAACCTCTGCCTCCTGGATTCAAGTGATACTCCTGCCTCAGCCTCCTAAGTAGCTGGGACTACAGGTGCCTGCCACCACGCCCAGCTAATTTTTGTATTTTTAGTAGAGACGAGGTGTCACTATGTTGGCCAGGATGGTCTCCATCTCTTGACCTCGTGATCTGCCCACCTCAGTCTCCCAAAGTGCTGGGATTACAGGCATGAGCCACCCCTCCCAGTCAGTATCTTTTTAAAAAATGATTTAAAAAAATTATTTAATACAGATGGGGTTTTGCCATGCTGCCCAGGCTGGTCTCAAATTCCTGGGCTCCAGCAATTAGCCCACTTCAGCCTCCCAAAGTACTGGGATTACAGGTGTGAGCCGCTGTGCCCGGCTCTGTTTTCGATGTCTAAGCCTTTGGTCTGCCTTTAGCAAGAGCCCTGTTTAGTAAGAATCCTTTTACCTATCATATCTCTCCTGTTCTCTTAGTAATTTTCCATCCAGCAACTCTGCTCATTGGCTATCAATCTCCAGCTATCTTTGCTATTATTTGGAGTTGAGTTCAGTCTCTCTCCCCTATTGCAATAGTCTTAAGAAAAGTCTTCCTTGTCATTTTAAGAGAACAACCAGTGCAATTAAAACAACAATAACAACAACAACAACCAAACACCAATTGCTACCAGAAGCCAGGAAGGGGCAAGGAAAGATTCTACCCAGGGCCTTCAGAGGGAGCCTGGCCCTGCTGGCACCTTGATTTCATACTTCTAGCCTCTGGAAGTGAGAGAATCAATGGTCGCTGTTTTAAACTGTCCAGTTTGTGGCAGTTACAGTAGCCCCAGGAAATGAATACAGAAGGCACTGTAGTCATTGGCCCTCGCCCAGGGAATACCTTTTGGGAGTAGTTGAGAGCCTTTTCCATCTCAGACATGATGGAGTTGATGTCATCACTCTCATAAATGCCTGGAAACAAAGCACATCATAAGCATGGGAGACAGGGTGTGGATCCTGGCAGGTGTCCCCATCATCTGGATACTAGAAAGCCACCTGGAGGTGACTCAAGGGCTGGGCGTGGTAGCTCACTCTTGTAATCCCAGTACTTTGGGAGGCGGAGGAGGGAGGATTGCTTGAGGTTGGGAGTTCGAGACCAGCCTGGGCAACATAGTGAGACCCCTTCTCTACCAAAAAATTTTAAAAATTAGTCGGGTGTGGTGGACACCTGTAGTCCCAGCTACTCAGGAGGCTGGGGTGGGAGGATTATTTGAGTTCAGGAGGTTGAGGCAGCAGTGAACTATGACGGCACCATTGCACTCCAGCCTGGGTGACAGAGGGAGACCCTGTCTCTAAGAAAAAAATGTTGTTTTGTGTACCATGTACAACTACCTTGCCAACCATGTGTCATGAACATACCACCCTTCAAACTCTGACATTAGGGTGCCTTCTAACTCTGACATTCTATGACATTCTAAAATATATACGTTTTTAATTTTTAATTTTTTCTGTAGTGGTGGAGTCTTGCTATGTTGCCCAAGATGGTCTCGAACTGGCCTCAAGCAATCTGCTTGCCTCGACTTTCCAAAGTGCTGAGATTACAGGTGAGCCACCATGTCAGAGTTTTACTTTTTTTTTTTTCTTGCTCTGTCACCCAGGCTGGGGTGTAGTGGCATGATCTCTGCTCATTGCAACCCCCACTTCCTGGGTTCAAGCGACTCTTCTGCCTCAGCCTCCCAAGTAGCTGGGACTACAGGTATGCGCCACCACGCCTGGCCAATTTTTTGTATTTTTAATAGAGACGGGGTTTCACCGTGTTGGCCAGGCTGGTCTCAAACTCCTGACCTCAAGTGATCCAGCCCCCTCGGCCTTACAAAGTGCTGGGATTATGGGTATGAGCTGCTGCGCCTTACCTACTTTTTTTAGCTTAAAAAAATTGCAGTAAAATATACATAACATAAAACTTACTATTTCAATCATTAAAAAGTGTACAGTTCGGTGGCATTAAGTGCATTCCCTTTGTTGTGCAACCATCACTGCTGTCTATCTTCAGAACAGCAGATTTACATTTTAAAATGTGATTTTTACAAGCTGCTTTTCTGAAATACATCTGTGGTCTAAGGGAGCTATGCTGGTGCTGAGACAACAATTTGGAATGAGCTGAAGGGACAAGGAAACACTCATGTACCTGTGTCTCCAAACCAGTGGAAGCGGCCACCTGCAGCCCGGGTGACCTCCCAGTAGGCAGTGGCTGTGTCGGTGTGGCTGGCATAGCAGGCAGGGGGCGTGGTGTCCATCTTTGGCTCACCCACGTAGAAGAGACACACGTTCAACTGGAGGTCACAGCCGCCACAGGCCTCGGCCATGTAGGCGCTGAGTGTAGGCTGGTGGGAAAGAGAAGGCAGGAGGGGCTCACGGCTGAGGGTCTTGAAGCTGTGGGGCTCCGGACAGCCCAGCCTGGTCATGTTCCTCCAGGGCCTTCTCTGTGCCTGGTCTAGTCCTTGGCATGAGGATGGAAAGAGATGAGCCTGGGTTGCAGTTTCTCTCAATATTTTAACAGAGTGTGGCCGGGGAGCTGGACCTAAGAGCCTCCTGACATCAGGCGTCGTCTAGATCAGTAGCATCCACATCCCCTGGGAGCCTGCTAGAAATGCAGACTCCCAGGCCCCACCCCAGACCCACTGAACCAGGATCTGCACTTTGTATGTATGTATGCATGTATATTTATTTTAAAGAGACAGGGTATCACTCTGTTGCCCAGGCTGGAGTGCAGGGACATGATCATAGCTCGCTGCAGCTTTGACCTCCTGGGCTCAAGTGATCCTTCTGGCTCAGCCTCCTAAGTAGCTGTGACTATAGGCACATGACACCACACCTGGTTAATTTTTTATTTTTGGGGACAGTTTCACACTTGTCACTCAGGCTGGAGTCTGGTGGCGTGATCTCAGCTCACTGCAATCTCCACCTCCCAGGTTCAAGCGATTCTCCTGCCTCAGCCTCCCGAGTAGCTGAGATTACAGGTATGCGCCACCACACCCAGCTAATTTTGTATTTTCAGTAGAGACAAGGTTTCTCCATGTTGGTCAGGCTGGTCTCGAACTCCTGACCTCAGGTGATCTGCCTGCCATGGCCTCCCAAAGTGCTGGCATTACAGGCATGAATTCACCACGCCCGGCCACGCCTGGTTACTTTTTTATTTTTTATTTTTGCAGAGACAGGGTCTTGCTATGTTGCCCAGGCTGGTCTTGAGCTCCTGAGCTCAAGTGATCCTCCCTCCCCAGCCTCCTGAGTAGCTGGGACTATAGGCATGTGCCATCATGGCAGGTGATTTTTTAAATATTTGTAGAAATGGGGTCTCACTGTGTTGCCCAGGCTGGTCTCCAGGGTCTGCAGTTTAATAGCATCCTTAGGTGCTTGTCTATACATTAAAGTTTGAGAACCACTGGTTTAGAAATCGTGCTGTAGAAACCTCGGTGAGGTTTCCACCTGGGGGAAGACGAATGAGGCTGCAAATGATAATGGACATCCAGGACGTGGTCTACCCACCATATCCTGGTCGGGGATGCCCCCAGTGAAGAGGTAGATTCCCTGCGATTGGTGTTTATCTTTGTCCTTGAAGTCCACTTCCACAGCCTTCCGCAGGGCACTGAGAACGTTCCTGCTGCCCTGACACCGCAGGTTCAGGACCCACCTGGGGAGGCAGGAACAGCCACGCTGAGGGCGTTGGCCCATGCCCAGGGCATACCTTTTGGGAATAGTTAAGAAGCTTTTCCATCTCAGACGTGATAGAGTTGATGTCATCACTCTCATAAGGTGAAGACATCCAGGTGGGGAGAGCAGCAGACAGAGGCACCTGTTTTTTGATTTCTGCCCATGGGTGTTTGGGGTTCAGGAACTCTAGAGAACTACTTCCTGATGGAGAGGGGGACAGAGAAAGCAATGCCTGCAAGTCTTCCCTCAGACACAGCCCCACAAAGTCTGCCCATCACCTACCGCCAGGCACTTTGTAAATTGTCGTGGCTCATGGGAACCATCTCAGGCCTCCAGCTCTCAATTGTGCTTCCAAACCTTTAAGAAGCAAAGAGAGTTTGTTCTTAGCCTGGGGGGAGGTTCACTTGGCAGCCCAGCTCTTTGGACTTTGCAGGCTTTTGGGGGAACAAAATTCTGATGAGATCCCCTAAAACAAGAGGATGTCACTGGCCTGGGCCAGCCATGAGATTTCCTTGAGGGTCATATGGTCTCAACATACTTGAGCCAAGACACAGCGTGAGCCAGCTTTGATCAGCTTCCTTTCTGAAGTGCTGAGCTACGACATGTGGCCCCCCCTTTAACCTCCCTTAGCATGGCCCCTGTCACCCCACATTTCCCCTCTCGATCCATACTATAGTTTTTGCTTTTGTTTTTAAATACACATCTATGCAATCAACAGGATTTGGTAAAGAAAAAATACATACACATCTAGCCTGGGCAGTATAGCAAGACCCTATTTCTACAAATAAAATATTAGCTGGGTGTGGTGGCACATACCTGTCGACCTAGCTACTTAGGAGGCTGAGGGGGGAGGATCACTTGAGTCCAGGAGGCTGAGGCTGTAGTGAGTTATGATTGTGCCACTGCACTCCAGCCTGGGCAACAGAGTGAGACCCTGTCTCAAAAAACAAACAAACCAACCTTCAAATCCAGAAAACCTACATTGTTTCATTTGTCTCATAAGACAGAATTGAAGATCCTTTTTTATTTTGAGATGGAGTCTCGCCCTGTCACCTAGGGTGGAGTGCAATGGTGCTATCTCAGCTCACTACAACCTCCACCTCCTAGGTTAGAGTGATTCTCCTGCCTCAGTCTCCTGAGTAGCTGGGATTACAGGCACATCCCACCACGCCTGGCTCATTGTTTTAGTATCTTCATTAGAGACCGGGTTTCACCATGTTGGCCAGGCTAGTCTTGAACTCCTGACCTCGTGATCCGCCCACCTCAGCCTCCCAAAGTGCTGGGATTAGAGTCATGAGCCACTGCGCCCAGCCTGAAGATCCTTGAGAAGAGGATTTATACCCTTTATGGAGGAAAAGTTGTCCCCTCTCTAGGGGGGACTTTTAAGATTAATGCCTCCCCCTGAGCTTTGACCTCATCATCACCCATCTCTTCTGAGACTTTGTCCCACAATTCCCCCCTCACATCCACACATTCCCAACTCTCCCCACTTCCCTCTCCCCCAGGGCCTCTCTACCTGTTTCAGACTCTCTATACTTAACAAGAACGTCCTCCTTCCACTGGGCAGCTACTGTATGAGCAACTTCGCTCTTTCCTCTTTCCCCTTATGGACAAGCTCCCTGGAAACACAATATACCACCACTTCCTCACCTCCTCAACCCATGCAGCCAAACTTCCGCCCTGATGAGGGTTCCCTGGTAGAGATGAACAATGCCCTCCATTCCCCTGCCAGTGGAAATATATTCCTATTATCGTTGAATAATAAACCCAGTTTCAAGTGATTCTTATGCCTTAGCCACCACAGTAGCTGGGATTACAGGCCTGCACCACTGAGACTGGCTTAGTTTTGTATTTTTAGTAGAGTTGAGTTTCACCATGTCGTCCAGACTGGTCTCAAACTGCTGGCCTCAAGTGATCGATTTTCCTCAGCTTCTCAAAGTGCTGGGATTACAGGCGTGAGCCACCGTGCCCAGCCTTCAAAGATTAGCTGGGTATGGTGGTGTTTGTCTATAGTCCCAGCTACTTGGGAGACTGAGGCAGGAGAATTACTTGAACCCAGAAGGCGGAGGCTGCAGTGAGCTGAGATCATGCCACTGCACTCCAGTCTGGGCAACAACAGAGTGAGACTCTGTCTCAAAACAAACAAACAAACAAACAAAAAACAACAAAAAACTATACATATAGTTTTTAAATTAAAAATACTAGATATGTACTATATTTAATTATATATAATATATAATTTTAAAACTATACTAACATTTTAAAACTATGCATATTATATATAATTTTTAAAACTATATATAATTTTGAAGTAAGTTCAAATCTTACTTCAAAACCTCTCTGATCTTTGTTGTATTTAATTCCAAACTATATACAGTTTTTAAAATTGCATATCATTCATCTATATATACACACATAATTTAATGTATACATATAATTTAATTTATTTATTAAAACAGAGAAGGGATCTCACTACATTGCCCAGGCTGGTCTCAAACTCCTGGATGTAAGTGGTTCTCCTGCCTCGGCCTCCCAAGGTGCAGGGATTACAGGGGTGAGACACTGCACCTGGCCAGTGTCTAAATTTATATATATAATTTAAATTGAATTTAGAATTGGAATCCTAAACATTTGAAAATAGTGTGGCTTGCTGGAGCCAGGCTGAGGACTGAGAGACTAGGACATGGCTGGGGTCCTTCCTTTTCTCTTCGGCCTATTTCATCTTGGAAGCCAAATGGGCCAAGAGGGCTGAATTACTTTATCCTGGTTGATCAAGCGGTGTGTTTTGGGGCTGCTTATCACCTTCGCCCCAGTGGGACAGTCCTGTAGCCATTTAATTATTCAATGCCCCAAACAAGATCATCCAAGTCAGATAAACCGATGGCTATCCTAGGAGGCCGGGTGCCCATGACGTCAATATCTGTTGTCCAGCTATGTCCAAAGCCTCAGCCCAACGACAGCGTCCAAACACACACGACCCACCCTTGCCCTCAGGAGCCAGGAGCCACGTACGCGATGAGGTTGAAGTAGTCCTTGTTGGACAGCTGCTCCTCCAGCAGCAGCCGCAGGGAGTGCTGGATATGAATAATGTACATGGAATTGGTCGCAGAGATATCGAGCAGTATAACCACCCTAAAAGGAAACACAAGCTTTAAGAGGAGAATTGAATCTCTGAGATAATGTTTATTTTGTTCCATTTTACTATTTAAAGTTTTTTTCCAGAGGAATTTTGCATGCCAAATTCATAGCTGGCCAAAATCCTCTCTGTGGTTTTAGGCCAACAGAGATGGGCTTACAATGGTAGATTAAAGGGGGTCATGGAACCCCCTGCTCTCCCAGGAGATGCTGTAATGGAATAAAGCCTGACGGTGGAGATGGTTTAAGAGGTAGGGACTTCATATAATGATTTTCATGGATGTAAAGAATTAGCATTCAATATTTTTATATGTCAGACACACACACACATATACACACATGTACGTGTGTGTGTGTGTGTGTATATATATCTTTTTTTTAAGATTGTCTTTCTGTTGCCCAGGCTGGCGCACAGTAGTGCGATCATGACTCACTGAAGCCACAACCTCCTGGGCCCAAGAGATCTTCCTGCCTTAGCTTTCCAAGTTGCTGGGACTGCAGGCACACATCACCATGCCTGGCTAATTTAAAAAAAAAAATATTTTTGTAGAGACTGGGTCTGTCCATGTTGCTCAGGCTGGTTTTGAACTCCTGGCCTCAAATAAGCCTCCTGCCTTGGCCTCTCAAAGTACTGGAAATACAGGCATGAGCCACCACATAGGCCCACCATAGGTTGGGGTCTTTGCAGGGAAAACAAAAACAAGGTGAGCAAGTAACATAAGGAATTAGGTGTATCTGGGCTTCTTGGAAAATATTTTTATCTTTTTGTTTGCTCTCTTTCTGTTTTAAGATCTCTAGCCTCAGTAGGTCTTTCTCTCATTTTACTACTTCAAATTTATGTTCCCACCTTCTGCCCCATTTTCATTTTGAGATAGCTATGGATAGCAAAAGAACATCCATGGGATTTACAGCTGGAAGACCTTGGTTCAAGTTCCACTTCCCACCAGCTGTGTGGCCTTGGGCAAGTCACAAAACCTCTCTGATCTTTGTGTAAGTAGTTTAACTATAAGCTACTTATAAGACTTCTCATAGGGTTGCTTCAAGAACAAAGTTACATAATAGATGTATAGTGGCCAGGTGCAGCGGCTCATGCCTGCAGTCCCAACATGTTGGGAGACTGAGGCAGGAGAATTACTTGAAGCCAAGAGTTTGAGACCAGCATGGGCAACACAGTGAGACCCTGTCTTTAATAATAATAACAAATGTATAGTATTACAAAATATAATGCTTTGTAAATGTTAATATATCAAACAAGGTGTCGAATCATAATAATGACCATGATAGATACCTATGGTTTCTTCCAATTCAGCATCCATTACCTCATCTGGCAACAGCATCCTGATTTTTCTTTGGGCAACACCTCTGCCTCTATCAGTCAATGTGAGTTGAGTGAAGCTGACCCCACTCCAAACTTCAGGGATGGGCATTTGACCCTGGCCAATCAGAACAGCACAGCTCTGACTGGGTGGGAGGATCCATTCATCCACGAGCCATTTGCTCTGGCCAGGGAGAGTGTATTTTTTTTTTTTTTTAGATACAGGGACTCTGTCTGTTGCCCAGGCTGGAGTACAGAGGCAGGATATAGCCCACTACAGCCTTGAGCCCCTGGGCTCAAGCGACCCTTCTGTCCCTGCGTCAGCTTTCTAAGTAACTGGGACTATAGGTGTACAACACCATGCCCAGCTAATTATTTTATTTTTTGTAGAGACAGGGTCTCACTATGTTGCCTAGTCTGGCTTCAAACTTTTAGCCTCGAGCGATCCTCCTGCCTTGGCCTCCCACAGTGCTGGGATTGCAACAATCCTCAGTGACACAATGATCATATTATTAGCATCAATGATGGTGGTGATGGCTTTTTCCTCCTTTGGGGGCTCTGCTGAGAGACTGTCAATCCCTAACCTAGGTGATGACTTCTGATGCTACCAGCAGGGTATTCGTGAATCAGATAAAGGTCATGTCACACACCAGACCCACGAAGGATAAGAGCCCTCCTTAAGAACGGTACCTTTTTTCACAGACAGTGCCCCAGATTCTTCTGCTGGCCAGGGATAGCCACTCAATTCTCCTCTCGTACATCCGCATAGTTCTGCTGAGCTGTTTCTGCAGAAGCATGGGCCACAGTGAGTAGCTGCTCAAATGCTGAGCAACCAAGGAGCCTGAGGTGTACCAGGGTGGGCTTCAGGGACTGGTGTATCAAGTCCCTGGGAATCCAGGCAGTATAATCATTCCACTAAATCATGGACAAATTTGCCACAAGACCAGAAAGGGAAGAGTCACAAGGTATTTCAAACGGGGGAGGAAGCAGATCTTTCCCCAGAGGATTAGAGGTTTTTTTTTTAAGGCATTGAGGTCCCTGACTGGGGAGGAGGTGGCCAAAGCCCCAGGGGGCCTGTAGGTGGAGCACACAGTGCCTCTTCACAAGAGGGAGTTTAGTCAATGGCTTGGTGACACCACAGCCCAGGGGGCCTTCCTCCCGTTCCCCGTTCCTGTATCCTAGTTTCTGACTGATTGAACCCATCACTGACCTGGTAATCATAGAGGAAGGGTAGGTCCACATGAACGTTCTTCACTGTTCCATCATGCCATTCAAACTGTATCATTGCCTTCTGTACTCAAGCACGGGCAGGAGGATGAGCAGGCGGACAGAAGCATATGTAGTTTAATTTGGGCACTGGTTCTCCAAATCAGATGCATGAGAGGGAAGCGGGGTCTGAACACATTTGAGGTTGGATTGAACTCCCTCCCACATCTCCACTACACACCCCCCAATACTACCACCACCACTACCAGGTCATTGCCTTGTCTGGAGCTGGAAGCAGAGAGCCTTAGAGAGTGGTCCCCAGAATGGACCATGCCTGACAGCAAGCCAGGCTGTCTCCCTGAGAGGCTTTTCTGAACATCAGAGTCATGAAGATATGGTTGGACGGTTTTAGTAATAGAGAGCACAGGAGACCTTAAAATATACTACTTAGGTTTGAGAACCCAGACAGGCCTTCACAGATGCTTTGAAAATCCAATTTGTTCTTCCTGTTTTTTCACCCTCCACCAAGTGATCGTGTCCATCTCTCTATCACTCCATCCATCTAGCCATTCATCCACGCATTGATAGACCTACATGTCCCTTACTCCTCTTCCTTTCAGTCTTCCATCTTTCTACTATCTTTCTATTCACCTATTATTCCTTCCTTCCATTTCTCCATCCTTTCCCTCCTCCCTCCTTCCATCCTTACTTTAATTTCTACTTTCATCCTTTCACTTTTCCTTTATTCTATTTTGTCATCCATCCTTCCATTTTCTCTTTTGTCCTTCCATCTGTTCAGATTTTCATCCATTCACTCATCCATGCATCCATCCATCCACTCATCCATGCATCCATCCATCCACTCATCCATCCATCCACTCATCCATCCATCCATTTATCCATCAATCCATCTATCCATCTATCCACTTATCCATTCATCAATCTATCTATCCATCCATCCATCTATTTATCCATCAATCCATCTATCCATCTATCCACTTATCCATTAATCCATCTATCTATCCATCCATCCACTTCTCCATTTATCCACTCATCCATTTATCCATCTATCCATCCATCCATCAGTCCACTTGTCCATCTATCTATCCATCCATCTATTTATCTACCATCCATCTGCCCATCCATTCATCCATCTCTCCACTCATCCATCCATCCATCTATGCGTCCATTTACCTACCCATTCATCTATTCATCCATCTATCCATTCGTCCATCCACTTCTCCATTTATCCACTCATCCATTTATCCATCTATCCATCCATCCATCAGTCCACTTGTCCATCCATCTATCCATCCATCTATTTACCTACCATCCATCTATCCATCCACCTGCCCATCCATTCATCCATCTCTCCACTCATCCATCCATCCATCCATCTATGCATCCATTTACCTACCCATTCATCTATTCATCCATCTACCCATTCATCCATCCATCCATGTTTCCATTCATTCATCATTCTTTTCCTTCTTGTTGCCATCTTTCCTTCCAACTACCTTCTTAGCCATGCAGGAAACAGTCATTGATTTCTTACTCATACTAAACAGGGTATACAGAGTTGAAGAGTTTTCCCTCTGTACCTCATACTTGATAGGGATTTAAATATGTAAACATTCATGCATTAACACTTTATGGGAGCAATAGTAGAAGTCTGCATTAGGTACAGCGAGGACATAAAGAGAGCAAGTCTGTTCTGTCTGAGTTGGGAGGAGGAAGCCTTCATGAAGGAGGTGACCATGGTACCTGGTTTATCCCTCTTGCCCTGCCTCTCAAGTTCAATTTTCAGATCTTTGAAAACCAGCAGTTGCAGTGGATTTGATGTGCATTCTAGAGTCCTGGGTGGGAAGCCTGAATCCCTGGTAATTCTTGTTGCCAGAACATTTAAGAAGGTGGGAAAAGCCAGAAGGGAGCTCTCCTGCAGGGGACTGGAGAGAATTATGAATCTGAATTACCTCATGGATAGTCGATGATACTGTTTTCTGGAGAATAGGTACAAATTCCTCCACAGGAGAAAATGCATTGGGTGCCAGGACCTGATATAGACCTAATTTCTTGGCTGAAAAAAATAAATTGTGAGGTTGGAGGCACTGCTTAGGAAGCTTCAAAGGGTTCAAGCCTTTTATTTTACTTTATTGAGACAAGGTTTTGCTCTGTTACCCAGGCTGGAGTGCAGTGGCACGATCATAACTCACTGCATCCTCAAACTCCTGGGCTCAAGTTATCCTCCTGCCTCAGCCTCCCTGAGGAGGTGGGACTATAGGTGCACACCACCACACGCAGCTAATTTTACTTTATTTTTTTATAGAGATGGGGTCTTGCTATGTTGCCTAGGTTGGTCTCAAATCTCTAGCTTCAACTGATTCTCCCTTATTGGTCTCCCAAAGTGCTGGGAGTGCAGGTGTGAGCCACTATGCCTGGCTGGGTGTCAATCACCTGGTTCCTGGGTTCTGCCCTCTTTGGAGATTTACCTTTCAGACCATTGACCTTAAGCCACTCTGCAGAAGTCTTGTCCAAGTTTGGAAACTCAATGGTGAGAGGAGCATCATGCTTTGGAGGTTTAGGCAAGAGGCTTACGAGTGGCCCTTTTGCAATCTCTGTGGAAATCTAAATGAAATGAGAAAGCTCTCATTACATAATCATATTTCAGAGCCGAAAAGTCCTCAGTCTTCACCCCTACACCTAGTCCCTGCAAGTGAAAGATCTTAAACACTCCCTGGTAGATTAAAGGTGGTTTTGCTTTTCCCTTCCATTGTCCCCTCCCCTTCCCTGGTGATTTCTGGAATTTCCAGGGGAAGAGGGAGGTGTACCCAGCAACTGGCTTGCTCTCACAGTGGCCCATCCTCCTGGTTCCTTCCCTAACCTTATCATGAAGATCACCATCATGGGCCCCAAGACGACAGGTCGCCCCTCCATGCTTCAGAGAACTAAAAACTTCTGCACCAAATAACTTATGGAGCCCCCATCTGGCCACCCTGTGGCCACATTTACAAAGTAAAGAATGGAGGCTCTGAGAGGTTAAATCACAAAGAATGTATAAGTAAAACACAGAACAGCAAGTCCCAAACTTCAGAGATTCCCTGCCTTCATGAATTTTGCTATATCTGAGTATTACTGTTATTATTTTTTTAAAGAATCAACATGTAGCATTAAAGTTTTTTAGTTATTAATTTTACTTAATTTAAAAAATTCACTCCCTTTCACCATTTTAGAAAGAAGATCTATGATGACCATAATGAGCTAGTTTTAAATAGATACCATTTAAAAAATATATTAATCCATGCAACACCTAAAATCATCCTGCAAACTACAAGTAGTACATGCACTTCGTTTCGGGAAACTTTTGGCAAGGTTTTGGGCCTTAGACCTGGGTTCAATCCGTACTCAATCTACTTCTGTCTCTGCAATCTTGAGCAAGTTATGTAACCTCTTAACTTCAGTTTCCTGTAAAAAGTAATAATATACTTACCTCAGATAGTTATTAAGATAGTGCATTTAATAATTAAACATTGTGCCTATCTTATAATGAGCACTTAATAAATGAGAACTATTATAATTCTTTTTTTTTTTTTTTTGAGATGGAGTCTTATTCTGTTACACAGTCTGGAGTGGAGTGCAGTGGCACCATCTGGGCTCACTGCAACCTCTGCCTCCTTGGTTCAAG
>NW_016107400.1:4638193-4672236 GCF_001604975.1 Cebus imitator | reverse complement strand
TTTTTGAGATGGAGTCTTATTCTGTTACACAGTCTGGAGTGGAGTGCAGTGGCACCATCTGGGCTCACTGCAACCTCTGCCTCCTGGGTTCAAGCGATTCTCCTAATTCAGCCTCCTGAGTAGTTGGGATTACGGGTACCCACCACCATGCCTGGCTAATTTTTGTGTTTTTAGTAGAGACAGGGTTTCACCATGTTGGCCAGGTTGGTCTCGAACTCCTGACCTCAAGCGATCCACCTGCTTCAGCTCCGAAAAGTGCTGGGATTATAGGCATGAGCCACCACACCCAGCCAAGAACTATTATAATTCTAATACTAATTGTTATTATTGTATTTATATATTTTTAAAATTATTTTTTGAGACAGGGTCTCTCTCTGTTGCCCAGGCTGGAGTGCAGTGGTGCCATCATGGCTCACTGCAGCCTCGGTCTCCCAAGTTCAATCATCCTCCCACCTCAGCCTCCCGAGTATCTGGGACTACAGGCACATGTCATCGTGCCTAGCTAATTTTTTAATTTTTTGTAGAGTCTGTGTTTTGCCATGTTGGTCAGGCTGATCTTGAACGCCTGGACTCAAGTGCTTCTCCAGCCTTGGCCTCCCAAAGCACTAAGATTTCAGGTGTGAGCCACGGCTGAAATGAGAATGACTTTAAGGCAGACTATTCTGGATAGCTGAGGTTTTCATCATTCTCCAAATTGGGGGTAAGGGAGGGGACAGTGGCAGGACAGAGGGGATGGCAGGAGCCTGCTGGTCTTTCTCCGAAATACATTTTACAGTTAGTAAATCCACCAAGATCTTTCTGGAACCATGGTGGGCCCACCCAGCCCACCCAACTCAGAGCTCTGGGGTGCAATGGAGGGTGGGCCTTGCCTTGTTTCACTAAGAAGTGACGGGC
This sequence comes from Cebus imitator, assembly GCF_001604975.1. Lineage (NCBI taxonomy): Eukaryota > Metazoa > Chordata > Mammalia > Primates > Cebidae > Cebus > Cebus imitator. The sequence goes on along the minus strand of NW_016107400.1, from coordinate 4,671,342 downwards.
ACCGCAGCTGTGCCCTCTACGAACAGGTGAGAAAGAGGAATGAGGCCAGCCGAGTGCTGCTGGGAGAAGGTCCCAGAACTGATGTTTGCACCACCTACCTCCTCCATGGTGCAGGTGAGCCCCTCACAGGGGCTGCTGTGCTGCAGGGCTTGCATGTGGCCGAGGAGGCTCTGGGCCTTCTGAATTTCTGCCAGGAGCTCATCCACGTCCCGGCTGGTATAGAGCTGAGGGTGGCAAGAGCAATCAGATATCCAGAATCACCTGGCTACCCACAGGGGCCAACCCAGGAAGGGGCAAGCAGCCAGGCCAATGCCCAGGCAGAGGGGCAGACTCTCTCCACCAGGCCTTATAAACCAGGACCCATGTGCCAGACAGAGTCTGCAGACATGCTACACTTTGTTTGTGCAATTGGCCTGCTGTGTTTTTAAAACAATTGAAGGATTTTCTGACTGTGAAAGTGTAAAGAAATACTTTATACGCACTAGGATGGGTAGAATTATTATTTATTTATTATTACTTTTAGAGAAAGCGTCTTGCTCTGTCAGCCAGGCTGGAGTGCAGTGGTGCAATCATTGCTCACAGCAGCCTCGAACTCCTGGGCTCAAGTAATCCTCTGGCGTCAGCCTCACGAGTGGCTGAGACTACAGCCACATTCTACCACGCCAGGCTAATTTTTAATTTTTTTGTAGAGATGGGCTCTCACTATATTGCCTAGGCTAGTCTCAAACTCCTGACCCCAAATGATCCTCCTGTCTTGGCCTCCGAAAGCACTAGGATTACAGGCATGAGCCACTGTGCCTGGTCAAGCCACAGGGGAGGCTGAGGCGGGTGGATCACCAGGTCAGGAGTTCGAGACCAGCCTGGCCAACATGGTGAAACCCCATCTCTACTAAAACTACAAAAACTAGCCTGGCATGGTGACAGACATCTGTAATCCCAGCTACTTGGGAGGCTGAGGCAGGAGAATCACTTGAACCAAGGAGGCAGAGGTTGCAGTGAGCCAAGACGGCGCCATTGCACTCCAGCCTGGGCGACAAGAGCGAACTCCATCTCAAAAAAAAAAAAAAATTTCTTGAACCAGTCAGCTTCAGTCATTTACTTTACCTTCCTAACCTCTGTAGTCTGAGTCACTTACAGACAAGAGTCTGCACAATGAGGTATCAAGATAGGGTGCTGTTTGAGCTTGTCTCCCTGCTATGAAAGGTGGGGACGGACTTTGTGACCTTTGTATTCGCTTGTGAGATGCAGACACTCATTTACTCGTGGTTATAATGGTAGGCAAGACACAGCCTGGGAGCGACCAGATGATTGCATTCTTAATCTTCCAAATGGATCTACACACATGTTCGCTAATTGTTGCCTCCCTTGTGAACACGGGGTGGTTGATGTCTAGTTATTAACTGGGACAAGGACAGTAATGGATGGATTGGTACAGAATGGATTGCTCATTTCGCTCTGCAGTGGGTCCCCTGCAATAGCAGGAGTTTGTCTAGGAGAGAAAATCAAGGCAATTCAGACTGAGTGATTTGGTGGGAGCAGAGCTGGGCTGGGGCCTCTAAGAATGGCAACTGGAGAGTGATTGAGGCTTCTGCAGGCAGGGCTTTAAAAGGCCTCTGCGCTCCCAGGCACGTAATCAATGCATCATACAGGCTGACCAAAGCATCTCTTGTGACTTCAGGTTGTCCCTGTTCTTCCCATATTAATTCTAACCTGGTTTTACCTTTGTAACCTCACTGAATACAGATGGGGACAGGGAGAAGAGGAGACACAAGTGTACAAAGTGGTCCTGGCCCAGATCTCCTGGGTACAACCTTGGAGGCAGACAAGGAGAGAAGGAGAGGGGCCATGTGCAGGCACCGTGGCTTACCTCCATCTTTGGGCTGTAGCAGTGGTAGTAGCCACTAATAGCTTCTGCAAGGTTCTTCAGGACAGCCTGCAGGGATGGGGACAGGGTCAGCCCTCTCCAGTGCAACACCAATACTCCAGTAAGCCTTTTCCTTGACTGAATCTCCCGGTTATCCAAAGCTTCCCATTTTACCAAAGGGAGGACCAGGCACAAGTATGGGTGTGTTCTGGCCCACAGCTCGGGGGCCTGTTCAAGCATGGGGCCTCAAAGACCAGCCCAGCTCAGTACCGCCAAAGCCAAGAGACACCTCAGAGGGTCTCAGGCACTCACAGGGGGCATCTGATCATCGCATTTGTAGGTGATGAAGTGGACATTGAGGTCTCTTCCCATGGTGGACTGCTGGATGTAATCGGACAGGATTTCAGAAGGCTGATCTGGGCTGGGGGGGAAGGCAGAAGAGAAGTGGGCAACCTAGGTCAGACCACTTTGAGAACATTCCAGAGCAACTTGGTAATTCCCAGGGAACATCTACCCATTCTTAACTGGCCACCTGTGTCCCAGGTCACCTATGCGGGATGCAGGGCTAGGTGGACTGCAGGCCTGGCTCCCTGCCTCCTCTGCAGATGGGCAGCCTGTGACTGCAATCCTTCCCTCTTGTGTGTTTGAAGAGTCATGATTTTCTTTCTCTTTTCTTTTCTCTTCTTTTCTCTCCCTCCCTTCCTCCTTCCCTCTCTCCCTTCTTCCCTCCCTTCCTTTCTTCCTCCCTTTCCTTTCTTTCTTTCCTCCCTCCCTCCATTCTTCTTCCCTTCTCCTCCCTTCCTTCCCTAATTTTACTTTTTTTCCCTCTGTCCCTCCCTCCCTCCTTCCTTCCTCCCCTTTTTTCCTTTTCTTCCCTTTCTTTTCTTTCTCCTTTCCTTCCTTTCTTTCCTTCCCTCCTCCCTTCCCTTCCCCCTCCTCCCCTCCCTTCCTCCTTTCCCCCTCCTCCCTCCTCCTCTCCTCCCCTCCTCTTCTCCCTCCCTTCCCCTCCCCCTTCTCTCCCCTCTTCCCCTCCCCTTCCCTCCCTTCTCCCTTCCTCTCCCTTCCCTTCCCTTCCCCTCCCTTCCCTATCTGAGTCTCGCTCTGTGGCCCAGGCTACAGTGCTGTGGGTCTCACTCTGTTGCCCAAGCTACATATAGTGCAGTGAAACAATCATAGCTTACTGCAGACTCAAACTCCTGGCCTCAAGCAATCCTCCTGCCTTGGCCTGCCAGAGTGCTGGAATCACAGGCATGAGACATCGTGACTGGCCAATCTTTTCTCCAACAATGGTTTGGTTCTTCAGTCCCCTTTGTGTCGCATGTCTCCTGCTTAGGAAAAAGACCTACCAGCTTCTCAGGATGGCCACCAGGGAATCCAGCCCCTTGAGAGTGAAGATCTTCTTCAGGGCTTGTAGCAGGTTGCTGCCTCCAGCAGGCTGTAGTGTCTTTACCCAGAGCTTAAGTTCCCGGAGGCTGGGGGTAGACAATGACAGCAACCTAATTATAAGACTGTTTGTATTGAATTTCATTTTTATCTTTTTTAGAGATAAGGTCTTGCTATGTCACCCAAGCTGAAGTGCAGTGGTGCAATCATAGCTCACTGTAACCTCGAACTCCAGGGCTCAAGCGATTCTCCTGTCTCAGCCTCCCAAGTATCTGCGACTGCAGGTATGTGCCATCCTGCCCAGCTAGTTTTTACATTTTATGTAGAAGGCCGGGCATGGTGGCTCACGCCTGTAATCCCAGCGCTTTGGGAGGCCAAGGTGGGTGGATCACTTGAGGTCAGGAATTCAAAACCAGCCTGGCCAACATGGTGAAGCCCCATCTCTACTAAAAATACAAAAAAAATTTAGCCGGGTGTGGTGTACATGTCTGTAATCTCAGCTACTTGGGAGGCTGAGGCAGGAGAATTGGTTGAACTCCAGAGGTGGAAGGTTGCAGTGAGCTGAGATTGTATCGCTGCACTCCAGCTTGGGCAACAGAGTGAGACTCTATCTAAAAAAAAAAATTATGTAGAGATGGGGGTCACACTATGTTGCCAGGCTCATCTTGAACCCTTGGCCTCAAGAGGTCCCCCTCTCTACCCTCCTAAACTGCTGGGATTACAGGTGTGAGCCCAAACCTGGCCTGTAGTATTAGGTACCAGGCCCAGGACAAATATTAGCTCATTTAAACCTAACAATAACTTGTTAGGGTGGTACCTTTATTTCCATTTTGTAGATGAGGAAACTGAGTTAGGACTTGCCCAAGGTGATACTGTAAGCAACTGGTAAAACTGAGATTTCAAACCAGGTCTGACTCTAAGATATGAGCTTCTAGCAGTTGTTCTATGTGAGGGTCTGGGGCTGAGTTTCTGCCTCCCTAAACCCACTCTCTTGGGAGCCAGCCCTCAACAGGCCAGCCTCAAAGAAGAGAAAGCACTCTGGCTGTGCAGCTATGTCCCATGTGAGTTGGGGTACACACCACTGATGAAACGAAAAATGACTTAACTTGGTTCTTTCCTGGCTAATACTTTGCATGGCACTGGTAAAAGAGGTTCTTTCTGTTTCAAAAAATCAAAAATCTGAAAGAGAAAATTTCAGTGTGGTACTAAGAAGTCGGTCTTTCATTATTATAACTGTCAAGTCTATCTTTTGAACAGCAAGAACAAGTCCCTGGTCTCACACCTTCTCTAGCCAATAGATTTCAGCTGGAATTTAAAACCACTGTTTTAAGGCTGGGCACAATGACTGACACCTGGAATCCCACCACTTTGGGAGGCTGAGGCAGGCAGATTACATGAGGTCGGAAGTTTGAGACCAGCCTGACCAACATGGAGAAACCCTGTCTCTACTGAAAATGCAAAATTAGCCAGGTGTGGTAGTGCATGCCTGTAATACCAGCTATTCGGGAGGCTGAGGCAGGAGGATTGCTTGAACCTGGGAGGCGGAGGTTGCGGTGAGCTGAGATCACACCATTGCAACAAGAGTGAAACACTGCCTCAAACAAATAAACAAACAAACAAACCCCACTGTTTTTCTCTCATTGTATTTATTAATATGGTTGCTTTCTTTTTTTTCCTCAAAGCCATTAAAGACAGACATATGGTTGCTTCTAATTATAGAAATATAACTGCATGATTATAGCAGTATAATCATGCAAGTGATATGGGCTTCTCAGTTATGTTACTGATAGAAAGTTTCCTTCAGGCGAGGAGCAGTGCCTCATGCCTGCAATCCCAGCACTTTGGGAGGCTGAGGGGGGAGGAACATTTGAGGCTAGGAGTTCAAAACCAGTCTGGTCAACATAGCCAGACCCCATATCTACAAAAAAGAAAAATTAAAAAAAATTAGTTGGGCACAGTGGTACCCTCCTGTAGTCCCAGCTGCTGTGGAGGCTGAGGCTGGAGAATCATTTGAGCTCAGGAGATTAAGACTACAGTGAGCTATGACTGTATCACTGCACTCCAGCCTGGGTGACACAGCAAGACCTTATCTCAAAACTACAACAGCAGCAAGAAAACAACCCCCAAAAACAAGTTTCTTACCAGCCTGACCAACATGGTGAAACCCTGTCTATACTAAACGTATAAAAGTTAGCCAGCTGTGGTGGCATGTGCCTGTAATCCCAGCTACTCAGTAGGCTGAGGCAGGAGAATGGCCTGAACCTGGGAGGCAGAGGTTGCAGTATGCCGAGATTGTGTCACTGCACTCCAACTAGGGCGACAAACCGAGACTCAATCTCAAAAAACAAAAACCAAACCAAAGCAAAACCACAAGTTTCTTTCAATAATAAATAAACAGAACTGAAGTAAAGAAAAATCAACAATAGTATACATGGTAGGTAGGCTGGGTGTGGTGGCTCACACCTGTAATTCCAGCACCTTGGGAGGCCGAGGGGGGTGGATCACTGGAAGTCAGGAGTTCCAGACCAGCCTGGCCAACATGGTGAAACCCTGTCTCTACTAAAAACACACAAAAAATTAGCTGGGCGTGGTGGCAGCACCTGTAAGCCCAGCTACTTGGGAGGCCGAGGCAGGAGAATTGCTTGAACCCAGGAAGTGGAGGTTGCGGTGAGCTGAGATTGCACCACTGCACTCCAGCCTGGGTGACAGAGTGAGACTCCATCTCAAAAAAAAAAAATTAAAACAATAAACAATAGTACACATGGTAAAGATATGACAGGGATGTGACAAGAGAAGTCGAGGAGGTCCTGAAGGTGCAGAACTTTGGCTACCATCCCTAACAACCCAGAGATCAGTGCTCCACCGAAAGTGGAAATCAGTTTAAAATGTTCTTGTTCACTGAGTTCCTGGCACTTGCCAGGAACTTCATTTTCATTTCATCTTCAGAAGAGTCCTGTGAGGAGTGAGCAGGATTGGCCTTGTTCTGCAAATGAGAGAGTCAAGACCACCCAGTGACTGTTGGGGTTGGGATTCAAAGCCAGAGCTGCCAGAAGTGGGCATTTCTCTACCTGGAAGGGCTCCTCTTCACAGCTAGTGCTGGTGAGGGTGCTCTTTACAGTAGTGATTACTACTTCCTGCTAGTAATCGACACACATACTTTTTTTTTTTTAACTTTTAAATTTTTTGGAGACAGGGTCTCTCTCTGTCGCCCAGGCTGAAGTGTGGTAGCACAATCATAGCTCACTGCAGCCTCAACCTCCCTCCCAGGCTCAATCAAACCTCTCACCTCAGGCTCCTAAGTAGCTGGAGCTACAGGCACATGCCACCACACCAGGCTAATTTTTAAATGTTTTGTAGAGATGCGGTCTCACTGTGTTGCCAAGGGTGGTCTCAAACTCCTGGGCTCAAGCAATCCTCCCAACTCGACCTCCCAAAGTGATGGGATTACAGGCATGGAGCAGCTGGCCCTGGCCAAAGCATGTGCCTTTTCCTGGGATCTGGAATCCAGTCCTGGCTCTGCTGCTTTTGGCATCTTCCCTAACCTGAGTCTGTGTTTCCTCATCTGCAAAATGAGGATAATAATCCTATTCAGTGGGGTGGCTATAAATACTAAATACAATCATCTATGCAAAGCACCTAGTATGGTAACTAACCAACACATGTTGGACGATCAAGGACACTCCTTTCATGGAAAAGAAATTTCTACTCATTGGATAAGTAGAGATTCTTACATGCCTCTCTCCTATCCCTCAAAAAAACCCGCCAGACTAGAAATCCACAACTAAAGGACATCTATGCAGTGGAATACTCTGCAGTCATTAAAACAAATGAGGTAGATTTTGTATGCACTGACAGAGAGATTCAAGACCAGCTGGAAAGCAGTGTTATGCAGCTCCTCTTTATGTCAAAATAAGAAGGTAAACACACAGATGCATGTGTGTGCAAAGACTTATTTGTGGGAGTGGATATAAGAAACTGTTTTGGGCCATGAACAGCATCTCACATCTGTAGTCCCAGCACTTTGCGAGCCCGACTGAAACGCACTTGAGGCCAGGAGGTCAGGACCAGCCTGGGCAACATCCCATCTTTACAAAAATAAACTGGCCAGGCGTGGTGGCTCACGCCTGTAATCCCAACACTTTGGGAGGCCGAGGTGGGTGGATCAACTGAAGTCAGGAGTTTGAAACCAGTTTGGCCAACATGGTGAAACCCCATCTCTACCAAAAAATTTAAAAATTAGCTGGGCATGTGGCCAGCTACTTGGGAGGCTGAGGCATGAGAATCACTTGAACCCAGGCGTGGAGGTTGCAGTGAGCCAAGGTGACACCACTGTACTCCAGCCTAGACAACAGGGACCCTATCTAAATAAATAAATAAATACAAACGCAGCAGGGTGTGGTGGCACATGCCTGTAGTCCCAACTACTCAGGAGACAGGTGAGAGGATTGCTTTAGTCTAGGAGGTCAAAGCTGCAATGAGCTATGATTGTGCCACTGCACTCCAGGCTGAGAGACACACAGAGATCCTGTCTTAAAAAAAAAAAAAAAAAGGCGGGGGGAGACTCATTTGCTATTATTTATCATTCTTTCATACTGCTGGAATTTTAAAAAACCATGCATTGTGTTATTTTCACAATAAAACTATCTTTGCTAGTTTGCTGGATAAAAAGTATCTTGTGGTCACCTTATCTTTCAGTTTATGAACTGCTCATGAAGGTGGCCATCCTTCCAAAACTTGTTTCTGCTTTTGTGAGTTGTTTCTTTGTACTCACTTAACTAGTAGGGTCCTGGGGTTTGCATTTAAATCATTCAATAAAGACTCTGCTGCTTAAGAGGAAAATGAACAAGTCAGCATCATGGTCAGGCAGAAAAGCCACTCACGTGGATGCGCTGACTTCCGTGGGGTCTGGCCAGAGGGACCTGGTGGTGGTGCCAAAGGAAAGGACAAACAGCTTCTCCTTGTGGCTCAGCTGCTCATCGATGAGGCTCTGTTGGACAAAAGGACGTCACTGGCTCCCAGAGCCAGGGGAATGGGGAGCCTGGCTTTGCCTCTCTTGCCTTGGCCGGCCCCTGGCCTCTCTGGGCGGGGTGTGAGCTGTGCTGAAATAGGGCTGCTTGAGGCTCAGCTTAGCAGCAGCCTCAAGCCAACATTTGCTTCCCACCTGCTGGGCCTCCTGCGGGTGGGATGAGCATCTGGGCTGCCATCTCAGTGTGTGCTATAGCTAGACCCTTGACACTTACCTGTGGCATCCGGAGAGGGAGGACAGAGGTCAGGGGCCATGGTTTCTCTCTAAGGCATGTGAGCTGGAGGCAGAGCTGGTGAGTATCCATAACACCTCCCTCTTCTTCCTGGCCAGCTGAAAGTTCCACCTGTATGCTACCCCCATGAGCCCTGCCCTGGCTAATAGTAGACTACTCCACCTGGGGGATCTTTGGAAACCCTGTGCTGAGGACTTGTCATAAAGGGGGAGACTTCTCTGACAGCTGTCCCCTGACATCCACTGAGACCAGGAACAGGGGACAAATCTGGAGGATGGCCCCACACTGAGCCTCTGTAGGACCTGTACAACATACAATGGGCTATTGCTGCCGTGGCACCTGTGAGAAAATAGCCCCTCCACGTCACTTCACACTGCAGAGGCTTTTCTCTAGGCCAGACTTCCCACTGAGCACTTTACTTGCACAAGCAGTTGGTGGAGGTGGCTGAGATTTGACTCCAGCCATCTGACTCCAGCGTTCTTAGCTTCTCTGCTGTGGATGTGAGTTAGGGATGGAGCAGTGGGCAACACCAGCCTGTTCACTGCTCTCAAGCTGGAGCTGGTCAATGTCCACCGGGAACCATAACTCCAAAGAAACCAGAATAGCTCTGCCATCCAGAAAAGGCCAGAAGCCCTGTGCTATGCTATGCAGGAGTCTTGACATCCTCTTTCCAGGAAAACATGGGAGCTCTTTTTTTTCTTTTTCCCCATTTATTTTATTGCATTTTAGGTTTTGGGGTACATGTGAAGAACATGCAAGATTGTTGCATAGGTACACACGTGGCAGTGTGATTTGCTTTTGAGTCAAAGTCTAGCTGGCAGGTACTGCCGTGGTGAGAATGAAAATGCAATTCTCAGTTGCATTCACACTGCAACTGAAAATGACTCTTTGGTTGGGTTTTGCAGAATTCCACATAGTTCTCTAACCACAGGTGCTAATTAAGTGTGAACTGTTCTTTATAAGACACCCTATCTTGCATTTGTTATAAACAAGCTAGTCAGCAAGCTCAGGAAGGAAAGGCTGGGGCGGGGGGTGGTTCCAGATGCTCCTCTGTGCCAAGGCAGACTTACCATGAGGTCCTTTTGGAACTCCTCTTTCTGAGGGCCACTGCTGACGGATGACACATCTATGAGGACGCTGACTCTGGCCCCTTTGATGAGGCCAAATGCCTAAAACCAAAAAGGGAATTTGGAAACAGCCAGTGCAAGTCTGTGCGTCTCCTAAGGCCTGCACTGAGGGGCTCTGTGTGATGCAGTGATGTGAACACGTCCCTCACTCCTGACAAGCAGCAGCTGATGGAAACCCCATTTTATAAGGGAAAAAGAAAACCCAATGTCATGACTTCAGCTCTGGGCATGATCTGCTCTTATTTTGCGACAGGCTATTCTTTATAAGTTTTTTCCCCTTGTAATTTATTTATTTTTAATAATTTATTTTTATTTATTATTTTTATTTTATTTTGAGATGGAGTCTAGCTCTGTCACCTAGGCTGGAGTGCAGTGGCATGATCTCAGCTCACTGTAACCTCTGCTTCCCAGGTTCAAGTGATTCTCCTGCCTCAGCCTCCCGAGTAGCTGGGATTACGGGTGCCCACTGCCCACCACCACACCCAGCTAATCTTTATATTTTTAGAAGCGACGGGGTTTCACTGTGTTGGCCAGGTTGGTCTCTAACTCCTGATGTCCTGATCTGCCCGCCTCGGCCTCCCAAAGTGCTGGGATTACAAGCATGAGCCAATGCTCCCGGCTTCCCCTATATTTATTGTCCAATCTTTTTTTTTTTTTTTTTGAGATGGAGTTTCACTCATGTTACCCAGGCTGGAGTGCAATGGCGTGATCTCGGCTCACCGCAACCTCCGCCTCCTGGGTTCAGGCAATTCTCCTGCCTCAGCCTCCTGAGTAGCTGGGATTACAGGCACGCGCCACCATGCCCAGCTAATGTTTTGTATTTTTAGCAGAGACGGGGTTTCACCATGTTGACCAGGATGGTCTCGATCTCTTGACCTCGTGATCCACCCGCTGCGGCCTCCCAAAGTGCTGGGATTACAGGCTTGAGCCACCGCGCCCGGCTATTGTCCAATCTTACTAATCTTATTGTCCATGCTCACTGAAGAAAATCTGGAGACTACAGAAAAACACCCTTTGTTTGAAGATACAAAGTTTGATAGCTATTTATATTAGCTTATCTGATTTAATTTCTCTATATCCTTATTTATTTTTTGCCTGCTCTACCAATGAAAGACAGATGTGTTAAGCTCGCCAGCTGCAATGATATCTCTGTGCATTTCTAATTATGTTCCTTCTTTCTTCTTTTTGAGATGGGGTCTTGCCATATTGCCCAGGCTGGTCTCGAACTCCTGGGCTCAAGCAACCGTGTGCCACCAGACCCAAGTTTCTAATTATGTTTCTAAATGCCATTACTCTACAGTTATTATTCCTTGACTTACAATGGGGCCACCTCCTGATAAACCCATCGTAAGTGGAAAAATCCTAAGTCGAACAGTCAAGTACTGTTTGCATTACTTGTCGATGCTGTTTGACTCTGCACATAAATGTTCATCTTGTTATAGCTGCACTGTGGATTGGAGCTTTCATTCATATGAAATTTATAGTTCTCTAGGGGCGGTAGGTTCCATTCGGTGCTTTTTGCCTTAAATCCTACTTTATTGGATATCTAATTTTCCTGTTCAATTCACTCTTCTGCTCTCAGAGAGTGTTTTACGTCTTCTCTCACACCTCCAGCACTCCCTTTCTGCACTCACCCAGCAAGTGATTTTGCCTCCAATTTTGCTAAGAAAACAGAAACAAATTGAAGAGAATCTTAAAAAATCTTTCCATGCAGAGTCTGCCGACCTACCTGCCCATAGGCCCACACACTTCTTTCCGGTTACAATGCATCTAAGGCCAACCAGCAACAGTTTCTAGGCCAACGCTTTGACTTGCATTAATGGCTCTTCTCTTGCTAAATAGGAACTCTGCTTCTGTGATCATCCCTTCTCCTGGATCATCCATTCCTACTGATTGTACAGTTTCCATCACCATACAAACAGGTTATAATATCGCCCATCTTAAAAAAGAAATAGACCTCTCAGGATGCCACCTCTCCCTCCTGCTGTGGCTTCATTTCTCTACTCTCCATCTTAGCCACATGTCCTTATGTCCCGGGGACCCATTTAATTTAGCTTCTCACCTTCCTATTCCTCTGAAACCACACGTCAAGGTGATTGATGAGCTTTCTCTTGCCAAGCCCAAGGGTTAAATCCAAATTCTCAACTTTCTCAAACTCTGAGTAGCATACGGCACAGTTTGACTGTGTCAAGAATTTAACAAGTTAAAACACTTAGTACACTTGTCTTCCAGGACATCACATTCTCCCACTTATCCCTCTACTCACTGGCCAGACTTTCTTAATCTCCGTTCCTAGCTACCTCCTCCACCTAGTTCCAAAGTCTAAATACTGGCATGCCCTAGGAACCTGCTTCTGAAGGTGTGGGTCATGGGCCAACAGCATCACCATCCTCCAGCTTGGTAGAAATGCAGAGTCTCCGGTCCCACTCCAGGCTTACCTAATCAGAGTCTTTATATTAACAAGAGCCTCCAGGTGTGCAGTGGCACGATCATAGCTCACTGGAGCCTGGAACTCCTGGGCTGAAGTGATCCTCCTGCCTCAGTATTCTAAGTAGCTGGAACAATAGGTGTGTGCCACCACCTGGCTATTTTTTATGTTTTGTGGAGATAGGGTCTTACTGTATTGCCCAGGCTGATCTCAAACTCCTGGCCTCAAGAGATCATCCAGCCTCGGCCTCCCAAAGAGCTGAGACTGCAGCCGCAAGCCATCACACCCAGCCACTCTCTTCTTTACCCCAGGGTTTGCCAACTTTGGCACTATTGACATTTGGGCTGGATAATTATCTGTTGTAAAGAGCTGTCTTGTGCTTTACAGGATGGTGAGCAGCATCCCCAGTGGCTGCTAATCTAGATGTCGGTAACACCCCCTCTCCTCCAGCCATGACAATCAAAAATGTCTCCAGACATTGCCAACTGTCCCCTTGGGGCAAAATCACCCCCAGTGGAAAACCACTGTTCTGGGGTCGCTCCCTAAGTGATCTCAGTGTCATGCCTTTGAATATCATCTGAATGTGAATGATTATCTGAGGTCCATCTTCAAGCAGATTTCTCTTGGAACTTCAGAGCTGTGCCCCCAACATCCTGCTCCACTTGTCTGTCTGGATGTCTACTAAATCCCTGAGGCTTCACACATCTAAAACAAGACCTCTTGGTTTTCCTCTTCAAATCTGTTCTCCCTCAGTCTTCCCCATCTCAGTAAATGCCATTCAACACCAGCCCAGGCGCTCTGGCCCCAAATCTATCCAATCCATTGGCAAGTTCTGCTGGTCCTGCCTTCTAGCCGTGTGCTGAATCTACCACGTCTCATTCCATCAACACTAATGCTTGAGTCTAAGCCTCTGTTGTTCTCGCCCAGCGCAGTCTTCCTGTTTCCATTTCTACCCTCTGTGCAGTCAAGTTATACAGCAGCCAGCGTGACTCTTTTGGAACTTGTCAGATCAGGTCACCCTCCTGCTGTATTAGAGCTGCCACCTTTGGAATCAAGCCTTCCCTGACTTCAACCTGCTCATCCAACCTCGTCTCCTTTCTCCACAGAGCTCACTCTGTGCTTGCTACACTGGCCCATGTGCTGCTTCTGGAACTTGTTCCTGACCCAGGACTTTTGGACTTGCTGTCTCCTCTGCCTGGAACATTCTCCCCAAGATCTTGGCAGGGCTCACCCCTACACTTTTCTTTTTTTTTGAGATGGAGTTTCACTCTTGTAGCCCAGGCTGGTGTGCAGTGGCACAATTTCGGCTCACTACAACCTCCGCCTTCAGGTTTCAAGCTATTCTCCTGCCTCAGCCTCCTGAGTAGCTAGGATTGTCGGTGCCCACCACCACGCCCAGCTAATTTTTGTATTTTTAGTAAAGACAGGGTTTCATCATGTTAGCCAGGCCTGTCTTGAACTCCTGACCTCCTGATCCGCCCTCCTCAGCCTTCTAAAATGCTGGGATTACAGGCGTGAGCCACTGTGCCCGACCTGAGCTTTCTTTAGGTGCCTGTACAAATGCCTCCTCTTTAGAGTGGGTTTCCTCAACAATTCCATTTATTTGTTTGTTTATTTATTTTATTTTATTTTATTTCTGAGACAGAGTCTCGCTCTGTCTCCCAGGCTGGAGTGCAGTGGCATGATCTTGGCTTACTGCACTCTGCCTCCTGGGTTCAAGCGATACTCCTGCCTTAGCCTCCTGAATAGCTAGATTACAGGCATGCACCACCATGCCTGGCTAATTTTTGTGTTTTTAGTAGAGATGGGGTTTTGGGATTTTGTCCAGGCTGGTCTCGAACTCCTGACCTCAAGTGATCTGCCTGCCTCGGCATCACAAAGTGCTGGGATTACAGGTGTGAGCCGCTGTGCTCAGCCTCAACCATTCCATTTAAATAGTCCTTCTGTTCCACTCTCTGTTCCCTTACTCGGCTTTGTTTCTTTTTCTAGCACGTCAGCTCCATGAAGGCAGGACCTTAGTATTGGCCATGTTCCCCCCTCACTGCCCCTTCTGGCAGCGAACCATTCCTTCAACAAGTTCTGGTCATGTTGGTAGTCTCAATCCTAGAACAGTGCCTGATACACAACAATCACTCAATACATGTTCATTGAATTCATGACCCAAATATAGCACAAGGCTCTCTAGGGTATTGCCAATCTGGAGGCAAGAAGAAGTTGAAATCTAGAGCCAGTCCTATTTCTTTTACATTAAAAACAAGCTGCCATGAGGGCTTTACAGCTTTTGGAATTGAAAACATTCATTCCCTAAACCTAGCCATTGAAGTTCTAGACATTTATCCCATACAAATAACTGGACAAGTACATAAGAGGGAATTGGAGCCAAGAAATACCAGATATTCTCATTTTTCAAGAGAAATCTGATAGCAGACATAAAAGTGAAATATCAGGATTTAAAAATCTTGGCAACTAATTTGAAAAATATTTACAACTAGGGAGCCCAGAATAGCACGGCTGTGCGCCAGATTTGGCCTGCATACCACTAGTTTATAACGTCTCCTTTTATCCTCTGCAGGCACAGACCCAGAGAAGCGAGGCCACTTGCTAGGGCCTTAGTAGCAGGGCAGGGCAGGAATGGGGACCAGCGATGGTCTGTCATCATCCCAGGCTGCCCACCTCAATACCCAGGGATCTGGTGAGCCGACTGACAGGTGATCGCCTTCCTGGGATCCAATCTGGGCTGTAGATTACAGAGAAACTCTGTAGCTCAGTCAGAAAGAAGTGACAGGAAGAAGGGGCTATCAATCCCCACCTACTTTGATAAAGGTGCCAGGATGGGGTGAGGGGTGTGGGTCAGTGAAATCAGCATTCCCTAGGCAGATGCCCATGGAGTATGGGAGGATTTCATCTCTCTGGAGTCTCTCGGCCTGTTACCATGGGCAACCAGAGGGGTCCAGCCATAGCTGCAGAAGTTGAGCATCTGCTGACCCGACTCGTCCAAGCGAGTGAAGGAGGTTCTGGGTCGGAGGTGTAGACCAGACCCCGGAATTGGCGGGACAGGCAGGTTTAGCACCATGTTGTTACTCACCCCACTGGTAACAACCAGCGGTTGGGTAGAGGTGGGGATTGGGAGTAGGGAGCATGACTTTCAGCATCGGCCTCTGCCAGGGTTTAAAGCAAGAGTTGAAGATTGTGCTTAAGGGTGAAAGCAAACAGGAAGCCAGAAAAGTGCCAGCTGGTGGTAATTAAGCTAAAACAAATAAGAAAGCAAATCAAAGGTTCATTTGCCCATGATCACTCTTCTACCCTTGAGCTCTGAGAAAAACATTTAATTAAAAATTTTTTTTTTTTTAAGAGACAGGTCTAACTCTGCTGCCCAGGCTGGAGGGCAGTGGCGCAATCATGGCTCACTGCAGCCTTGAGCTCCCGGGATCAAGAGAGCCTCCTGTATTGGTCCCTCAAGTAGCTCAGACTACAGGTGTGCACCACTATGCCTGGTCCTTAATCAAACTTTTTTTTTTTTTTGAGACAGTGTCTCACTCTGTCACCCAGGCTGGAGGGCAGTGGCATGATCACAGCTCACTGCAATCTCCACCTCCTGAGTTCAAGCGATTTCCTGCCTCATTCTCCTGTGTAGCTGGAATTTACAGGCATGCACCACCATACCTGTCTAATTTTTTGTATTTTTAGTAGAGATGAGGTTTCACCATGTTGGCCAGGCTGGTCTCGAACTGCCAACCTTAGGTGATCTGCCTACCTAGGCCCTCCAATGTGCTGATTACAGGCATGAGCCACCACGCCTGGCCCTTAATCAAACTTTTAAGAACAGTCGTATCCAGATGATCAGCCTTAGTCTTCTAAATCTCACTGTGGGTCTGAAGTTAAATGCCTAGTGCACATCTTCATTCTCACCTGCCCAGCACCCGTTCCCCCTTCTGGTAACAGTGCTCTGGCATTCCACATGCAACCATTTGTCTCCCTTTTTCAGTTCATGAGGGCTGGGGGGCTAATCCAGTCTCTTTCTACTTACCCCTGTTTTTTTTTTTTTTTTTTTTTTTTTTTTTTTTTTTTTTTTTTTTTTTTTTTTTTTTTTTTTTTTTTTTTTTTTTTCCGCCCCAGAAGTGAGTACTAGTTTTAGGCCTAGCCAGATAGTATATTTCATCTCCTTAGCTATGATGATTGGTGTAAATTGGTCAATGAGAGTCAATCCCAGGATTTGGAAGGTGTGCAGGGAACAGGAAGTGAGGTCCCCTTCAACTGGAGTTGCTGATCGCCACCTTCCTACGCCTGAGAGAGAGGTCCCAAAAATAAAACCAATTCAGAGGAAAGCAGAGAACCACAGGCAAAGAAGTGACATCATCTGAGCACCTGGATCCAGCTGTGGCTGGGGTTTTCATTCACATAGGTTAATGCCTTTTTTAGCATAAGCCAATTTACATTGGAGGTCTACCATTTGTAACTGAAAGGGCTCTAATAAGTACAGATGGGATGAGTGAAAGGGGCCAAAGAATGAAATCTATGTCTGTTACCTTCTTGCTGTTTTCTGTGAGCCACTGAATTCTCTGTTGATAGAGTTCAATAGTGCTGTGAAGACATCAGAAAGACTCATCACCCACGGCCAGCGTCATCACTGAGCAACAGCCACTTACTTACACAGAAGGCAGCTATGGATTTTTTTTTTTTTTTAATGTGCATAGGGTCTTGGAAGGTGGTGGTGCACCTTTTAAGTGTGCTGTAGTGCACACCTATATTCCTGGCTATTCGGGAGGACGATGAGGGAGGATCACTTGAGGCCAGGAGTTCAAGACCAGCTTGGGCAACCTAGCAAAACCCTGTCTCTACAAAAAATAAAAAAATGTGCTGGGTATGGTGGTGCACACCTGTAGTTCCAGCTACTCAGAAGGCTGAGGTGGGAGGATCACTTGAGCTCAGGAGTTCAAGGCTGCATGGGGTTATGATTTTTCCATTGCACTCAAGCCTGGGCAAAATCGAGCAAAGACAAAACTGAAGATATTTGTTTGCCAGGGACTAGGTATAAGGGGATTGTGAAACGGATGGAGTATATAGGTGCTGCTCTATTGGTGACACAGGGCACATGATAAATGACAATGGTTTGGTGGATCAAGGGGTGAGCTGCCCCATGAGGGCAGGTCTGTGAAGGATGGGGGAGGGTGTTCTTATGAGGAAGGTGGAAGACCACCCTTGCACTTGCTCAAATCTGTGTCTTCTCAGAGGAAATTGTTCCTAGTCTCCTGGAAACTGACCATAAAGGCACAACAGAGGCAGTTCGGCAATCTACTGGATCAATTAACAAAAAATTTAGTTTCTGAAGAGTAGCCTGGGGAACTTCTTGAACTTGCCTATTGCAAGCCATTCCTATGACTGGCTGGAGACTAGCATATAACAGCGCACAAGGTAAGGACTCAATCACTTGAATTTGATTGACTTGTCCTCACTGGGGGCAGGTGAGATTTGGGGGCTTAGAGAGGGACAAAAAAGGTCTTTGGATATGAGATCATGGGGCAGTGGGTGGGTAGTAGAGTCATAAGGAATACATGAGTTATGAATAGAGCTAAGAGGATGAGCTTTATTTTTATTTCTCATTATTATTTGAGACAGGGTCTCACTCTGTTGCCCAGGCTGGAGGGCAGTGGTGCAATCATGGCTCACAGCAGTCTTAGCCTCCCTTGGCTTAGGTGACCCTTTCACCTCAGCCTTTTTTTTTTTTTTTTTTTTTTGAGACAGGGTTTCACCATGTTGGCTAGTCTTGAACTCCTGGCCTCAAGTGATCCACCCACCTCGGCATCCCAAAGTTCTGGGATTACAGGAGTGAGCAACCGCGCCTGGCCTCACCTCAGCCCTTAAGTATCTGGAACTATAGGTACTTACTACTATACCTGGCTAATTTTTGTATTTTTTGTAGAGTTGGGATTTCATCATTTTTCCCAGGCTGGTTTCGAACTCCTGAACGGAAGCGATCCCCCCGCCTTGACCTCCCAAAGTGTTGCAATTACAGGCATGAGCCACTGCGACCAGCTAAGTATGAGGTTTAAATGGATTTAAAAATAAAACATGTTTGTGTTTGAGATTCAGCTCTGCCATCTACTAGCTGTGTGGCCTTGGACAGGTGTGGTAACCTTTCTGAGCCCCAGTTTCACCATCTTCAACATGAAGGTAACAACAGGATTCTATCCAAGTCAATGTGATAAAAGTCAGTTTGCTGAAAGCCAATCCTCTGAAAATCAGAACATTCTTTAAAATGCTGGATTCACAATTAAAACTAATAAGCCAAAATATTGCAGAATTCTTTAAAACCTGTTTAAGCTTCCACCTAATAAAAGTTACTATAAATTCTGCAGTTAAATGATTTTGAGAAATTTGACCAATTGGTCATTCCACGAATGGCCACTTAGCAATTGACTTTTGGTTAGCTGGCTTGAGAGTGACACAGTGTTTTGGGTCGTTTTAAGGATTAAGTACAATAATACATGCAGCCGTTAGCAGAACTTCTGACACATTAATACATATTCATCATTGTTATAAATTTTCAAGAAACCTTAGGCAAACAGTAATCACATATCACAGATTGCTACAGCTGGAATGGAATCTTTTTTTTTTTTTTTTTTTGAGACGGAGTTTTGCTCGTTACCCAGGCTGGAGTGCAATGGCGCGATCTTGGCTCACCGCAACCTCCGCCTCCTGGGTTCAGGCAATTCTCCTGCCTCAGCCTCCTGAGTAGCTGGGACTACAGGCACGCGCCACCATGCCCAGCTAATTTTTTTGTAGTTTTAGTAGAGACGGGGTTTCACCATGTTGACCAGGATGGTCTCGATCTCTTGACCTTGTGATCCACCCGCCTTGGTCTCCCAAAGTGCTGGGATTACAGGCTTGAGCCACCGCGCCCGGCCTTGGAATGGAATCTTAAGTATTATTCTGTCTACTGATCAAGTAGTCTACTTATGAAGAGATGTTTGTGTGTGTATATTTATTTGTGTGTATGCATATTGATGTGGTTGGCTGCGTCCCAACGCAAATCTCGTCTTGAATTGTAGCTCCCATGATTCCCACGTGTTGTGGGAACTCGGTGGGAGATAACTGAATCATGGGGACAGATTCCCCCCCATACTGTTCTCATGGTAGTGACTAAGTCTCACGAGATCTGATGGTTTTATAAGGGGAAACCCCTTTCTCATGATTCTCATTCTGTCTTTGCTGGCTGCAGAGAGAGATTAGGGTATCCCTTTGTTCTTCCTTCATCTTTCGCCATGATTATGAGGCCTCCCCAGCCATGTGGAACTGTGAGTCCATTAAACCTCTTTCTTCTATAAATTGCCCAGTCTTGGGTATGTCTCTATCAGCAGCATGAAAATGGACTAATATACATGTGCTATCAAAATCTGGTGTAGGAGTAGGGATGCATGTTTGGGCATATATTTGCAAAGGTATAAATACAATCAATTTGACATTGAAAATCATTGAGACAGGGTCCCACTCTATTGCCCAAGGTCCCACAGAGATTGCTGTTTGAACCAAGTTACTTCCAGGCTACTGAGATGACATAATTCTTTTTTTTTTTTTTTTTTGAGACAGAGTTTCACTCTTACTGCCCAGGCTGGAGTGCAATGGCATGATCTTGGCTCACTGCAACCTCCACCTCCCGAGTTCAAACAATTCTCCTACTTCAGCCTCCTGAGTAGGTGGGTTTACAGGTACCTGCCACCACACCTGGCTGATTTTTTTTTTTAAAATATTTTTAGTAGAGACAGGATTTCACCATGTTGACCAGGCTGGTTTTGAACTCCTGACCTCAAGTGATCCACCTGCCTCCGCTTCCCAAAGTGCTGGGATTACAGGCGGGAGCCACCATGCCTGAACTGAAATGACATAATTCTTGAGCTCTGGGGTATCGGGAGGGCACTGAGAAATGTACTTACTCAGAAAGCTTTGACTCAAAGTGGCGGATGATCTGGGTGGAGAAACGTATTTTCTGCACGACATTGGTGCCCTCCTCCCTGAAGAAGCAAAGCTGTATGAGGGGGTCTCATAAGGTCCCAGGGAGCTGCGTGTGTCACTGCAGCTGTGGGAATATGGGGAACAGCTTCAGACTTACAGCACTGCTGTGCCCTGGCTTATCAGGTCAGCCAAGGTGAGTTTCTGACACTTTAAACTGTGAGCTGAAAGCCAGTCTTCAGCGTCCTCCCAATCTGAAGACTGGGTCTTGCTCCCCTGCAGCCTCTGCAAGATAAAAGCCAGAGTCAGAGAAGTGGAAAGAGAGGGAAGGAAGAGGACACCCTAGGTTCCCTTCACATAGATACCCAGTGGGTGCCAACTTGGACTCAGCCTATCTTCTTTAGTTTGCTTTTTTCTTTTGAGATGGAATTTTGCTCTTCTCACCCAGGCTGGAGTGCAGTGGCATGATCTCGGCTCACTCCAACTTCTGCCTCCTGGGTTCAAGCAATTCTCCTGCCTCAGCCTCCTAAATAGCTGGGATTACAAGTGTGTGCCACCATACTTGGCTAATTTTTGTATTTTTATTAGAGATGGGGTTTTGGGATTTTGGCCAGGCTGGTCTCGAACTCCTGACCTCAAGGGATCCACCTGCCTCAGCCTTCCAAAGTGCTGGCATTACAGGCGTGAGCCACTGCACCCGACCTCCTGGTTTGTTTGTTTTAGAGACAGGGTCTCGCTCTGTCACTCAGGCTGGAGTTCTGTGGTTTAATCATAGCTCACTGCAGCTTAGAAGTTCTAGGCTCAAGTGACCTTGCCTTAAATTCTATGCCTGAGGCCTGCTCTGCCCTCTGTCTCAAAGGGAAATTAGCAAGGGTTGAAGTGTGAAAAACACTCTCATAATTACTGCAAACACTTAGATAGCACTTATTACATGATCAGCACTTTCCATATATTAACTCATTTAATTTTACAAAGTAGGTTCCATTATGATAACCCTATCTAGCTGACCAGGGAACTGAGGTACAGATAATTGAGGCAATCAGTCCAAGGTCATCACGCTAAAAAGTGGCAGATGTGGAATTCAAACCCAGGCTGTAAAGCTCAAGTCACGCTTCTAACCATGGCACTATGTTGTCCCTTTAAGCTAGTACCAAACTGTGACCATCTCCATGAAGGAGTGAGGATTGACGGGCAAGATTACTTTCTGATTACGTGATTCTATGCTAACAAATGTCCTGCCCTTGAAAGGCACCACCTAAAATGATAGGTTCCTGTACACTGCTCTCTGTCTCACGAACACTAGATGTCACTCTTCTCACCTTTCAGACAACCATCTCCCTGGTTGGAAACACTGAGCATGGTAGATTTTTTTTTCTTTGGAGACAGGGTCTCACTTTATTGCCCAGGCTGCAGTGCAGTGCCACAATCTCAGCTCACTGCAGCCTCGCCCTCCCAGACTCAAGTGATCCTCCTTCCTCGGCTTCCCCAGTAACTGGGACTACAGGCACATGATGCCACAGCTAGCTAATTTGTGTATTTTTTTGTGGAAACGGTTTCATCAGGTTGCCCAGACTGGCCTCAAACTCCTGGACTCAAGCGATCCTCCCATCTAGGCCTCCCAAAGTGCTGAGATTATAGATGTGAGCCACTGTGCTTGGTGAACATGGGAGACTTAGTAATTCACCTTTCTTCCATCTTTGTTGCCTTTGAAATGATATTTTAGGACACAGATTTTGTATTATTCATACTTGAAGATACACTATTAAACACATTATAGATTTTGACTTTAGGCCATGCTGACTATGTAACTCAACTAGTCCCTTTGCATAGAGAATGGTAAGATTTTCCTGTTGGAGCAATCCTTTCCCTCTCCTTCAGGTTCATCTGCAAGGCAAAGGAGGCTCCAGCTGTGGCTGATAAATACAAGAATGATCCTGTGCACACCTGGAAAGTCATGCATTTTGACAGAAAATTAGAGGAAAGTTCATCAACATCTGAACTCATTACAGAACCTCTTCAGAGGCTCAAAACTCTATCGACCTTTCCTCATCTCCTTTAATTAAACTTGCTTTCCTGTAAGTGCCAGAACTTAAGGAAATCATGAGCATTTTTCTGCTTGTTTAGTCGCCAGCGTTATAGCGGTACTGTTTTGGACTATCATTTCAGAGTTATCATATTTAAACTCTAGGGTGGATTAGGTACATGGTTGTGCACTAGCCTTGCTTGAACATGGCAACCACTGATTGCCATGGTTTCCATGGTAGAATGAGTTCTGAGTTCTAGACAATCCACTCACCCTCTTGGGAGGGCACATTGAAGGTCAGTCTAAAATCTTAGTTTGGTTAGAGGTTCATTCTCCTGTCATACCACTTTTGCTCCATTAGCACTTCCTGAAACAGATTTCTGAATCTAGATTTCAGGGAATCTCAAAAGCAAAGAAAATCTCAGGAAGGGTAATTTTAGAATCCAATGCCTTAGACTTCAGGCCTTGATAACATGATCAGAGTCTTCACATACTCCTGTATATTTAGTGACATGGCCAAATAGGCTATAAAATATCTATAAACACTATAGAGATTCTTCAGTCATTTCTAAAGGCAGAGGATTAGAGATAAATGCTTAATTAATCCTTTTTCAGTCCTAGGATCCTATGAGAAGAAAGAAATCCCCATAATTTAACACATTCTGTGTTCTCTGAATGACTTATAGTATCACAACCCAGTTAAAATGCCATGGTCTTTACCAGTAAGTCCTGTGTCTGGTTAACATGTGTAACCAGTAATCCATTGTCCGAATTTTGACCAAGTCCATCCATGTTCTTCTAGTTTAGTGGCTTCTTTGAATCTCTGCCAGTGTTTCTCCTAATGCTGCAAAACATAAAGTGATCTGATCAATGCCTCAGCACTGGGCATCGGTTTGACACCCCCAGTGCCTCCTCTCTTTACCCTAGTTCCTACGAGGATTCTAGAAACATTTTTTTTTTTTCTGTGCAGTAACTGAGAAAAGTTCCTGCAGAGTCCTGATAAAATGTGGACTCCAGTTTCATGAGATATTTTCATGAGATATTAAATAATATCTAAATACTATTTAAATATTTAGATAATTAAAGCCCTCAGGTAGCTATAAGGAGTCAATGACCATTCACCCAGTCTCACCCTCAGCTCCCATGAGCAAAATGCTGTTGCTGTTTTCATTTGCAAAATCAGAGAACTATGCTTACCAGTGGTTTTCCAGGAACATATTTTCTTGACCATGGAAGATAGGACTAGTTTGTATAGCCATTACAAAAGTACCCAATGCTTATTTTCCCAAAGAAGAAAAGAACACTGCCAGGCATGGTGGCTCACACCTGTAATCCCTGAACTTTGGGAGGCAGAGGTGGGTGGATCACTTGGGGTCAGGAGTTGGAGACCAGCTTGGCCAACATGGTGAAACCCTGTCTCTACTAAAAATACAAAACTTGGCCAGGTGTGTCGGCACATGCCTATAATCCCAGCTACTCGGGAGGCTGAGGCAGGAGAATTGCTTGAACCCAGGAGGCAGAGGTTGCAGTGGGCCTCAAGATAGCACCGTTGCACTCCAGCCTGGGCGAACAAGCGAGACTCTATCTTAAAAAAAAAAAAAAAAAGAATACCAGAAAACAGGATAAATGTGGCATATACAGACAATAGTTTTGGGGGGGTATAGTATATTCGGCACAATGTTTTTTTAACCTTTTTAAATTAATTATTATTATTTTTTGAGATAGGGTCTCACTCAGTTGCCCAGGCTGGAGTACAGTGGCCCAATCATGGCTCACTGTAGCTTTGACCTTCCAGGCTCAAGCAATCCTCCCACTGCAGCCTCCCAAGTAGCTGGGACTACAGGCACAAGCCACCATGTCCAGCTAATTTATTCTGTTTATTATAGAGACAGGGTCTACTATGTTGCCTTGAATGGTCTCGAACTCTTGGGCTCAAGTGATCCTCCCACCTAGGCTGGGATTAGAGGTGTGAGTCACTATGCCCAGCCATTTTAAAAATCTTACAGACAAGGTCTTCCTCTGTCACCTAGGCTGGAGTAAAGTGGTGCTAACGTAACTCATGGCAGCCTCGAACTCCTGGCCTCAAGGGATCCTCCTTAGTCTCCCTAAATCATGGGATTATAGGAGTGACCCACTGTGCCCAGCCAACCCTTCTTTAATTCATTCATTCAATAAATACTTATTGAACACCTGCCAGGTATCAGGCACTGTGTTTGGTGCTTAGGATACAATGGTGAATGAGATAAAGCCTTCTCAATGTCAACATTTTGACTCTTGGAGGGGATCATTCTTTGCTGTGGGGGCCATCCTATGCATTGTAGGATGTTTAGCAGCATCCTGGTCTCTACCTATTAGCTCTCAGTAGCATCCCTCCTCACTTTTTCCCAATGTGACAACCAGAAATGTCTCCAGACCATTCCTCAATGTCTCATGGACAGCAAAACTGTCCCTAGTTGTGAACAGCTAAGATAGACGTTGTCCTTGTCCTCCCAGTGCTTGTGTTCTAGAGGGGGAGACTGATATTAAAACATTAAATAAGATAATTACACATTGTGGAAAGTGCTGAAGGAAGTAAAAGGATGATAGAAAGCAATCACGGGGCCAGGCATGGTAGCTCACACCTGTAATCCCAGCACTTTAGGAGGCTGAGGCAGGAGGATCACTTGAGGCCAGGAGTTCGAGATCACCCTGGGCAACTCAGCGAGATTCCATCTCAAAAAACAAATTAAAGACATATTAGCCATATGTGGTAGTGTGTGGCTGAAGTCCCAGCTATTTGGGAGGCTGAGGCAGGAGGATCGCTTGAGATCAGGAGTTCAAGGCTGCAGTGAACTACGATCATGCCACTGCACTCAATCCTGGGTGACAGAGGGAGATCCTGTCTCTAAAAAATAAACAAAAATCTACATCAAAATCTAATGTGACACCTGCTTTTCTCTCTCCTGCTTAAAACTGATCAAAGCCTTCTCTTTATTTCTAGGATGGAGACTGAGATCCCTCAGATTGCATCTGAGGGCCCCAGGGTCTGGTTGCTCCCACCTACCCCTGTAGATTTCCCACTTCACCACTGCCTGCATCTGTGTTCCACAAGGGCCTCCCTTTCCAGTTCCTGGAATTATCTATACTTCCTGTAACCACAGGGCCTTTTCATGTGCTGCTGTCTTTGCTCTAGACCTTCTCCCCTACCTTTGACATTTCAGCGCAAATATCACTTCCTCCGGGAAATCTCCAGCATCCCATTCTATATCAGGTTCCTTTGTTTTATACAGACTTTCATAGAACTGTGCTTTTCTAGGGCACATATCTTAATTTGGAATCATACATTCACTAGTGGGATTTTAAAAAATTTGTGTGTCTCCCCCTTACATGGCAATTTACATGAGAGCAGGGACTGGCAAATAATAAATATTTTGAAGGGAAGGTGAAGGGCCAGAAGGAGGTGAAAGACTGCCTTTTTTTTTTTCTTTTTGTTTTTTTTTTTTTGAGATGGAGTCTCGCTCTTGTCACCCAGGCTGGAGTGCAGTGGTTTGATCTCGGCTCACTTCAACCTCCACCTCCTAGGTTCAAGTGATTCTCTTGCCTCAGCCTCCCGCATAGCTGGGATTACAGGTGCCTGCCACCATGCCTAGCTGATTTTTGTATTTTTAGTAGAGATGGGATTTTACCATGTTGGTCATGCTGGTCTCAAACTCTTGACTTCAGGTGATCCGCTCACCTTGGCCTCCCAAAGTGCTGGGATTATAAGTGTGAGCCACCACACTCAGCCTCCTTGTTTCTTGAATTTCTAATTATATATCTTAGGGATGTGTGAGACCTGACTTTCTGCTCTTGGGTTCCATGAGACATCCTGTTTCTTAGAATTCTCTACCTTTTTTTGCTTCAGCTAGCTCCTTTAGCTTTCTGTTATTTTCAACCAAAAAATACCAGCTAAGACACAGCAAGCAAGAGACTCTGAATAAAGTTGCAGCTTACACATTAGAGTGTGTGTTCTTGTGAAATCATTAAATTAAATAATGGTTCAGCAACTTGCTTTTCTCTTTCAGGTCTTTAATCTTTTATTCAGAGGATGCTTTGTTTTCTGGGAAGCACCAGGATAATATGGCAATGCTTAAAAAAAAAAAACAAAACTGACTTTACTTCAGCAAGCTTTTCTGAGAGACTAATGGCAGAGACTGTTGAAATACAAATGCCTCATGAACACCGGCTGCCCCGTAGTGTCTCCCTTCCCTCTTTCCAGCCAGTGATTAACAGCTTTTAATGAATTCAGAGGACTGCACCACTAGATTTTGGGGTGAGTGGCGCAGGCTGATGGAGAAGGGGTTGAACTGCTTAAAAATAACAAACAAAATGGTGCCCCAGAGAGAGCACAAGGCCGGGTACAGTGGCTCATGCCTGCAATCCCAGCACATTGGGAAACCGAGGCAGGGGAATTGATTGAGCCCAGGAGTTCGAGATTAGCCTAGCCAATATAGGGAGACCCCATCTCTGAAAAAACAAAATTACAAAAATTAGTTGGGCATGGTGGTGTGCACCTGTAGTCCCAGCTACTAGGGAAGATGGGGTGGGAGGATCACTTGAACCCAGGAGGTTGAGGCTGCAGTGAGCCGTGATTGCATTGCTGCACTCCAGCCTGGGTGATCAAGTAAGAGTCTGTCTCAAACAAAGAGTACTGAACCTTTGGTTTCTTCATCTTTAGAATGGGATGGGGATAACAGTAACTGACTTGCCTTCTTGAATGCCAGTGTCAAGAGGATCAAATGAAATTGAGAAAGTAGAAGTGCTTTGTGAAATATGAAGTACTAGAAAAATGTAGAATACCATAAAATATGGGCTGCATCTTCAGGCACTTCAGCATACGACATGAAAACAATCATGTGTTTCATGAACATTTATAGGGCACTCACTGTGTGCCAGAGAGAATGGGTGGTGGGGAGACAGACATGAACAGGACACAGCTCTTTCCCTCAGGCCTTTGCTCAAATGAAATCTTGTTAGAGAGGTGAGTACCTTAACTCAAACAGTACCTCCTCCACCTGGCTTTATCTTTCCCCACAGCATGTTTCACTACATATATTCACTTATTTACTTATAAGTAAATAAGTCTCTACTGAAAATACAAAAAATTAGCCAGGCGTGGTGGCAGGAGCCGGTAATCTCAGCTATGTGGGAGGCTGAGGCAGAAGAATCACTTGAACCTGGGGGATGGAGGTTGCAGTGAGCTGAGATTGGCACCACTGCATTCCAGCCTGGGTGACAGACTGAGACTCTGTCTCAAAAAAGAAAATAAAATAAACTTCAGCTAACTTTCTGGCTTATTAACAGCTGGATCTAGGATTCTCCTAAATACATTTTTTTGGGTCTCACAGTGTCTCACTCTGTTACCCAGGCTGGAGTGCAGTGGCATGAGCATGGCTCACTGCAGCTTTGACCTCTGGGGCTCAAGTGATCCTCATACCTCAGCCTCATGTGTAGCTGGGACCACAGTCGCATGTCCCCATGCCTGGCTAATTTTTTGATTTTTTGTAGAGATGGGGGGCGGGGTGTCTCACTCTGTTGTCCAGGCTGGTCTTGAACTCCTGGACTCAAGCAATCCTCCCGCCTCAGCCTGTCAAAGTGCTAGGATTACAGGCATGAGCACTGTGCACAGTTTTCTTCTAAATATTAATCCAGGATAAAGCTATGCCCAGGGTTTGTATTTTTTACAGCAAATGACCTCTTGCCTCCACCCAATCTATTCTAGAATGCTGCCGGAATGATTTTCCCAGCATGCAGAACTGTTCATTTCTCTACCTACCTGGAACCCCACCATGGCTCCTCAGAGCCCTGGGACAACCAAGCTGGACTTTCTTGGCAAGGCAATTATTCCTTCAGGATCCGCTCCTCTCCACCTCATCTCTCAGCCTTCTCTGCTCCCGGGCAACCCCTACGGACACACACCTTACTATTTCATACCCCGCTTTGCTCAAACTTTGCCCCTTTTGTCTGACAAGAAGACTTAAGGAGTCTTTCCTGAACCCCATTCGCTGTCCCCAACCTCCCAGGGGGGAAACCATCCTCCCTGCGGAAGTCCTCCTGTCTCTGACACTTCGCTTGGTCATATGGAGTTGTAATGGCCTGTCTCCAAGGCTGGCCCCACGACTTCCTTGTCTACGGGCACCCCCAGCACTTAGTCCAATGCTTGGCATGTAGGAAGTGGATGCTTCACACCCCAGGCTCCCTCAATCTTCTCACTCAGTCCAGAGCTTAGTATCTGGGCCTCCCTGACCCCCTCTGTTACCACCCCTGTCCACCCTTACGATGCTCACCCTCACCGGATTTCTTCATTTATTTCTCCTCCTCTGGGAGAAGGGCCCCTCGGCACTCTAGGGCCTTCCTTGCTTCTCCTGGTTCGCACTTCTGGTTTCTCCAAGCTCCTCCAAGCAACTCAGCAGTGAAGCTTGCCCTGCGGGGATGTGTTAGCTGGTCTCCAAGGTAACAGACTGCACCACTATAGCTCGGGGCAGGGAAAGGGAAAACTTTCCTCACCCCAGGGAAGAAGTCACTGCTGTATTGTTGATAACCACTTCTCCCAGGCCACTCTGCTTTTCTCTGCCCTCACAAAAACCTGGAAGCAGGATTTAGACCTCTTTTTAAATTTCAGAACCTCTCAGGGCAGAACTATGGTTTATGCCAGTAGAGGCCTCGTGCCTGTGGCCTTCCTGTGCTAGGAACTGAGGAAAGATTCCAGAGAACTCTGCTATGTGTGTGAAATGTGGTAACTCTCTTCCTCCTCAGATTCCCAGGGATCTCCTGAACACATTCCCTCGCAGAGATCAGACAGTCCCCTATTCCTACCAGGTCCAGCCCCACCTAAACCTGGTAATACAGCCAAGCTCAGTGGTCTCTTCGCATCAGAAGAGATCATCTGCCACTGTGGTTCCTAAACCCTAGCCCATGAGAATCACCTGGATTGTTTGCTAATAAAACATTCCAATTCAGGAGATTGATTCAGAACTGTGATAAGGTGTGGGAGTGTGAATGTTTAACAATGGCCCCAGGTGATTATGATGTACTAGTCCTTGGTCCACAGCTGGGAATGTCTCTAACCCCTTCCTTTTATAGTGGTCAAGAGAGACGAAGGGGTATACCCAGTCAACCAACTTGTAAGTCGCTAAAGGATCTGCACTTAGTTTTTCGTATTCAGGTAATTTCTCAAATTAGTTTCACTTTCTGAGAGTTTTATAAACTTTTAAGTTTTATAAGTTAGAACATGAGGTTGGGTGGTGGCTCATGTCTGTAATCCCAGCACTTTGGGAGGCTAAGGTGGGAGGATTGCTTGAAGCCAGAAATTTGAGATCAGCTTGGGCACCACAGTGAGACTCTGTCTCTACAAAAATAAAATAAAAATTAGTGGGGTGCAGTGGCTTGTGCCTATAGTCCCAGCTACTTGGAAGGCTGAGGTGGGAGGATCACTTGAGCCCAAGAATTCAAGGCTACAGTGAGCTATGATCCACCATTGCTCTGCAGCCTGGGCTACAGAGCAAGAACGTATCTCAAAAAAAAAAAAAAAAAAAAAAAAAAAAAAAAAAAAAAAAAAAAAAAAAAAAAAAAAAAAGAACATATGAAACCTGTGGCAGTAATCATAAGGAAGGGAACTCCTTCAGATGCTGACCCCAGCAGCCGTGCCTATAGGCCAGGTCAGAAACAATCAATGTCCTCAAAATACAAACTGCTTGTCAACCACTGGTCACTGAGCAGAGTAATCAGGGGTTGAGAGCTCCATGTATAAGTCCACGGCATTTGTTATGTGGCCAGCACCAACAAGGCAGAAAATGAGGAATATCAGAAAGAGGTAAGGAGGTCACAAGGGGCTGTGAGCCACCAATGGCTACTCTGTGAACAAGAGATGAGGGTCCTTGTGCCCACCTTGATGGAAATTTTAGGTGGAAGGGGCTGGCTAGCTTTGACATACCATTTTTTTAAGACTTGGAAGCTCCAGTCTACCACCCTCACCTTTCTTTGCTTCCTGGATACATGAGTTTTCAACACTGAGCATAGAAGTCAAGTCCAACACTAGAACCTCTTTGTTTCTGCTTTCTTCTACTTGAGCCTACACGACACACACATTCTGGATAGATTCTCTGCCAAGTGGATAAAGCAGAGTAAGGCTTTCAGGGTTTAAGACCCATCAAGAGGAAAGCTGTGTGGGTACCATCTTTCTTGGCTCCCCTCAAAATGCAGATCATGATGGCACCTATGGAAAGCGTCAGACCACAACAGGCATTTCTCCTGCCGTAGGCTTTTGGAAATGGATCAGGGCCAACTCATCTCTGGTCTTTTATTTAGGAGCTCTA
The DNA here is from genome assembly GCF_001604975.1 of Cebus imitator. Classification (NCBI taxonomy): domain Eukaryota; kingdom Metazoa; phylum Chordata; class Mammalia; order Primates; family Cebidae; genus Cebus; species Cebus imitator. Next base: position 4,640,979 of record NW_016107400.1, on the reverse strand, counting down.
GCCTGGTCCCATTACCCAGGAGTATGGTGGGATATATATTTCAGATATTAATTTGTGTTTTGCTTTCTTTTTTCCTCCATTTCAAACCAGGAGCAGGTGCTTTTGGTTGGGTTGAGAAGCAGTAGCCTGAAGTAACTGTTTTTTCTGTCTTTTGTAAAAGCCCAAGCTAACGAAAAGATTAAAGTGACATGCCAAAGCAGGGGAGGTGAGGAATGTGTTTAATGTCATGAGGAAAGTGGGAGTGTTAAGATTATTTCAGTTAAAAGAGACAGAAACCTAACTCAAACCGGTTTAAGGAAAAAAGGGAATTTATTTGCTTAAATAACACAAGAATCCAGGGATAGTTGTAGCTTCAGACATGACTTGATCCAAAAGCTAAAGTGATGTTAACAGACCTGTCTTCCTTCCTCAGCTTCCTTTCTTCTAGGATGGCTTGATCAGGAGGCTCCTCAGGTGTGGCTGCCAGCAGTACCAAACGCTTCCCCTACAACTTAGCAACTCGAAGAAAAGACCACCTCTGTCCAGGAGTTCCAGCAAAGTCCCAGGCTGGTCACATGCCATGCTAATTTCTGAACCTGTCCCTATGACTCCAGCCAAGCATGGCTGCTGTGTTGAGCTCTGAAGCCAGAAGGTGAAATCGGCCCCATGAAACCACATGAAGGTAGGAAAAAAGTGATTTTCCAAAAAGGAGGACCCTTTTTTTTGAAACCAAAGGGACCGTGGTACTAGGCAAACATGCCTCTCAGGAAAGCCAAAGGGGAGATGATATTCTCCCAGACAGATTTTTAAAAATCAGAGATCTAAAAATCAGAGGAAGTAGAGACTTGTTCCGTGTTTGGTAGCAATCCTTTGGTAAGATGGCAATATCTAAGAGAAAGTGGGTCCTTGGTGCATTCAGGGAAGAGTCCACAGATGCAGGAGTTCCCAGCTCACCAAAGTTGATCATTCCCCAAGTGTGAGATGAACACAGTAAAACTACTACCTCATTTAGTCTGGGACAATTGATGTCTCAGCAGTAATGTGTAGGCAGATGATCAACTAATGGGTGGCTGGCGTGGGGGCCTCCAAATGTTTGAACCATGGACTCTCTGCATAATTTGGAGTACCCCAATAACCAATAAATTCCTACCAACCCAGTAGAAGGGATCCAGTTGAGTTTTAAGTGCTTTGGGCGTAGGGGTGAGGAGCAGCTCGTTTGGGAAAATTTCCCAAGGCGCTGAAATCCTGAAAGGGCCCCAGTAAAATCAATGCCCTCATCTAGCTTCATCCATCAAGGAAGTCAGCACTATAAAATACCAGTGGGCTGGGGCATGGTGGCTCATGCCTGTAATCCCAGCACCTTTGGAGGTTGAGGCGGGAGGACTGCTTCAGGCCAGGAGTTCAGGACCAGCCTGGAAAACAAAGTGAGACCCTGTCTCTACAAAAAATTTTAAAATTAGCCAGAAATGGTGGTGCGTGCCTGTGGTCCCAGCTACTTGGGAGACTGAGGTGGGAGGATGGTGGCCCAGGAGGTCCAGGCTGCAGTGAATCGGCAAAAACCAAACCCAAACTCAAAGCCACTGAACAATGATTACAAAGAGAAAGCTCAACAATGAGAGGGGAATGATGGAAAATTAGACACAAACAACTTAATAAGTGGGAGGTTTTTCTTACATTCTTTTCCCTCAACAAAGTGGAAAATGTTTCTAAATAGGAACCACCTTTGATGGTTGTTTGCATTCCACATCCAGAAGCAGCAAACCATAGATTTAGCTGCTCATATTTGAGCCAAGGAATCATGCAAGCAGGACAAGCTATTTTTATTCCCTTCAGACCAGCCACACTGGCGATGCAGGACAGCAGGAGTCCTGGATCTGAAGTTAGGGAGTCTGGGTGTGAAACCCAGATGCACCAGTTGCTAGTTACAAAAGCTTGAGTACGGTGTTCAGCCTTTTGATCCTTAGTAGTCTATAAAATACCACCCCGTACTTCACAGGTAGAGGATTAAGATGACATACGGGAAAGCGCATAACACATGAATTTACTGTTAGTTTCTTTCTCTAAACGTAGAGAATGCCACTATTATTTAACCACCGTGCTTTTGAAAATAGGAATTCCTTTAATAGTTGATATGCTTCAGTTAGAATGTCAGGTTATTATGACATTTGAGAAGTTTTTGTTATGCAAGGCCTAAGTTCATGGCAGCATTATCTGTAATAACAAAAATCTGGAAGCAACCTCATGTACATCAAAATGGGAAGATATATATTTATTTGATATATATCAAATGGAATACTATGTAGTCATTTAAAATAAGGAAGCGCTACATTTACTAACACAGAAAAATTTACAACACAAATTAAGTCAAAAAAGAAAGCCAGCCAGGTGTGGTGGCACGCCTGTAATCCCAGTACTTTGGGAGGCCGAGGTGGGTGGATCATCTGAGGTCAGGAGTTCGAACCAGACTGGCCAACATGGCGAAATCCCGTCTCTACTAAAAATATAAAAAAATTAGCTGGGTGTGGTGGCATGTGCTTGTAATCCCAGCTACTCCGGGGGCTGAGGCGGAAGAATTGCTTGAACCTGGGAGACAGAGATTGCAGTGAGCCGAGATCGCCTCACTGCACACCAGCCTGGGCGACAGAGGGAGACTCCGTCTAAAAAAAAAAATACATAAATAAAGTCACTGGTGATGGTGGCTCATGCCATAATCCCAGCACTTTGGGAGGCTGAGGCAGGAGGAGACCGGGAGATGAGCCTGGCCAACATACTGAGACTCCTATCTCTACTAATTTTTTTTTTTTTTT
>NW_016107400.1:4619664-4637503 GCF_001604975.1 Cebus imitator | reverse complement strand
AGACGGGGTTTCACCATGTTGACCAGGATGGTCTTGATCTCTTGACCTCGTGATCCACCCGCCTCGGCCTCCCAAAGTGCTGGGATTACAGGCTTGAGCCACCGCGCCCGGCCTGATATGTGGGTTTTTAAAGAGCAGCTTATTACGGAAAATGGACAGGATGTTGATTCTTCAACTGTCTTCGCATTTGTCATAGAGAACAAAGCAATGGAAAAGAATGAGAGTTTTCATGGTTTTAAGAAAATACTTGAGTTGCCTTAGACAACTAATATGAAATACTTAGACAACATGAGATAGAGTGCCAGAGGTCAGAACATAGTATTTACTTCACTGACCTTGCCCTGATGGATAATGAATGGAGATTGATTTAATAGTGGCCAAATTCACTAGGCCATATTTACTAAAGTGCTATAAAATGGCCAATTGAGGACAACTGTGGCTAAAATGAGATCAAATCCTTGAGTCCATTCCTTTTAGCAGAAATGATTAAAACCATCTTGGCAGGACCAAGTCTTTGCAAAACATATCAAATGGATGGATGGCTTCAAGACAGCGGAGAACCCACAAGCTTGAAGCGGCCTCCAGAGAGTTCACTCAGGATCAATGGGGTGCTGGCACTGTCCTGGTCCTCTCTGTACAGTATCAGTGTCACAGGCTTGTGAGTTCAGTAGTAAAGGATCTGGAGTCCACAGGGGAATCCTAAGGAGGTCAATGGAACTGACATATCATGTAGCCAAATACTTAACAATAAAGTAACCATCCTCATAAAGGCTGACTTAGGCAAGCCTCTGCCTTCAGGAAGAAGTTCACTGAAACAAATCTGGTAAATCGATGACTCTTTCAAGTCTCCAGGAAATATGGTTTCATAATTTTCCTTTAAAACCTAGCCCCAACTTTAATTTTCATAATTCAATGTGTAAAGCACTGTGCCAGGTCTCTAGGGAGTACACAATGAGGAAACCATATTCTTTGCATTCAAGCATTTACACAGTTATACAAAAGCACTTACTAATGACAATATGAGCAACTAACCTTTGAATGCTTACTATGTGCTTAGAACTTTGTTTCCTTTAAACCAACAATAGCCCCATTGGGTGGGTACTATTATTAGTCCCATTCTAAAACCAAGGCTCACATAAGTTACACAATTTACTAAGGGTCACACAGTGGGAATGGTGGAACTGAGATTTCATCCAGGCAGTCGATTCCTGTTTAGCAAGTTCTGTTACAGAAGCATAAGCAAGAGAGACACAAAGCATAAAAGATTAGATATATTTCAAATATGTGATGATTTTAAAACTGAGAGGAGGTGGTACAGACACAGCCAGGGCCAGGAGCAGGTGGCAGTGAATGGAGAATGGAGAACAGGCTGGTTGTCAGTACGAAGTGAAGAGAGAGAGGTGGGAAATAAGACTGAACAGAGAGCCTGAAGTCAGATCACAAAAGGTTGTCAAAGCTATGCTAAAGGAGTTTGGATTTCTCTCTGCAGACAGCGGGAATGACATAAATGTGAACATGGAAATAATATGCTTGCTTTTGTGTTAAGAGTATTTTGGCAGAATTAATTTGGATGTATCGGAGTGAATGAAGATCAGCTGAAGGAAGACTGGTTCAATGGCTAGAGAATATGAATACTGGTCCTAAGTCCAAGGCCCACATGTCAAAGACATTCTTTCCTATGTCGAGTGCTCTGCTGAGATCTAGTTGGGTGACTTTGGCAAAGTCTGAGGCCTTGATTACTTCACCTGGAAAATGAAAACATTGAACATGCCCTTTGACATTTCATCCAGCTCTAACATTTTATAGTCTCGTGAAAAATCTCTTCTTGAATTGTTATCTTGGGTGGTCTTAGATTGTATGTGACTGGAATTGGGGCTGATTTGTAAGAATGTGCTTGAAAATACCAACCCACAGTGTTTTCTTCTCCTGGGAAAAGAACCAAAACTCTTAAAAAATATACATTGTGCCTTCTATCTTTAACGCCATTTATAAATAACTACCTTTATTTTTGTTGCTGGGTAACTGTGACCCAGAAGAGTTGACTTTGCATAAAAGGAACCCAGAGTCCTCTAGTCCTGGTGTTTTTCCTATAATCTTCTCACAGTGGCTAGAATAGAGATGATAGAAGAATATAAGTCAAAATAAGGTATTTTTGAACTTACGTTATTGTTTTTAAAGCCACTGTGTTACCTTTTCCTAAGGTATTACCAAATTTAAAAAGTGTTCCCTCCACCATAGCTCAGTATAAATCTACCATTACAATTTCCAATTGACTTATTCATTAATATTTATAGAAAATAACCCTCCCAAAACCTCTAATCGGTGTTACAATCAGGATAAGATTTAGATGGTGTGAAGACAGGGCAGGGTGACCAACTCATCCTAGTTTGCCTGGAACTTTCCCAGACATTGCACTTCAAGTCTCACCTCCAAGGAAACCCCTCAATCTTAGAGCCCAAGAACATCTAAAATCTTACCATGTCTTAATCCTCCAATTCCCCACGAGGTTCCTGAAAAGGCCAACGAGGAAGAATCAGCAGCAAACTGTAAATATTTTATTATTAATTATTATTGGGCTGGGCTGATCTTGACACCCCCACAGAGAGCTATAGTTAAGCTGTGATAGGGCACATGGGCCTCTGTATTTGCTCCTCTAATCCATACTTTAAGATCTTAAAAGCTAAGATCTTTTTGCCTGGAGAAAATAGAAACAGAAGACTGAAGCAAAGATGGACTTAGGTCTATGTGCAAGGAAGAAAGAAGAGAAAGATGGCTGGCTTGGGGGCTTTGGCTTGGCTCCTCTCTCCTAGCTCATGAAGCATGATGCCGAAGGGAGAGCCATATATATGTCATCTTTTATTGCCAAGTGACTCTTACTGGTAAACATGGCCTAATCCATGTCCTGGAATATTAATGGCATCTCTTCTCTAGTGGTGAGCAAAGGGTGAGTGTGGAAGAAGATAGGGAAGGACCGCCTTCACCCCCCAATGCCAACAACAAAACCAACCCAAAAGGCATGGAAGTGTCACTTGTGAATATGTGAAACCTCTATAAGAAATCAATTTTTTTAAGTGAAGCTTATTTCAAAGTAATAGAAGTCTTTTTAGTTTCTTTAGTAGACAATTTATTTTGATAAACTTGCTCAATAACAAAAATACAAGTGAAGAAAATTATGTTCATTTTATACAGTTGTATTAACAATTTGTTTTGAAACTATTAATTGAAAAATGTTATAACCAATTAGAAAACAATTCTTAATAAAGTTTGGGATAATATACAGACCTTGATCACAAACTTCAAAATTTCTTGAGGTGATACAACTAAAAGTCCTGTGTAGGGAATCCTACCTACACAGGCCACTTTTTTCCTTCATGTTTTTATCCTTCAAAAATTTTCTGAAAGACAGGTTACTGTTTTGAATTGTGAATGTAAATTTAATTTTTTAAAGATCAAGTGGGTTGATAAAAGTTACTACAATCAGAGTAACTTGTGGCTAGTAGTCTTTTAATAAAGACAAAATAAATGCAACATGTTCTTCTCATGAAGCCCACGATGCAAAATAATAGCTAACAGTATATGCAAAGTTAGTTTCCAAATACTGTATTTTTCAGGGCCTTTCCTCTAAATCAACAGATTGTTTGTCACCAGGACTATTTATTATTTTCACTTAATAGATTAAACAGTGAATTCACAGAACATCAAGTGGGGATATCAAAGCTTCTGGCAAAAGGGTAAAAACCAATAGTGTTTTGGTCATCTCGAACATTAAAAAGAAAAAAGAGCCATCCTTCAAAAACCAAACAAATGAAACAGAAAATAGGTTTATAAGAGGTGGAAGAGTCAGAAAAATTACATACACACATTAACAACATAGAACATGGATTACCTTTGGAAAGAATCATACTGAAATGTTTGCTTTTAATGAATTGAAGATTTTTCATGTTTACAGATATTTAGGCATGTTCAATAGGAGCTTCCAAAAATTTCAAACTAATTCAGTCTTGTGCAAATAAAACCTAAAAATAGTTTTCAGCAGATTTTACAGTGATATTCTTAGGTATGAGAAGAATGCACACACTCTAAAAACAATGTAACAGACAAAAGTTTGACAAATGATTGCACCATAAAAGTGTTTTATATACAGTTTACAAGATATGATTTCCTGCTATAAATTAATACTGTACTATATAGTACTTATTATAGTGACCTTTTTAAAAAGCAACTGCTGACAGTTGTCTATCTTTTCATTTACAGGATTTATAGAAATTTATATGAATGAGTCCATTTCAATGTCTGGTCTGAAAGAGTACGAAGACTTGACTTCACATACTACTTAATGGGATGGTTTAATCCTGGGTTAGAGTGCTAACTGGCTGGAGGGAGTTTTCCCCCATCAGCCCTGTACACACTGGACCTCCAAGACAGTGATGAAATTAAAGACAATTTAATGGTTTGGGTAATAGATACAAATAAAACCTTAAATTTTGTAATCTTAAATGCAATACCACCATAAGTGAAAGAAGTAAACAGTGGGGAAATTCTTAGCAGCTGAGAAACTTTCTCTCCCCATGCTCATGATCCAGTTAAAAATATTTTGAGAAACTATTTACATTACAATTCATCTTTTGGAAGAGAAAAGCTCTTGGTCATATCATAAATTAATTTGAACCATACTTTGCTAACACTTTATTTCAGTGGTATATAACGGTGACAACCAAAGCTTTCCTTCAAAGTGATCCATTTGACTGAGGACCAATCAAATCACAATGGCAACTGCAATCCCTAATGTCCACAGAACATGTCCAGCGGTATTCTTAGACTTGACTAGACATCATAATACTTGGGAAAAATAGTCTCCCTCAGGATCTCCCAAAGGTTTCTTTTACTTTGGGAAGGAAAAGAATGACATTCTCCCAGAACACTTAAGGAATGCACCACTGTGGTGGTCCATCTCTTTCCCAACTCATGAGTGAGCTCAAGCACTGGGGTTTTCTTTCACAATAAAATACTGCTGAATTAACAGTAAGATGGAAGACTGTCAAATGAGCCAGTGCAAAACATATCAAGCCCCTCCATTTCATAGTTTGAATCTGAGGAGGTTGCTCCCATCTCTGAAGTAATTATTCTATAATTGATAATCTGGCTCTTAAAAAACAGTGCATTCATTTCTGCTTGTGTAAAGCATGGGCCACATGGGACTCTACTGATAGGGATACTTGGGTCACCAGTTCACTATAAAGAGGAAAAACTTAGCTCCATTGCCATGAAACACCCTCCTGTTCCACATTTCAAACAGGAGAATTTCTATAGTGTTCACCAGGAAAAACAAGCATCGATGTGAAGGCATGGAAATGTGGAGAAGAGAAATACTGTATTTTAAAACTATTTTTGAGTTCAAGGGTTAGCTGCAATGCTTCTTTTAGGGAAAAACTTAAAGCTGTGGGTTTAGTACAGCCCTTTAAAGTAAATGCGAAAATACTACCTTTTAGCAAGCAAAGGCATATAACATATAAAGAAAACATTGTATTGCTCAGGTTTTGGTAAAGATGTATTAATAATGCTTACAGATGTTAATAATGAAATTAGTGTTTTAAATAGCCAAAACAGCCAGATATTTACTAGTGAACTTTGTATTTATGTAAAGTTGTGTGCTTGAACATATAAAATGCATTATTAATGTAACAGACTGAGCCAGTAGAAAAAGAATCTCTGTACAATAGACAACAGTTGCCAATAATTTAAATAGTGTCAGATTCCCCAAATTATAAAGTTTGACATGATCTTACCTTCTACTATCATGTACAAATAAATTAACCCTATGAAGAAGTTTTAGCTTAAATTAAAATTGCACCTAGAAAGGTATGGGGTTATTTGTACCTATTACAAAAACCTGTTAAAATCAAGGGCTGCTACAAAGAATGAGGTAAACTGAAGACTCTCTCCACTATGCAGCCTTCAGATAAATGGCTTTTTTTTCTATTGAGTTCTAGGTTTGCACACCACAGTGTTTTGCTAGCAAAGCATTCAGAATTCTCTTCCAGGAACTGTTTGCATGTGTGTGTATATAAATGTACACACACATACACACACACATATATACACACTGTATACTGCATCAGCAAAATATATATATTATATATATTTATATAAATATAAGGAAGATTTCCCCCACCCGCCCACCCAAAACATGTGTCTTAGTGATTTTTTTGTACACAGAGAAGAGGGAATTTCAGAATTTTTACACACATTTTAGCAAACAAGTTTTGATCTATTGGCTTCTTGGTGCAGTAATGAAATGGCAATCCATTCTGGTGCCAAAGGCTCATACTATTACAAGGAAGTTGTGAACACTCATTTCTTAGGAGGTGAGGCCAGCCCCACATGAACTTCTCTTGCATCCCTCTGGTCCACCATGATACATAAATACTTAGACCTTTTTTTTTTTTTTTCACTAATGAATCATTAGACATTAAAAACGGAACAATAGAGTCACAAAGGGCCACATGCTTTTCAATATAAAGCATTCTCCTTTTCTAGGTTGCTATCACAGTGCAGACCTGACTGCCTGAATATGCTCAGGAGATTTAGTCAATATTGTCTGTATTTGGTTATGGAAAAGGCTCTCCTTTTTTTTTTTTTTAAATCCAAAGTGCATAGTGAGAACAAATGAAAGCATTTTTTTCCTTCTCAGCATCAGTTTCATCTGAGCATCTTCCTATGAGAGGGTTGCTCAGATGCCTCACCTTTGTCCTCCCCACCCTCCAAAAATAAAAAAATAAAATAAAAAATAGTAAGAGTCAAGCAATTTAGACATTCATCAGCCTGGTAAACAAACTTTGCCAGCAAATAGAAGTCCTACTATTGTAAAGAAAATTGATAAGACAAAAAGTACATATGATGACCCAACTACTGTGTTGTTGGGTAATTTATAAGGTTGACCTCCGACTTCATTGATGTAAAATCCTATTGGAAATATTAGGGCAGCCATACAGAAAAGGATCACTGTAAAACAAACCAAAACACAACATTAGTAACAAGGTTTGGTGATTTCAAAAAACAATGAAAATTTGGCACAAAGGAAGCTTATAAGAAGAGTTGGTCAAATCTGTTAAAACGTGGGCCACTTGTCAAAAATCTGTATATATTACAGGTCACATAATATCCCTGAAGCCTAACATTACAATAAAGCTAGGCTAGCCTTTTATGTAAGTTTTAGGACAATTCTGAACATTAGGATTAAGAAAGTCCTTCTTTAAACCTACCGAATCCTCACAAATACGATTCCTAGTCATTTACAATAGCAATTAAGGGCACTAGCTAGAGTCAGATAGGGGCTCAATTCCAACTCTATTGCCTACTAGCTATATAATCTTAAGCCTCTGATTCTCTTCTGAAAATGGGTGAAATACTAGAAGGATAATGTCTAGTTCCTGGCACAGTGCCAGGTAACAGTAAGTGCTGAATGAGTGCTGCATACCATTATCACCATAGTTACTATTCTGACAATTCTCTGTTCCTCTCCGTGTTAGTTAGAAGGAATTGGAGAAAAGGTACATATAAATAAGCACCATTTATCTTACTCTGATTTAAAATCAGCTAGTAGAGGCTGGACACAGTGGCTCATGCCTGTAATCCCAGCACTTCAGGAGGCCAAGGCAGGCAGATCACTCGGTGTCAGGAGTTTGAGACCAGTCTGGTCAACATGGTGAAATCCCATCTCTACTAATAATATAAAAATTAGCCAGGCATAGAGGCACATGCCTGTAATCCCAGCTATTCAGGAGGCTGAGGCCGGAGAATCGCTTGAACCTGGGAGGCGGAGGTTGCAGTGAGCCGAGATTGCACCACTGCACTCCAGCCTGGGCAAAAGAGTGAGATTCTGTCTCAATAAAACAGACAAATAAATAAAAAATAAAATCAGCTAGTAGAAAGAACCTCAGATCTCTGGGATGATTAGTAAATTGTCAGAGTGGTTCTCTCTTATCACGGATAATATTCCAAAACATAAAATCTCTGTCCTGTTTCTGAATACCCAGAGAGATAGGTTAAAGTTGGGGAGGGTGGGTAACCTTCTTTGAGTTTTGCATGTAAACACAAAGGAGTATATTATTTGCTAAAATGTTTCTAAAAAGATATCAGAAAGCCCAGTGTCCAGGTAAAAGTGATTCCACAGCCCAGTGTTTGAGCAAACAGCCTGCTCCTCTGTGCTACCAAAGAAATACCCTTCTTAGTGAACATAAACTATTTACAGAGAGGCTACCTTTTCCAAGAAAATGTTTTTGCTTTTTGAAAGTGTATTGCTCAGATGTTCATTGCCCTTCAACTTTCTCTGGAGGCAGAAATATTTCTTCAGTGTAATGTGAGTATAGATTACTAGTCATTGTACATGAAGAGTTGAAACTTCCATTATTAACTGAATGAGAAATCTTCTCCAGGTGAAAACTATCCCCCAACAATACTGACAGTGCCCTGGATAAACATTTCACCTGACATTTGTCTCTATTTTTTTTGTGTGTGTGTTAACCAATCAACGAAACTTTCAGAGTTTTAAAAAAGTCAGTTAGGAACCCTTTCCAGAAGAAATAACTCCAGCAATACAATGAAAAATAACATTTGCTTAAGTAATACATCAGCTTAAGAAACAACAGCACTCTTGATCGCTTTGCACCATTTAGGTATATTATTTTATATTATACAGACTTCATTTTGGGCAAATGATCACACCAAATGATGTTACATAAGCAAACATGGATTTTTTTCAGGTACCTACTATAGAACAAGCAAAAAATTCAGGCATTATGTTTTAAAGCTTTTGGCCTTTTTGTTGCACAGTCAGCAACAAATACCTATTAGTGTTGCCAATGCCCAGTTAGCAGTGTTGTTTGTCACCAATTTCTAATGGTTCTACTGCTTAATATGGTCTGGTGAGTAAAATGAAACCACAACTTAGGTAGCTATACACAATCTAATTTAAAAAACAATGAGACAAAATTATTGTTATAAAACAATTGTTTTTCTTGATGTTGACTAATCTCAAGAAACAAATAATTTAGAAAAGTACTTTAGGAATATGCAGATGTTAAATATGTTCACTGGGCTAACTTTGTCCCTATCATTTCCTATTTTCTACTGTAAAAAAGATCTGTCCTTTATAATGGAGTAATACATTTTGCAACTACAGAGTTTAATATTTTTAAGAGTTAAATTTTTTCCAAATTTGTTAGGAAAAAGTGTAATCAAATTTTAAGGGAGCAAGGAAGCCCTATTTAATCTAATCTTAGATTAAATCCAAGGAAGCAGGTTCTTTATGCTTCCTGGGGAGCAGATTTAATCCAGGTGGATGAGTTTTTCTTTTAAGCTGTTGTGAACATGAAGTTACTTTAGATCTTAAAATATTATTAATGCTAATAATATCAACCTTTGAAGACTGAGTTCTGGATCCTAAATAAGATTGTAAAGACATAACTTCATACTCTCCATGGCACAGATTTCTTGGTGGCAGGAGTCAGAAATCAGGTGTACTGATGGATGAGGCTGGAAATCAGGGTGGCAAAGGAAAGGATAAGGGCCAGACTTGAAGAACAGACAACTCATCCTGGTTTCTCTTGCCCCTATAGGGAACACCCATCATGTGGGGCTCTTCTCTGAGACATATTTCCCCACTGTGCAGGGCCATCAGAAAATATTATCCTCACGAAATTTTACTACGAAAACTATAGCTTAACTAGAATAGAAATACGTACAATAAAGGACATTTTTCAGGGGTGGAGTGGAAACACTAGGGGACACCCACCAAATCCCTCTCAGAAGTGCCACCCCAGCCACTTGCTTTGGTAACAAAAACAATGTATTTTAGGAAGCTAAAAGCAAGGCAGCTCTATGCTTGCTTAAATTAACTCAAGATATGTTAAGTTTAAAAAATAAGGTACAGAATAGTAGAAAAAATTTTATATAAATATGTATGTATGGAACACACACATATAGATATGTTTCTATGCACTGAATACTTCTAGTAGGAAACCCTAGAAACTGGTAAAAATTGTTGCCTCCAGGAAAGGGGTTATGGGACGGCTGGGCGGCAGCGCATAATATGACTTCACCTGGTTACGCTTTCACAGATTTTGAATTATGCATCATTTGCACATATTATTTCAAAAAGTTAAATAACTTAACTAAAAATAAAGGAAAAATACACTGCATTGGGGGCACTATGCATACTTAAATATTCTGTTTAAGGTGAATGAGAAACAAAGATAATCTAGTTCTTTCCCTTTATTGGGTCATAAGACTCTATAGCTCATAAGGGCATTTAACATTTTGACTCATGCTACCTTGCTAAATTATATTTTAGGCTTTTGATATTCAAAGCATATGCATCCCCAAATTTCAACTAAATCTAGAAACTAAATCCTTCTTTGATATTATTTTACTCCTTGAAGACTGAATTCTAGCAGGATTAGTGAATCTGTGACTAAAAGATAAAAAATCAAATTCTCATTAAATTTCTCACCAATATCCTTAACTTTAGCCGCACTGTTTCTACAATTGCTTCTGGACCCTCTCTAGAAAAGAATAGTCTCAGGAGGTCTGTTTGGCAGGGGAAGGATCACCAACTTGTTTCACTCTGCTTAACAAGAATGGAGAACCTTTTTTATATCAAAGGCAACTTGATCTAAATTTAAAAATTAAGGGCAATACAGATAAACAGAGCCAGAAACATACATATTAAAGAGTATAAATTTCAGATAATACAGGAAGAAACAGAGGCTTATGAAGGAATATCACTATCCCACAGCCTTTATGGATAAACTGAGTTTTAACATTAATAGGGAAACATGGGATTATCCCTTACTCCAATTATATGTGTTTTAAACGAAGATATCAAGTGAAAGTGAGCTGTTATATTTATTTTTAAAACCTTATGCAAACCTACGATTATTTTAAGGTACTGAATTAAAAGTCCCATTTGCATAGGTATGGTTCTCCTGTTTCTTTAGAGCAGGGTTTATAAAACTGGCTCTACTGCTATCTGGGGCCAGATAATTCTTTGTTGTGGGGGGCTGTCCTATGTATTTGTAGGATGTTTAGCAGCAGCCTCCCTGCCTCTACCCACCAGCATTGCCCTAGTTGTGACTATCAAAAATGTTTTCAGATATTGTTAAATATCCCCTGGGGTGCAAAACTGCTTTGGAGAGAAAGAAGCATGAAAGCAGAATTGCAGAAATGTCTTTTCTTCATGCATTTTTGTTTCTTCTGTTTAACTTAAGTCTCTGACGTGTTTTGAAATTAAACCAATTTTGCAAAGTACAAGCGAATGTGTAATATATAAACTTATACCCTTGGGCTGAGCTTAATGGAGTAAGAAATGCTGATAAACAATTATTAAATAACCAAATGTGTTGATTTTTCCAGTGGTTACAACATACAGCAGAAACTCAAAGTCAACATTAAAAAATATATCACCACCTTCATCTAACTTATATTTTTACGTATTTGTTCTATATCTTTGTTTTGATAGATGATACCAATAGCTTCAAGAAGAGGAAAAGACTCAGGCTACTGGTAACTCTGAGTCACAAACCTGGAATACTTATGTCACAATCTCTGCAAAAATAAAATTCATTAAAATAGCATTTCATACAAAGCGATTAAAGTTGTGGATGTCCTGGTCTTGCAGGAAGTTTTGAAGAAATGATGGGACTGTGTAGAGTCTATCTCACGGCCATACACAAGTGGCGTTCTTTGATGATTATGAAGTCCTTATTACTGATTCTTGATTATCTTCATAAAAATACCAGTGTGGGTGCCTTCTAGACAAACTTAGTAAGCACAGGTTACTTACTTCCAGTGAATGCTATCCATCGAGCATATTTTGTAGCTTCTCTTCGCCAGTGGGACGCCACCAGCAAACCACATGTGACAGTCAATGAAATGATTCCCATGATGATAAAAAACAGTGTGGTGACCCACTCCGGGGGAAGCCGGGGAGGGATGCACGTCCGGTCTCGTCCATGGATTGTTTGACACTGTCGCACGAGGCCCACAGTGAGTGCTCCTGTGGAGATGCAAAAGGTGGGGATACTTTAGTGGGTTTGGCCTGCCAGGGAATATTCCTCACCACCACACCTTTAGTCCTTAAATCTCATTCATCTCTTTGTGGGTCATTCAAGCGCTTAAATCCCCTAAGTCCTATTCTTCAGCATTCTGCTGTAGTTCATAAGCTAGTAATACTTAGTTTAACATACAAAGTGAACTTAAAAAACAACAAATGACCTCAGAAAAGTCAAAACAGGCAGTTCACTCAGGCATTCATTAAATGATTTTCTGAGTAATTTTGTCAGGTATTCTTCTAGGCTCCAGGGAAATAACAGCAGACAGGATGAGGTTCATGCCCTCACTGAGCCTGTACAGCGGCAGAAAGAACTGGAATTTTTGATTCCCAGATCCAAGACTCATTGTATATTACTTCATTTTGGCTGCAAAGAAAATCACTTTCCAGGAAATTGAAGACAAACTTGAAAAACGCCTAATGGTAATATAGAAATAAAATTAAATAAATATATTAAATGCTAGAAGCAATATATTTATGAAAGATAAAAGGTCTAAGAATATTACAATATAAGTAGTATTCCACTAAACTCAAGAAAATGTTGGAAAAAATAGGAGGGCCCTCTGTCCCAAATTTGGCATATTCCCCAATTTTTGTATAGTGTACAAGTATTCATACTGCCAAAACCATGGCTGGCATGCTTCACAGAAAATCAAAAAGGCAAATTATGAGAGCAATTCTTAAAATGTCTCTCCCCATTTAAACAAAATAAAAATGATTTTGTAAAATATCAAGCATTATTTTTCCATAAATATGTTCTCGTGTCAAACCCAAGGACGCTTCCCCAATCAAATTTGGGGTGAATTAATTCATAAAAACAGGTTAGAAAGGTGACAGAGTAATTAGTTTATCTTCTTCAATAAGAGAATGTTTACACTGTTACTTCTCAATAAAAACTACTTATTTCCCCTTCCAAGAGCAACCGAAAATGGAAAAATACTTACTAAGAATATAGGAATGAAAATTTCTGGATCTATTAAAAACATAGTAGATTTTTGCATTTGGGGGGATTTCTTTTTCATCTACATTCTTTTTTTTTTTTTTTTTTAATTAATAGAGATGGGGGTCTCTCTATGTTGCCCAGGCTGGTCTAGAACTCCTGGCCTCAAGCAATCCTCCTGCCTTGGCCTTCCAATGTGCTGAGATTACAGGTGGAGCCACTGTGCCTGGTCAGCATTATTTTTTCAATATCAACACAAAAATAGAAAAGGCATTGATCTCAAAATCATAGCACTTGCCATGAACAAATGTCTTCTGTGAAGGGAGCTGGTGAAATTCCTAGTGTCATTTTGGGAAGCTACCCTGGTGGGAGAAGACAGGGCAGGGCTGGACTTGAGTGTCCACGTGCATGTGTCGGTAGGTGGGGCTGCTGAAAGGAGGGTACTTTTCTGCAACTTGAGTTTGGCCATTGATAACATTTTTAGAAATATAGCAACTTGTTGAAATAAAATAAAGCAAGAAATCAGTCCTCTCAAAGTTGAGTTGGAGTCTTTGCCCCCAATGCTAACTCTATCTGACCATAACTCCTGAGAAGAAAATAAACAAGCTGTACTTTTTCTACCAAGTTATCTAATAATTAGACCCATCTGGTGATCCCTGCCAAGATGCAAGCAACATTATAATTATGGGGCTGTCACAGGCAGGAGGAAGGCAGACGGGACAGAAAATACATAAATCTTCACAAGAATGCCCCACACTATGCCCTGACACCCCCACCAGCTTCTACTTGGAGCTGATTTGACTTCATACTCCAAACTGAAGTAAATCAGTTAAATAATGGTCACACTATTTATCGCTAACCTTTTAAGTTTCATGGTAATTAATTGCTTGAAACCAGAAGAGAGCCGAGGATTTGGTAGGGGTGAGTAGGCACCAGGGAATTGCATGACTGTTCTTAAACAAAAACACTAAAAAGTCTCCTTGGAAAAAAAAACTTGAGGGAGAGGGAGAGTCATGATAAGGCATTTTATTGTAATTTTGGAAGTAAGGCATTCACAGCAGTGCCCAAGAACTCTTAACAGGAAACTACTCCCGATCATTCAGCAAAAGACGTATAACAAAGTATCCTTTTCTAGTCACTATTCCATTATAAAGGATGTAATTGCTGGAATAATAAACTACAGGCAATGAAAGACCATCTGACAAAATGCAATATTATGGATTCTTTTGGTTTTTTTGTTTTTGTTTTTTTGAGACAGAGTCTCACTTTGTTGCCAGGCTGGAGTGCAGTGACACGATCTTGGCTCACTGCAACCTCCGCCTCCTGGGTTCAAACGATTCTCCTGCCTCAGCCTCCCAAGTAGCTGGGACGACAGGCATGTGCCACCATGTCCAGCTGATTTTTTTGTATTTTTAGTAGAGACAGGGTTTCACCATGTTGGCTAGAATGGTCTCAATTTCTTAACCTTGTGATCTGTCTCCCTCAGCCTTTAAAAGTGCTGGGATTTCAGGTGTGAGCCACTGCGCCTGGCCTATGGATTCTTGTATCAGCAATTTTCTTCTCTACTTAACATACAAAGTCTGTACAGTTACAAAGGTAACTCTACATACCTAGTGAACTTTTATTTACATTTGATTTTTTTTTACTGGCAAATATTAAAAACTGTAGGTTCAGTATATCATAACTGAACTCTCTCTGAGTATCGTTATGTTGATACTCTTACTCTCTTGGCATTAGAAATTAAATTTAACTTAACCTCCTGTGCCTGTAGATTCTCAGTGGAATTGCTTTTCTCTTCCTCCCTCGTCTGTCTAGCAATCCACACCAAGTGACTACAAACAGAACAAGTATGAAAATTATAGCAACACCTTCTACAAAACTGCAAATAACCTGACAGAGGTTTAACTTTAAAAGAATAGCTATAGTCCTGTATTTATAAAATTACTTATCACAATAAATCAAAACCAAATATTCAGCAGCTCTATTCTAGAAGAAAAAAAGCTAATGCTAATCGACAAACAGAAGGCATACTGTATATAAGAAAATCAATACACAAATATTTTACTGAGTGTCTCTCGTGCTCAGCATAGTAGCAGTCAGAGATTCAACAACTAATATGCTCACACTTTCCTTAAATATACAATATAAATATACCATTTATAGTGGTCAGTCAACATTGTTGTTAGAATTCATTTTCTTAAGACTCTAAGTCAACAACATTTGTATCATAGTCATATATTTTCCATAAGCTGACTGGGGGAATCTCTAAGGCTAACTGTGCTGTTACTATTAAATTTCATAAATTCAGGTACTGTTAGTACCCAGACTTTCACCAGGCCTTCAAATTTAGTATTTTACCTCAAGGAATTATTTCCTGCCTGTATGTAGCTTCAGACTCATCACCCACATTGGCAGTCAAGATCTTTTACTTCCTCTAAATTCCCTTAACACATTTGGTCTGTATCACACAACCATACACTTATTTTAAGGTAGCTTCTTTTTATCCCCAAACAGGACATGAGCTTTTCAGAGGAGGGAACTGTACTTTCCACTCCAATGGAAACCCCAAAATGGTCTGCAGCAGAATTCATACGCACTGAGTTTAAGTGTATTAAAAACAAGCTAAATTTAAAATTGCACTGCATTAAATAAGTTCTCTCCTAAAGAGCTGTCTTAGTGTGGCTTCTGTACACTTTTTAAGCACAAGCTTAGCCATTCACTAATTTTTGTTTTATCCAACAGGTCTTTTTGCCTCTTGAAGGGGCCTGTATGTATTTCTAGTTCCCAAACCGCCAATCCATCTGTACCCTGCAGCTGTTGCCTAGGTAACTAACCCAGCCAAATAAAAGATTTGTACACAATAGGAAAAAGGAAACTGAACTAGAAACTACAGCATCCCACATGCCTCTCAGCATCTCACCTGTGCAGCACAAAAAAAATAACACACAAAAGGAAAGTCATCATGAGTCTTACCCCATTAAGTGGGGGCATCTTAAGAGGCAGTGACACTCATCATCTGTAGATCCAGACACTGTTAAAAAGATTTAATACAGCCAGTCTGGCATGTCTGTTGCCACAATGAGGATGATAAGTCATGTCATCACTACATGTAAAAGGAGTGTCACAGAAAATCTGTAACACAGGGGTTGTAAGGTCTGTCCGAGCAAATCATGGGAGTGCTTGCCAACCTGGCCAGAGAGAGGGTTTTCCTATAGAGGGTTGGACTTGAGCAAGAATAGTGAAGCTAACATTAGCTATTGTCTTCTTCCATCTTCCTGTTAAATTTTCCTACTACTGACAATGCTCTCTTCCTCTCATGGGACTCTCCCCGTCAGCTCCAGGTACTATGATCTGGTGTGCCCGATCCCTACCACAGATGTGGATCTCTTGCTCTAGTCTCTCCTTGGGGAAATAAAATCTGTTCTTGGCAAGCTGTTTCACTGGTTACACAGGCCAAAAAATGCTCTACCACAAAAGTCTTAATGATTGATAAATTCTTAATATACAGCCTCTCCTAAGAGCATTTGTATTTGAGTAAGGGGCAGTATCCCAATTAAACTGAAATTACAGAGTTTCATGTTTTAGCAATGTGCTGGCTGTAAGATGGAAGGGCAACAGGAAGGGGGAAGGTCCCAATGTATGCAGCCCTGCGTACCTCCCTGGGTAAGTCAGACCCTGGCAGCTCGCCCTCTGAATGAGTAGAAGCACAAAAACAACACGACAGACTATAGGTAACTTAAAAACTTCACACACGTATTTTTTTTTCCTCTAGAAACATAGCTAGTGGTGACCATTTTTATCTGCTATGATTTCTAAGCTGTATCTTAGGATATAGGTGCTTATAAAATAGCTAATTGGCCAAAAAAAAGGAGTAAACAGGTAAAACAAAGAACCTTAATGAATCACCCATAGACAGTGTCTGAAAACTTGAGTAACATAAGAGGCTGAGGCTGAGCCCTCCTTTCCACTGTAGTAATAGCATCTCCTCCTGTGACGTTCACCTGTTCTTATCCTCCAGGGAGTTTCTAGTCACTGATCCCTACACTTTCTCCCCATCTTTCGCTTTCCTCTTGCCTTCATGTCTTTCCCTATCCAGCCGAGAGTCCTTGACTCATTATGTTACCAATTTTTATCTTTTCATTGCACCCACCTGGCAAAAATGATAGCCCTGACTCAACAGAAATTTCCTACTTCTTGTACTAACTAACCTCCAGGCTGCGGAATGCTGATGGAGAAAATTGTATCAGAGCAGAGGGGTGCTGCTGTAAATTTCTAAATTTTAATCTCGGGGCCATCACCTCTGTCCAGAAACTAATTAGGTCTCACTAATTCAGTCCTTCACTGTTCTTTGCTAAGGCTGTTCCAAGTCTCCTGCACTCTCCTAAATATAAAAATCTACCACCTTCTTCACATTCAGTAGGTATCGGTCTCCATTATTTCTCAGAAAAAAAAAAAAAAAAAAAAAAAAAAAAAAAAAAAAAAAAAAAAAAAAGACAAAAAAAAAAAAAAAAAAAAAAAAAAAAAAAAAGACTGGGAGCAAGGGAGGTTAGACAATTAGACAAAGCAAGACAGAAACAGAAAACATGATGTGTTGGCATATGGGATAGTTTAGTTTTGTTTTGTGGTAGGGGAGATTGAGATCCAGAGAGGATAGAAATGAAAAGAGAAAATAATGTGTTAGGCAAGATCCTAAAGAAAGTGAGAGGGGATGGGATCCAAAACACAAGGAGAAGGATTGTGAGGATGAATTAATGAATGTGTTCAGGTACATTTGTAAGTTTGATGGTGGA